>NC_069123.1:12956860-13556860 GCF_026914265.1 Mya arenaria
GGCAGCAAAATCAGCGTCAAAAATCCCAGCCTGGCATCATGTTAATAGAAGTGACTTTGACCGAAGTGCACATGGTGTTTGATCACATAAACAACTTACCAGATACTGAATAGGTTACAGTTAAACGATTCGTCTTTTATTTAAATTAAAAGGGCAAAATACAACAATGATTTAACAAATAACAGTTGTTATTCGAGGACGTTTAGACTTTGCTTTTATTATTGAAAAGACAACAATAAAAATAACAACATTGGAGCCAGAATGTTTATTTCATTCTGTTAATAAATGATCCGTTTCTTTGATGTTGTTGTGGTCATCGAACTAAGTCCTTAAAAAAACTAAATTTACACAGATAAACATCAGATCGCACATCTCAGCAATTAAGGAAATAATGAGGACTCTGTTCCATGGGTAATTGTCATACACTTGACAATGACGTACGAATAAAAGATAATTATAGCACGATGATTAACGTATTCAGGAAGTTTATTCAATTAACACAGAGAAACAGGTTTTGAGTTGATAAAGATCTGCCCGCACATTTATAGCTGCATTATGGCGTGAATACTCTTAGCATGATTTAAAGATCAATGAAGTTGCCGAAATGTTTTATTATTCTGGTGTTGTTATTTTTATGCATATCGCTCTTGTCTTCTAACACAAACGGTCATTCTTTCTTTTTTGTAAAACATCTGTCATCATACCTTATAAATGTAGACATTAGTAATAGAATTATACATGGATGACCATGGCGTTTGGTTGATAATTACCCCAGTGGGATGAGCAATTGCCCGGGGGGTTTAAGCCAAGGGTAGTATTATCATTACGAACATGGCATTGCAATCACTACATATTAGAATTGATAACACGTTAGTTGAATTGATTACTACAAACCTAACAATTCATGTGCTGGAACGATCAAATTTACATGTTCACCGATTGGCAATCTGAATTATGTTTGAAATATTGTTTTACAGCTTAACAATATATCTCTTCCATTGTTTTATTATGAATCATGGGCTTTCATATTTGAATCCTTTCCAGGTCACTATCAACTAGTTTGCAGTTCATGTTTTCTTATCAATTTATAGTTACCTGGCACCATTGAATGCTGAAGGAATATTTCAAAGAAATAAGAATAGTAGTTTTTCTTCTTAGTCCGAAAAGTGCATTCTGGTGTTAAATATTATCATTTTTGCTCAGGTATTGACTTTAAAACGCTCACTTTGAAAACTTAAGGGATTTGGATGGAAAGAAGAAGTGCTCAGGGGGGTCTTGAATGTTGTCAATTTTACTTAAATTACGATGCATATTCTATATTTGTATTTTGCAGGCAAACTAGTGCAGAAAACCTTTAACATTCCTGTGAATCACTGATTGTCGCTCTATTGTTTCGAAATACTATACTCCCAAAATGCACGCGGCTGCTAATTATTGCTGTTAAAAATCAATAATACCAAAATGACACTCGGAGAGAAATAAAACTAAAACGACCCAAAACAGTAGACGCAGATCACATACAATATAGAAACATATATTCATTGTTTGATGTCTATGCTCATTAGTACTAATAGTTTCAAATTTTACTCCTTACTTTGAAAACAACAAAATGTCGTAATACATTATCTATGTGATTTCTTTCAAAAGGCGAGGGTAGACAAACAATACAATACAAGCCACAGGAACATGTCCTGTAGATAAAAAAGTACACTTAAGAAAAGCAGGCCACGTTTGGGTTGATAAGAATTGACCATTTCTGCTAAAAACACAAGATTTGTTTCGTTATATTTTCCGTTTCTTCTTAAATTGAATTTTACATGTATAGAGTCGACGTATTTATTTATTTGTCCTCGTACATGTGTAGAAGACAAAATAGTTCGTTCACTGCATTTCTATTAACGCCCGTAGTTTCTACCACATACCGAAAATAGTGGATGATTCTTAATCTGAATAATATTTGCACTTTTAATAATCCAGCTACGGATCTTACACATCAGTTTAGTTTTAACAAAATGGCTACACTAAATGATAACTGATAATAAAACGACAACTACAAAAGATCAGGTTTACAATATTGATTTGCACAGCATACCAATTTTCTTTTGAAAATAAAATTGCTATTAAGACGTGAATTGATCTTTAACATTTCATAAAACTACACGTTGAGCTGTTGGAACATCATATTTGATAATAAAGCCTGTAAGAAATGACGTATGTAACGTGGACAAACGTGGCTTAAAGTTTAGTAAATTGTATATCCATATCTGCAAAGTGAATAAATCATGTTCAAACTACTTTGAAACATATCCTCATTTATTTTCATGGCGAAATAAGAGAAGTGAATAAATCGGCGTCTATAATAAGGTTATCGTTGTATGTTTCCTCAACCTGATACGTTAGCCTTACAATTTTAAATATCTTCTTAAGTATTCCTTGTAGCCCAGTCGAAAAAGATGTTACCAAAAGCATTGTACTCCAAAACGATCAATTTCTTTTCTAGCGGACGCTTTCGTAAGGGAACAACCATCTTTCTAAGAAATTTGTTTGGTAAATGTCATAAACAGCAGCAAATTACGTCAGGATAGCGTCTGACACGCCGAAAACAGCATTTATGAATATATTTTTAGTTGAACCGGCGGCAAGATTAGTCCTAATGTGTAAGAAGACTTTGACATTGCGTGATATTTTAAAATATTTCTCAATAATTAGAACCAGTTTTGCTGTTATAGTCTTTATGAGAAGGCAATACAAACTTCGGTCACCCGTTGTATTAATGAATGTGGGTTTGTCAGCACAAGCGCATTTCCAGCTGGCAATTCCATAACAAAACTAGAAGAAAATAATCAACAAAAACTTAATAAATATATTTATATGCATTAAAGGCATAAATTCTAACAGAATACAGTTTGAACACTACATTACGTCTTAGCGTTGACCTTGTACGGATATGCACAGCTTGTAATAAACGTAGGCGAAGCCGTCTTTCAGCGCTTTTATTAGAAGTGCATTGATACTGCTGGGATTAACCCTTTCAAAATGGCAAACACTTAAAAACTGTGAATGCAATCTTTTCTCTTTATAGGAGCACAGCTCATACAGTACATTCACTTTTCTGTACACAAAGAAAAACCCGCCTGCGCTGTTCAATGTTTGTAAACTTGATTTTTGCACGAAATATTACCTGAATTTGATATTGCTTGTAATCACACTCGCACCTGTGTCTTACATTGCCATTATATGTTTTAAAACAAAGGTATCGTTTTCGTCACGAAAAATATATAAGTAATTTTATTAAGTCATTGCCGAATGTTATATATTTTTCTTATTCTAGTTAACATACAATGTTAGTTATTGCTATTTATAGTCTAGACAGTTTGCCCTTATTCTTAACAACGAACATACAGAATAAATTCATTTGTTTTGTACCCCTGGCATAAATCAACATGAATAAAACAAATATAGTTTACATAATTATGCCCATTCATAAAACACACACACACAACAACACCTGCCCTATACACTAGTTATAAGGTTCTTTTTGCACAAAATATTACAATGCAATGCAATTTCATGAGTAATTTTCAGTTGCAGGGGGGTATTGTAATCAATAATTATATGGCAAATCGTGCCAACAAAACTACGTCTACTTTAAGTATCAGTTTAATAGTGTAAAAATGGTTATCATTGAACAATTCTTCGTATATATAACACGATGATTCCTTTAGTTAAAATAACAGAATAACTATGTTTCTAATTCGTGTTTTGCGATAATTTTGTAGACAGTCGATTTTCGGTCAAATGTTTCTTTAACTACTATGCTTCATATAATTTCCATGGCAGTAATGCAATCCAAACATAACTGAGGAATAAAAGGCTCCACATAGCACTCTAACGCTGGAAATTTGCTTTGTGTGTCCTATCAGAAGCCTTTATTTTTCTATCACATTGTTTAAGGCATCGGCCAAACATTACGATATCTACTTAGCATAATTGCTACTTTACCGGGTTAGTAATAATGTTGTCGCAAATGTCTCTTTACTAAGACATGTGTAAACTTTAAGATATTTTTTAATACAATCATTTAATGGAAACATGTTCGTTTGATTGCCCTTTTCATCAGAAGCCTTCAATCAGAATTCGTCAGGCGATCTCAAACATTAGCGGAGAGCAGAGATCAAAGCTTAAGGATATAAGAAAGATTAAAATGTACTTTAATACAAGCTATTTCGAGAACGTCAAACGCTATTCAAGCTCACATTATATTTGATTGACTTTATCTTTTAACAAACAGAATAATTATTTCTGCACTTTTGTCTGACCTGCTAATCTTCTTTCTGGCTAGGAGAATATTTATTCGGACAGGAACGGAAGTCCAATTGGGATTGACGCTGTTGTGGTCAAGGAACAAACGACCTGAAAAACAATTCTTTACAGACAAACATCTTTCGAATTTCATTGACCAGAATCACAAGAAAATAAAAGAATGTGGAAACAACTTTAACGTTTTATTACTTTACAAGAAAGGCTTAAACTTAAGGAGTATGCAATTTCACTCTTGTGTAATTAACTTTGAAGGACAACAACAAGGCTTTTTATTCCACCCTTTCAATAGATTGTGTAGTAGACTAATATTATTATGAAAAACTACAGAAACAAGCTCAGTAGCCAAAAGTTGAAACATAAACCCCGTTTAATGGCAAAGACATAGAACACACAAATAAAAACATCACAAAAAAGAAACATGGAACAACAGCACAAAATTCGACAAACAACACAGTGCATATATACTATATACAAAAGACTACACTTATTGCGTTGATAAATTAAGAGTATGACAATAAAATAACAAAAACAGAGACTAACACATTGGATACAAATTGAAATATCAACCCTGTTCAGAAGCAAAAGGTATGGGCCTAAACAACACTGAAAGAGACGTACAAACCCCACAAACAGACATAAACATTGAAAAATAAGCCTCATTATAATTAGGGATGGCAACGAGTACCCGAGTACTCGAGTACTCGATCGAACGTCCGAGTACTCGAGTACCAAATCACTACTCGAGTACTAAAAAAATAGATACAAATCCCCAAATACACGATTTACAGACAAAATATCAGATCTGGTTAGTTGCCAAGAGGACAATTTACGGTCCCTCTAATCCCCGCTGTGTACACAATTGACCTCAATCAATTAGTGGACTGTTGTTGTGATAGTTGCAAACTGTCAACAAAGGACCCCTATTTCAAATTAGCACTGATGTCAATTAGCGAAGTTTTGATAGCGGTACTTTCACCTACACAATCCTATTGTATACCAATTAGAGACCTTTCACCAAACAATGGACGCTAACGAGAATTATGAATATTAATGAGGTAAACAACAATTACACAGTACGAAAAACTATCATTTAAAAAAAAATAATTGTAGAGTAAACAACTGAACAACTGAACTTCGTATTGAATTTCGTTCACTATTTTTATGTATGCTATTAATTTTGTTCATTGTAATTCTGATTTTTGTTCATTTCTGCAGTGCATACTTGTATAAAATTAAAGGCCTAAAACAACATTTGGTTTCTTTTTATATCATTTTTTTGTAAAAATACGTAATGAAAGTTTACTTTAAAGGTGAAAATGACCAATAATACGACCAACGCACAATATACGTCATCAAGTCAACGATACATGTATACACAATCTTGTCATTGCGAACACATATTCAATTTTTCCGAGTAATCGAGTACCCGAGTACTCGATCGAACGATCGTCCGAGTACTCGAGTATTAATTTTACTACTCGTTGCCATCCCTAATTATAATTCATGTTTAAAAATGATGTTAACTTCAACATTGCTATAGCTGCCAAAAACGTCAAGTACTTCCGATATGATGACATCAATAAACATAAAAAACACAAAAAAAACATTTGTTTAAGCTCTTACAGATTGACCATTTTGACAACTTTTATTTTTTCATGCCTTTGAATGATTCAAGTTCTGCAAAAATGTCTGAAAACCGGTAATATAAGACTGCTGATAATTGATAAGATGGCAGTTTTTAATATTTACTCTCGACAATAGATGTTTTTACGGCGTGTTACTAACGCTTTGAGAAAAATGAAAATCACGGCATGTTGCTACATCATTGATATCTGTTCAATTGTTTGTTTTTCTATATGACTAATTTGCAAACACTGATGCCAAAATCAGCTGATACTGAGACAAAAAATGAAAAACAACTTGTCAAATCGGTAAAGCTTTGTGATTGCAGCTTTAAGTTAACAGCAAAATCCATTAAATTCGTTTGGAAAGTTTCATTACAACATAAACAACAGAAATGATCCCGGTAGTGAAATCAAAATTATCAGCTTGAATAAAGTAACCAAAAGGAACTACCAGGACAAACCAAGTAGCCTGGATTTTAATTTATATCACAATTAAAGGCACAGTGACCAAGGCCAAACAGACAAACTTTCAATACTTATACTCGTATTACATGAAACTAAAACACATTGGTTGATGAGTTTGTTCATCATTAAAAATACAACAGTCTTCAAAAACTATGACAAAGCAAGTCCATTATAAAGTAAAACCTTTTGCCAGTTTAAAAGTACTAAACTAAATTTCAAAATTTATATTTCGGAAGAATTGTCAAAACAAGAGAGGGGAAGTATTTCAAATACGATATAGAAAACAAAGCCGTCTTACAATCCCAACACACATTTTGAAAAAGTAAAGTACAACAATGGGTACGAAGTCAGGGTAACCAAATGACAAAACACTGACATACAACTTTACTATCCCTTAAATTCTTCAATACACTTACCATCATACAAGTAGCTTCATATATGCCACCATAAGGCTAGTAACCTCTTTTAAATTAAATGTCATTTGAAAAAAATAAGTTAAGAGGAATAATATGTTAAAAATCACACCTGGCTGAAACAAACAACCTGAAAAACAATAATACAACCAAATTTCACCCGTCGTGTTTAAACATTCGTCTTGTGTCTATATTTTTATATACATTTTCCTTGTTAACACAACCTTTAACCGTCAGGAAATTGCGGGTAATATTATAATTCTTATTATTTTTTTAAGGAATCCAACTTCGGAGACTTCACATACAATCGATATAGCGGCTAGGCAAAATTGAAACTTAAATTTAAAACAACCACAACAAAATGGGTTTCCAATAAAGATTTGCACATCGCATAAGTCTCTTTTTTAAGAAAAAAAGTATTTTGGACTTGAGATGATCCTCAACATTTGATACGATACCTAGGTCTTTTGGAAAATCATATTTCACATAAAAGGTCTGAACAAATTCTCTTTGATGCCACGGGAGGTATGAATTTTAGTAAGTAGTGTTATCACGAGAAGTGAGTAAATTTTGTTCCATCACAACTCAATTCAGCACTGCGTTCAGTAAAGGCAAAAAGGCGATAATGTTAGCAAACTGTTTTGTCCCCCCCCCCCTGATTTATAGTATCGCATTCACGGCGATCGTGGTTGACGCTTAGCAGGGTGATCTGAAATATATTCAAGTGAAACGGTACATGAATATAATAAAGGTTTACCGTTGTATGTCTGAAATACGTTAGACGGTGGCTAAATGGTCAAGCATCCAATATGTTTATGCTTTGTTAAAAAACACTTTATTTAAACAATACCTTAACTTAAGACTTTTCAATAGCATCGCTTGATATTGAGCATAGATGAAAGCAGAATCCAAGTTGAAACAAACATGCTGTTTACGCCTACAGACAATTCCTTAAGAGATAACTTACTTACAAAGGAATTAATTACGTAAATGGTATGGTTAGATTTTCAACTGCAGCAAATAACGCCGTCAGAACAGCGTCTGATATGCAGAAAATGTGAATCAGTATTACCAAGTGTCAATTTGGAATTGAATCGGATACTTTATTATTCTCTGTTTTATGGATATTATGCCATTGCGTGATTAAATACATTGTTACATGGCAGAGATTCTTGTTTGTACAAACAATGAACATTATTCACTCTGATCGTCTTTAAACCATAATTCATGTTCAACGAAAATACCACGAACACATTATTTTAAGAATTTATTTTCTTACTACAGTATGAATGTATGGAAATGACATCCCAGATGACAAAAGAAATGAGAAGAGGTTAGCAATTTGCAAATAAAAATATAAGACTCATCTTTTAAATACTGCATACACATTCTTATATTTAAAGATAAAATATTTAAAAGATATATTATACCCATAGAAACAACGTACTTTACCTTATGTAATTGATTGAGTGTCCGTCCATAAATAAATGAAATAAAATAAATTGTTCTGTTATAATAAAAAATACAGGTTGTACAGGTTATAAATGTAATATTATTGTGCAAATCTTTCTAATTAGGATTGAAATGTTTATGTTAAAAGAAGACCAATTGTAAATATGCTGTGTTCTTTTATAGTTTTACACTCATGTCATAATGTTTAACCACCTAAGGGATAACATACACTTAACTTGTCAAGGTATAATGATATAGATACACTGTTTATATATACTTGAGAGAGTATACATATCTGACTTGTCTACTGTTCATTTATTATTCCCAAAATTAAAAATTTGATGGTTCTCACACTTTGTTTATCTTGAATTGAAACCAATATAGTTTAAGCAACAGTATACAGTTACAATTTTAATGTTACATAAATGGAAGGTAAATGTGACTGTACTAGCCAGTTTGTTATTTTACATATCCATATGTTTCTTGTGATCATGGGTTTCTTGATACCTCCTTATCAAAACTTATCTGCGACATATGTAAGATGTAAAATACTCAAATTAATCTTAATCGATTGAATAAGTAAGAATAACCCGCATACAAAACTATACTACTTTAACTTAGGTTCACTTCTTTTCATGGTTTCAACATATGTATTTGTCAAAGATATATGTTTTCAAATGTTTGACAAAGTTGTCCTTTTGTCAACAGGTTTATTGGCGTCGCACATGCCACTGCCATGATAACTTTATTAAGTCAAAGAGAACGTTAATGTTTAATACCCCTCTTATTTGTTATACTTAAGTTATGTTACTTGGCATTCTTAATTAATAAACATAAACTGTCCTTTTTATTATTGGTAAACTTCTGCCATTCTGTGAATAAATCACTCTATAAAAGGAGACATTAGTTTTGAATCAGTGTGGTCGGTCCATTCAGGGGTCAGCATTAGATAGGTATATCAATAGTATATTGTTAGTAGTATATACTAAACAATACCATGGAAACTAGACAAAACACGTTGTTTACCATTTATCTTGTAGATAACGAAATTAAGACGTACAATATATTGCAATTACTATTACTAACAATTCAGTTTTCGAAAATTTATTGATACAAACTTTCGTACCAACTAACGTGCTGAATGTTCACATTTACATAAACCCTGATTGAGAAACTAAACCAAATTTGGGATATGGTGTTAAAAGGTTTACAATCTCTTTAATAATAAACAGCTAGTTTGCAGTATAAATCTGCTTATCAATTTGTTCTAATACCTTGTACCTAGCACCAGTGAATGTTGAGGAAATATTTCAAAGAAATAAGAACAGTTTTTCTTTTTAGTCCGAATAGTGCAGTCTGGTGTTAAATATTATAATTTTGCTCAGGTATTAACTTTAAAACGTTCGCTTTGAAATTTTAAGGGATCGGGATGGGAAAGGACAAGTGCTCAAGGGGTATTGAATGTTGTCAAGTTTACTTCAATTACGATGCATACTTCATATATTTTATTTATATATCGGGCAAACGAATAAAGAAAACCATTTTCATGCTTGAGCACTAATTGGATCACTGATTTTCGCTTTAAGAATGCATTTACAAACAAAGTCGTACTCAAGTTTCTTCAATAAATTCAGGAAACATTGACGTAAATTAAAAAATAATGAATTTCAGCTCATTCTTATTTGCTCTGACGAAGAATTAACGGCATTTTACGGGGATAAATTTAAAAATAAATCAGTCATGTATTGAAGGTTTCAATAATGAAAAAGATTGTTTTTTTTAGAAGAATCACTCGTTTTTTTTAAATGATCCTTCCGTGAGGGATTACTGACGACCAAAAAAATTCTGCCTTTGACATCCGACGTTAATTTACTTGTAAAAAAAGACGTCGTCAGTAGTATTTCTATTCCACCATTTTGATTGTCATTTTCAAAATTGATCCGGTTCGTTTCTTAAAAAGCAACTTCGTAATAGAGGTGGGAGGAGCATATTTCCTGGCACTCTGTTTGATTTTATCAGTAGGAAAATCAAACTTTGTTTGTGTCATTTCCGTTGTATATTTTTATCCAGAATGCATTGTCGGTTGACAAATCCGTGAGGCGTAGTTCACCACTTACAACTTTATTTATTGATTTGTAAGCACATTCGAAGTCTTATAAAAAGGTGAAGCTTTTTGCAGTTGGCAAGAGAAACTCATCAGGACCTATTTGTTAAAATAGTTTTACGAAAATGTATTGTCAGATGACAATTTTATCAGATCCAAAGACAAAAGCGACTATATTGTTTTTCATTTTTAAGTTTGTATTGGTTTGCTGTGACAGAAACATATGTGCAATAAAGTTTCGCGTAAAGTTAAACATTGGGTATGGTGAATTGCTGGCGTAAGCTCGATTTTGGGTTTTCCGATCTGGATCGCAAACATTGCCGTATACTTATATTCTTGAGTGAATAAGAA
This sequence comes from Mya arenaria, assembly GCF_026914265.1. Taxonomy (NCBI): domain Eukaryota; kingdom Metazoa; phylum Mollusca; class Bivalvia; order Myida; family Myidae; genus Mya; species Mya arenaria. The sequence goes on from NC_069123.1 coordinate 12,967,594, forward strand.
CAGTAAGAAATGGAACAATTCTACAAATATACCTGACAAAATGTTTACTATTAAGAAAATGGCAGAGTAACGATGCCTCTAATCCGTACCGTACGTCAATTCTGAAATTGGTCAATTATATCTTTACGGGTTTATAAATCACGTAGTTTGACAATGAAAATTATAAAAAAAAATCCTACAAAATACATATATCATATTTCCAGACAAGGCAAAGCACGCTCAACAACACTGTGTATATAAAACATGCCTGGACGTCAATGAGTTAAATCTTTAGCCTGAATAAAACAATGAAAGCTACCGGACTCAAGCTTAATCAATATCATGATTGAAGGTACACGGAGAAATAACAAATACGAAACGAGAAACATATAACTCTTGAAGATAAAATCATATGGTGAATTATTTCTGTCCTTTCACTTGGCAGAACAACAAACGCATCAAACTCCTACTTCATCAACTTTGTGAGACGGCTGTTCGTCTTTTCGCCCCAAACCAAAGCCACCCCCCTCTCGCCCCGCAATAAAACCCTAAAACACTCCGAGATAAATAAAACGACACAAAAGAGAAGTTGCAGATAACGTTAGCAATAACACTTGTATTAAAACATATTGTTTGATGTCAATGCTCATCAGTGCAGATAGTTTCGAATTTTGCACCTTTCTTCGAAAAAAACTAAATGTCTCTGAACATTATCCGTTTGATTTTTTTTCAAAGGGCGACGGGCGACAAATACAACCATAAAAACAACAGGGACAGTAGTCATAAATACGAATACAAATCCTTTAAAGAGGGGTCTTGTAAGAGCCAAAACAACACTGCACAAGAGGCAAAACATACACATAAGACAAACAGAACACACATGTATCAACATAGCTTTAATCAATAAAAGATTAGATTACCATCACAAAACACATTGAGTGCTATTATAGATTATTTATCATCTGGGAATTCAAAAACAAAAATTAGACGAAAACAATCAACCACAACTAAATAAACTAATAGATATATTTATATGCATAAAAGGCTTTGGTAAACTCTTACAGAATACAGTTTTAGCACTACAGTACGTCTAAGCCTTGACATTGTATGGAGATGCACAGCCTGCAATAAACGTAGGCGGGGTTGTCTTTTTAAGCTCCAATCAGAATATTAAGTATAAATACTGCTGGGATTAACCCTCTGAAGATGGCATTCATTTACAAACTATGAATGCACCCTTTTTTCTTTATAGGAGTACATATCATACCATACATACATTTTCTTACACAAAGAAAAACATCTGTACTCTACTAAGTTTATAAACTTATTTTTTTCGCACGAAATATTACCTCAATGTGAATTTTAAGCCTCAGCTGAGTGCTATATAATTATTAAATGTTTAAAAATGAAGGGATCTTCTTCATCTAGAAAAATAATATATGTACTTTAACTAAGTTGTTGCCAAATGTAATACATCTTCCGTGTCCTAATAAACGTGCAAAGGTAATTATTGCTATTGAAAGTCTAGACATTTTGCCTTTAGTTTTACAACTTACGTAAATTGAAATGTATTTTTTCTTGCCGCTTGCATACATCAACGATGATCAAACAAATTAAAGTTTACTCAATTGTACCCATTCGTGCAGTAAAATCATGAAGGATGATGAATTGCTCAGTAGCATGCCTCTGTAAATGCAGACTTTCTCCCGATGATGTTGAAACTTCGGTAGTTTTAGAGCACTTAAATAAACTAACTAAAGTTTACATTAACCCCCCTCCCCTGCACCCTGAGCCGACACGTTTTTATGAAGTGTTATACACATGATGGAGAAGAGTCGTATGGATTGGCGACATGTTTATTGGATCATTGGTAATACAAGTAGATCTAATATCTGTAAGAAGATAGTACATTTATTTTAAAATTGCAGGGAAAACCCTTCCAAGTGATGCGATAGACATCGATAAAAACAAGACTTGACACAAATTGTTAGAGAAACAACAGCGAAACCCTCTCCTTATACAAAGCCGTACTTTTCTTTTGATATAGGACTTATAAATATATGAACGATTCAATTTACCTTACCCTTTAAATTACAGATTCCACGTGTCTTATTATATATGTTTTACATCCAGCTGCAACAATCTATTAACATTTTTATTGTTTTTTGGCGACACCAGTCTTAAACGACATTATTTTGGCAGGAATATGTCATTTAACTACTGAATTGAAATATAATGTCTCAAGTAAATATATGTATCTGAAGACAATCTGACTTCCGTGAATATTATAATTGTCATATAGAACGTATCCATGACCTCTATTCGAGATTGTCCCAAGCCAAGTCTTGATAAAACACTCTTCCTCTGATCTAAATCAGGATAAACTTGAAACACTTATTGAGGGGAAGGTCAGACCCAGGGGAACCAAACAAAGCATTATGAAAATAGCAGTCCATAATCAACATACCAGGAAATTATCTAGGTAAGTTGCAGTTACTGAATAGAAGAAAAGAAAAACATGTGAACAAATTATCCTAAGACACACACACATCAAGACTATCTGAATACATCAATAGTTACAAAAAAACAGCTGAATAAAGTAAGGCCTATTTTAATTTTAATAGAAAAAAGCAAAGAAGAACAATGTCTTTATGAATAACAATTTTCATAGACAAATTGTTTTCATCATCTAAGAAACAAAATGATCATTTAAGCGAGAAGAATCATATTTACACTAGTAAAATTACCTGTTGCTTGTGTTGACAAATGCTGTGCTGCTGTGGTCAACAATATATCTCAAACACAAGCTTTATACTAAGAAATAAGTCTGTCTTGGAAATTAAGTGCTTATATTTGGTTACAAATATATGCGCCTTTCAGCAACTAGTGTAATAGCGAGGAATCAATTCCATAGATTATTATCATACACTGGACAATGGTTTACGAACTATCAATGGCCACAGTAATAATTTATTTACTCAGGAAAATTACTCAGCAATGACAGGGAGGACACCCTTTGAGTTCACAGAGGTCTGAGCATTACAAGCCTTTCAACGCTTTAAGCGTTTTATGTAATTGGGTGTTTGTGGATTCTTTTGTTGTTGTCCGTGTTTCTGGTTTGTGGAATGTGTTGGTTTGTTTAGTTTTCTGTGTTATTTTCATTGACCTTGTCCCACTGACCGGGGTTTATGTTTAAACCTTTGATTACTTGACTTGTTTCTGTAGTTTTTCATATACATATTTATACTTGTTATTTCAGATTTTTTTTAAAGAATCCAACTTTGGAGATTACATCACAAATTGATAAAGAGGCTAAGGAAAATCAATACTGAAAATTTAAATATCTACGACAACAACAAAAGATTTCAACGATAGCGTTACACAGCACATCGGTCTCTTTTTTGCTAAAGAATGTCTTTCGGACGTAAGATGGTCTTCCAAATTTGATAAATACGATACCTAGGGCTTTTGGTAAATCATGTTTGATAATATAGGCCAGTTAGAACTAGTTGTCTTGAAGGCCGCGGGAGGTTTGGATTTTTAAAAAAAAGAGTATATGCATGCAAAGTAAGTTAATCATGTTCGATCACAAAGCAATTCAGCTTTTCAGTGAAGACAAAATATCTAACTCACAAAGGAATTAATTACGTGAATGATACGGGTCGTAATTTCAACTGCAGGACATAACGCCGCAAGCATTGCGTCTGATATGCTGAAGATGTGGCTCTTTATTACTAAAAGTGTCAATTTGGAATTAAATCGGAGACTTTATGATTCTCGGTATTTATGGATATTATGACATTGCGTGATAAAATAACGTGTGACATGACAGAGATGGTTGTTTTTACAATCAATGAACATTATTCACCCTGATCGCCTTTAAACTATGACTCATATACAACGAAAATACCCCAAAACATGATTTTAAGGATTTATTTTTGTACTACAAAATGAATGTATGGAATAACATAAGAAACGGCAAGAGATTAACAACCTTTAAATATAAATACAAAACTCATCTTTTAAGTAGTTAAGTAACTTATTGGATGTCTGTTAATGAATAAATGAAATAAAATGAAATTAAATGAATTGTTATGTAATGACGAGAAATAAAGTCTGTAAACCTTACTTATACAAATCTAATATTATTGTGCAAATGTTTGAGAAGGATTGATATGGTTCTGTGCTCAATTATAAGATATATAAGACAGTATTTGTAACAAATTACCGCACGTCTCAGCAATTAAGGAAATAATAAGGACTCTTTTACATGGGTAATTGTCATTCAATAGCCAATGTCATACGAATCAAAAATAATTATAGCACAGTGATTTACGTATTAATGAAGTTTAGTCAACAAGCACAGGGAGCCAGTTTTGGAGTTGATAAAGATCTGCCCGCGTATATATGGCTGCATTATGGCGTGAACCCGTTACCCTCACAGTGTGATTTAAAGATCAATGTTTTTCAACAGTATACTCTTACACTATTACTGATACATAAATTGAAGGTCAATGTGATCGTACTTGTAAGCCTGTCATTATACATATTCATATGTTTCTTGAGATCTCGGGTTACATGAATTCTCTTTATCAGAACGTATCTGCGATATATGTCCAATATAAAATACACTTATTAATCTTAATCATTTTAATGGGTAGGAGAACCCCATACAATAAATTAAAACTTAGGTTCATGTGTGTTTTCATGGTTTCAACATATGTATTTGTCAAAGAAATATGATTGCAAATACCAAGCCATTCAATAGTATGAAAAATTGATTATTTTGGCAAAAGGTTTATTTCAAATTTAATGTCGTCACACATGTTACGATAACACTCATAAGTCAAAGAAGACGTCAATGTTTAATAGCTCTCCAACACTAGTTATACTTGAGTTATGTCACTTGGCAGTATCAAGTGATATATATATACAGATATTTCTGTATTATTGGTAAAACTCCTGTAATCCAGTACATAAATTACTTTATAAATATAGACACACGTTTTGTATCAATTTTGCCGGTCCATACATGCCCATGAAGCATTCTTTTTTAGAAGAACACTTTGATATCCGAAGTTAACTCACTTGCAATAAAGATTCAATATCGTTTCTATTCCATCATTTTGATTGTCATTTCCGAATTGATCTGGCTGCTGGTGATCTCCCCTCGAGTTGAGTTTCCAATCTAGATTTCAAACAATGCCGTATACTTACATTCTTAAGTGTGAATGGACAGTAAGAAATGGAAAAAATTCTGAGAATATATGACACAATGTTGACTGTTTAGAAAATAATCCGTACATTGCGTCAAAAGGGTCAATTATATCTTTACTGGTGTATAATCCACGTGTAATAGACGATGAATAAATCATAGAAAATACATTAAGATATTTTCAGAATAGACAGTGCATACGCAAAAACACTGTTTATGCAAAATGTGACGCTTACATATACAACTGAGATTCATGTACCATTTTCAGTAATAACACGAAAACAGATGTACAAAGAAAAAATAAATAAACGGAAAATGTACAGCAATGATAAATACTTTGTTTAAAATGGCCATATATATATACATATTGTTTACTCCAAAGAACTGTATATGCAAAACCGTAAGATGATAAGTATTTTTACATTAAGATCAATGACAAAAAAGGCGTCGACACGTACAGTTGTGGTCATTTTGAGTGTGTAATATATTATTGCAATATATACCTTTAACTTATAGCCTACCGGAAAACATTCCTTTGGATGAGATTCCAAATATGTGAAAGCATGAAGATTTATTACTAAGGAATATTGAGTTTGAATATGATTTCATACAAATGATGTTTTAACAAACTATGGACAAAAAAGATGCCATCAAACTGTTAAAATAGCGGGCGGAACAATATATTTTTGGTATTGACAAATCGTTCTTTATGTCAAGATTTATCGTAGAAATATTTATAACGACAAGGATATTTGAGAGTGACAAAATGCTTAATGATATTCAAATGATAACCTTATATGGGTACAGCATTTGTAATTTATTCAGACATGCCCGTGTCTCGCGTTTTCAAAATATTGAATAGAAATTTAGTACACTCTGATTGTTTAAAATGCATTTACTTGTCTTTTTGTGGGGGGGGGGGGAACAACACATTTGGTGTACTACTAGTACTAAAAACATGCTCTTTTCGAAACTGTAATTTTGCAAAGCCTTTTCAGTTGAAAAAATATGGGGACATATTGATCGGTAAGATGAAGCCTTGAGAACCTTCCGCAGTGCAAAAGTGGTTGGGTCAAAAATTAAAAAAGTTTCATGTTTTATTTGGTTTTGAGAAACGATTTTTTTAGAAGTAACACATACATTCAAGGTGACATGTGTTTGCGTAAAAAGGAATACAAAAGAATATTTTATCAGATTTTGGACAAAAAAGCATTCAAAATCTTTCCGAAAAGTCTGTCGACTTGATTACTTTGTTTTTGTATAATGATGTCCGAGTCTACCTTATCAACAATGTCTTGAGAGTTCCTGGTGATATCTATTCAAATAAGAAAGTTATTAAAATATAATGGAAAAAGTGATTGAAATTCATTTCCAAGTTTAAAAAAAAAGAAAATATATTTTAAAAAATAGTTGCAATTACGACAAAGCCTCAAGACATTGTTGATCGGCTATTTCCGATAATTTTGACTCGTAAACTTATTCACTTTGTATCAAGACATTTACGGGAAAACGTAAATGCCATTTGATTGGAAATCTGATAAAATCTTCTTTCGTAAAAAATGCTCAACTCCTAATTACAGCTTCATATGTTGCAACTGATATATGAATTATGCATGCTAAATATTGAACCTCAAAACTAATTTAATGTTGATTATTTTAGACATTTTAATTTGTTGTCCTTCAAACAACGTTTGCATCGTGGCCGGCCCTAAACATGCATCATTCTATTGCATTGATACCAGCTTAAAGAGTTAGTTGACACAAACATATCAGGCTAGTCGAGTTTATTTGTATTTTTTTGCATTTGAATATTTGAATTCATATATTCAAATATATTTCACATACTTAAAAATCAATATAAATATTTAATGACTTGAATGTATGTAGTTTCCATTATATTATAGCAACGGTAGTTTTTTTCTCAAAACATGACAGAAGAGAGAGCGAGAATCTGCAGGAGAGCCACAGACGAGATTTGCAGCGATAGGGTATTGGTTGAGACATAAGCTTAGCAACAAGATACTTACATAGTTTAACAGTATAATTTATTTGGTAATAGAGTTGTCGCAAATACTCGATAACAGCATATGTGGAAACTGCAGATGGTATTTGCAGCCAAATGTATTTTCTGAGAGCTAGGTTAAGCAACATGATATTTACTTAGTAAAGAAAGTGAGTTACTTTCCTGAACTAATAAGTTGGTAATAGTGATGCCGAAAATGTCTCTTCACTAGCAAAGGTGCGAACTGCAACTCTCATTCAATGACGGAGACATGAGCTGAAACATTAAGACTTTGAGCAATATTTAAATGTACTTTTAATATAAAAATGTTTTTTTCGCGACCTTATATAAGACTTTATTGTCGTTATCGTTTTAGAAACAAGTTAATGTAATTGGATTTGTGTCTGATCTGTGTATCTTCCTCCTGGCTAGAAAAGTATTTATTCTGACATGAAAGATGGGAGGCCTGTTTCACATTAGGAAAAAACGTTGCTGTGGTCAACGAACTATAAAGCTATAACTCTGACAATCAAAATTAAAACAGACAAACATCTCTCTAGGGAATTTCAACTTTCAGAACCAGACAAAATAAAAGCATGTGATAAATACTTTTGTCGGATGATTTTAGCAGTAAAATTTAGCATTTATTTTTAACATTTAACTAATTGAATAGATATGCTTAAACGTGTGTGGTCTTGCAATGACGGAAAAAAGACATCGTATTGTATTTATTATTTTGATAGCCTTTTCATTAAAAGTACACAAGACTGCTTATTAATGCCTTATAAATAAGACCTATCGAAGTGTTTTTAATGCAAATGAGGTAATAGTAAGTTGATAATTCTGTTAAAAAATATGTAGTTAATTCAAACATTGCTATGGCTGCCAATAGTACCAGTTGCTTTTGATATAATGACGGAAACATATTAAAGGTATCAACTCATCCCGTAACTGAAAGATAAACTCCATCAATTTTTAAACGTCTCATCACATGGGGAAATACAGAATCGAGCCCTGGAGTCATAGATTTAATAATGAGCTTGTATAAACCACTTGCTACCGGGACAAACCAAGAAGACAAAGAAGGAATGAATATCCCTTTTAGATCTACAACGGTCAATGCAAAATAGACTCGCATCGAGACACTTTAACTTCACAAACTAGCTAACTATAATGACTTTTTTCTGCCAATTTGCTCAATTGGACAAAACACAACAGACACTTACTTCATTGTTTGCGAGACGGCTGTTTTAACTCGAAAAATCCCAATATTTTGCATTAATTCACCCGCTGAGATACATATCGACACAAGACAGCAGACACAAGTCACGTTCACTGATAACCCCTTTTATACTTATATTATCCAAACACACAATGCTTTAATATTTATGTTCATCAATGGAAACAGTTTCGATAAGTATGCCTTTCTTTTGAAAACAATAAAATGTGTTGGTCTTAAGTTAAGACCAACACATTTTATTGTTTTTAAAAGAAAGACATAATTAACTCTTAACCTTTATTTGTGTGATTGTTATCGATGGACGATAGTCGACAGTCAATCAATTCAAGCAACATGCCCAGTAGTTAAAAGTTTACAATGTTAAGTGGTACAATGTAAGGGCAAAACAACACGGAACAAGAGACAAAAACGTACAAACATTACCCACAGACCACAAGCCTTTCAAAATAAAATACATGATGGGATTACCGTCACATTGCCAATGAAAAGTATAGGGACAAGCCCAGTAGCCCGGAAATTCAAGAAATTGACCCTGTTTAGAGTCACAAGGCAATTCCTAAAACGAGAATGCACTCAAAACAATTACACAATTGCAATCACCACATACAAACCTAGCATGCATCAAAACATTTTTGTTAATGAATGATGGGAGTACAGCCTTGAAACGAACGGTCTGTGAAACGTAAGTTCACTGGAACACGGGTCTAGTGGCGACTTAAACTAGTTTGTATGCAAATCACATAACCAGTTTATCTACTAGGTGCAATGATAGTGAAAATCTAATTGATGTACATATTTTGTGACGAATACAAATAAGGTTCTTTAAATCTAAGGTAACATTGTTTCGCTCTGTGCGAGTAGGCGTATATACAAAGCCATGTATTGCTGTACCAAGACAACCGAATGGGGGTCTTAATGATTGAAATTTCCCAGCATGCATCAATCTTTTTTAAAAAGTGCACGGGGATGCGATTGAGCCAAGCCATAATGCAGCCAAAAGCTAGGGTAGTCATCAAAAATTCTCACATTGATTTTTGCACTTATGAAAACATGGTGACTTGACGACATTCGGTGTCGCCGTACGCGTGTTTCTTTACTTTATCTTTTCAAAAGTATTACTTCATCAAGTTCATCAAGCAAATCAAAACACTCACAAAAAAATGTGACTCAGACAATCTATGTGATTCACATGAATATTAAATTGTACATGTTCTGAGTCCCCGTATCTTACTTTCCCTCGGAATTATGTTAAAACAAATCCATTCGTTAACGGCACTTGACTTTACTAATTTATACCGGTTTTCACCCGTAAACGCGTTACTTAGCTTATTAAATTAAAACACCCCTTTAACAGACCGAAAAAGGTTGACAGTTGTTCCTATGTGTGATACAATTGCACTATAAAGAATTCAGCTTGACAGCTTTCACATCAAATTACTTTTAACAAAATGGCTAGACAAAATGATAAATGAAATTAGATGAAGAAGAAAAAAATACGTTCCAAATATAGGTTTGTAAAGCATATCAGGGCTTTTCTAACATCAAGTTTGATAATAAAGACCAGTTGGCTTTATTCTTGATATATTGGATATCCAATTTATGCAAAATGAATTAAAATATTTGAGCTAGTCTCGCAACTGATTTTGCATGTATTCACATTTGTTTTCATGCAGAAGCCACTGCACATGCAACTTAAATAACTTTCCTACTTTATTCTTCATAACTTCATACGGTAGTTTTACAATTTCTAAATATCGAAATATTATTATCTTCACAAAAGGCTCTATTGAAATAACAAGTTAAATTAAAAGGTTCAATGTTATCGAATTTAGCCCAGAAAAAAGCAGTTGATCAGATACAACAAAAAACTTGTTTACTTCACTGTTTTTTTTTTCTAGCGGACGTTTCCTTAAGGGATAACCATCTACCAAAGAAATTAATTTTGTAAATGTCATGACCTGCAATAAATCACGTCGTTTGCCTTGCATCTGTTGCGCTGAGCACAGTATTTCTTACAAAATGTCAATTTTGAGTTGAACCGGCGGCTAGATTCCTCGGTGATTATAGATAGGGTGACATTGCATGATATCTTAGAATATTTCTAAAAATGTATTATAAATAGAAGCAAATTTCCTGTTCTTTGTATTCTTAGGTTAGCAATGCAATTTCGGTAGCTTGTGACAATCGGAGATGCTATTTGTAACACAAAGGCATCGTCAGTTGACATTTTCAAAAAGAGACAAAACATCAATTACAAGGTTCACTCATTTATTTGTATGCATTTTGGACTATGACATTTCGTGTAATCCTTGGCTTTGCAAGGAGTTGTCCTGTAGACTGAACTGTAGGCTTTCAAGGGAGGCCCAGCTGTACACGAAAAAGTTTGTGGCTCTCGTTCCCTTACCATGTGTCTCAATTACGGGCTTATATGTGAATGTTTGACCACTGGGCTAGTACTTGTGAATTTCATTATTGTATTCTCCCCATCGCTTTAATTATTATGAGATTCAAAAGCTTTAAAGGAGATCCGAAGTAATATACATATGACTTTGCCTATCATATATTATGAAAAATATATAATCACATTAACTTAACCCTGAACCATTATTTATGCTTATCATTAAAACAATCTATTTCTCACGAGGGCCAACGTTGTATTGATCATAGAAATATTGTTATGTAACACAAAATGGACACAAACATTTTTCTGAGCAATTTCACTGCTAAAATATTAGACAAACCAAACATATAACCTATCTGTCAAACAATGTTGAACCGTTAAATCAGTAAATTACAGCATTGTATGTTGAGTGTAGATAACAGTACATTTAGCCAAGTGAGCACCAAAATTTATATTTCACGAATGCCGCACTGAAACAAAACAAAACTTCCTTAAGGAACATATAGTAAACGCAAGTTTTTCCGAAAGCTAGACTTATTCCATCGTTTCGACTTTTCAGAAATGAGGTCATATTTTGTGTTTATCACAGCCATATGCGAAATGGGTTTATTGCTGTATGTAATTACAGGGTAGATCCTGGTAACACAGTCTTGTTAATCTGCGTCTTGTATATTAATATTAGAATAATGATGTCTATTATCTGTACTTTGAGTTAAAGTTTCTCAATGACTTTATGATTAATTTCCAGAAAAAAGTTAATATATTATCTAATAAATTTATTCGTTTTTTTGCTTTGGCTTTTATATCAGGAGTAAATATGACAGGCTATTAATGTTTATTGACAAAGGTTATTTAAGAAGAAATCTGTCATGCACTACAGTATTAAAAATACGATAAACTTTCTTTCCTTTAGAACAATTATTCATTGTTCTTACAGACCCTTAGCAAGGGGAAAACTAGCCGCCAAAGATAATAATTGTGCGAATAACATCGACGTTAATCTAACTGCACCAAACACGCCGTTAGCAATGCGTTTAATGTGATTTCCATCTAATAAATTCTTAAATTATCAAGAGACCGAATTTGCCTTGTTGTTTATGAAAGAATGCGTGATAAATTAATATTCCTGTTCCAGAGAAAAAAATAGTTCTTGACATTCTTTTTCGATTTTATTAATAAGACAAAACAAATTTTGCTATCGTCATTTGTTTTTTGTTTTTAACTTTGTTAAACCGAAATGCATGTTTGGTTGACAATGCCTTCAGGCGAAATTAAACAATAACAACTCAGTTCATATAGCTGTAACAGAAAGGATTGACATTTTCGCCGTCGGCAAAATAAATTGTTCAGTACCTTGTCGTAATTACTGTCATTTGAATTTATTTTGTCTTAATAAAGAACACGTTAAGTTTTGATTTTCAAAATACAATAGCACACACACAACAAATAACAGATACTGCATGCTGAAAATATATGAGCAATTAAGTTTCGCGTAATTGACTTTAGGTACTAACAATATACATGAAATTATTGCTTTTATCCTGTCACTTGCATATAAATCGGTCAAATAACAAGGTGCCGTGTAGATTTAAGTTTATTTGGTCAGTTGACCACGTGATGTCTATCTACAGTCAGTTGGTCTTGTGACCACGAAAGGGGACTATTTTCTATTCTGAAATGTCAGAGGAAATCCACAAATAGTGTTCTAGTATCTTATCAATAGTCCGCCAACAACCGACCTCAACAATCACTCGCCCATCACTCTGCATAATAATGACACTGACAAACAATCAATCGACCAGAAAATCTACGTGACGTGAAAATCTTACCCCATCCGCACATGCTGGAAAGTGTGCAGCATTCAACGATAGTTAATTCCATTTCTGTGGTGAATGACAAAATCTCACTTACAACAGAAATGAATTATCTCTTTGCCTGTGTAGTTCTGAACATCCAACACTATCACCATAAATAAAATCCATTTAATATGTGGCGATTGTTTGTTAACACTCGTGATCTTGAACCGTGACCTGTGTACTGTACTCTGTGACTTGCGGAATAATTGTTACATTATCAGATAATGTTTGGTGCCTGAACCGTGTTTGTGTACTTTTAAAAGCTTTTTTATGCCTTGAATTGAATTTTTCATATTAAAAGGCAATGACTTTGACTATAAGCGTATTGAAAAAAGTTGAACAATTTTAAGAACTATTTTTGGGGCGAATTAAAAATGGATACCTATTATTCTGACGTCACCAGTGAAAAATTAGTTTCCCCCTTATTTTTAAAGATACTTAATAATTTTAAGGTAATTTATAGTGTTAAAATAACAAAGTAACAGAATAAATAAAATACTAGGTTAGTGCCGTGGATGAAGAAAGTTTATCTGGCTCGGCTACGGAACTTATCGGGTTCGCCTTCGGCTCACCCTATAAATTCCTCCGCCTTGCCAGATAAACTTCCTCAATCCACGGCACTAACCTAGTATTCTCTATTTATTCACATTCAACCCAAAACACAAAAGGAAACACAAAGTCATGTATCATTTAACACATTAGGGGTGACAATACATTAAAAAAGTAAGAGACAAATTATCGCCGTTGTACATTATAACGCAGTCATCGCTGCCAGAGAGGTTTCTATTGATAAATATGGTATTGCTCACATTTCTATAAACGCATTGTCTTTCATACCGTCCCGATAACACTTATAACAAATGTGGACAATGAAACTAAGAACAATGAGAAGTAGTTCTCATCGTGTAAATATGTAAATTATGGCGGAATAGCATATTACATTTTTCACTTCAAACAAGTGTTTTGTTGACGCAAAAAAGACGCGGCAGAATAGGTTTAAGTCCAATCGTGTGGTAGTGCGGCATGCTGACCACGCTCGGGTAACTGCACAGGCAGTGACCATAAACTTTTGGACTTCTAAAGTCTTCTTTAAACTCCAAGGGGATGCAGTTGAATGACTGCATTGCTACATTGCAGTATTCTTCGAGAGCCGCCATTCGTCTAGTACGAACAAGATAAACATTGACAATTTAAGGAACTGTTTCGTGGAGACGAGCCCTGCTTTTCGACGGTATGTTTATTTGTGTCATGTTCATGTGTTAGCATAAGTAGAAATAATAAAACAAGATATGAAATTTATTTGGAACAACAAGGCCAGACCTATTGTTGCAATATATATAAAACACAATAAGAACCTCAGACACAAAACTCGAGACACAAAAACAATGAAACATTTCTGCCTGTTAACTGCTTATCTCCTTACACCAAAACGTGTGGTTTTGATACTTATGTAAAAACTACAGAAACAAGCTCAGTAGCAAAAAGTTTAAAACTGGAAATTATGAAAACATTTGAAGTGCGGGGCGACTTTTTACAGATTCCACACGGCTTTCACAAAACTGCTGTAAATATCAATACTTATGTGAAAAACTACAGAAACAAGCTCAGTAGTATTAGTGGGCCGAAAACAGAAGATTTACTCCCACCTTGAACACAGGTCGTAGAAAAAGTGAAGATTGTTTAAATTTTTGTCCGAACCCTATCACTATTTTTAAGTGTTTATATTTCTCGAAGGCCAATGGATTTACTAGCAAGTACTAGCTAGCTTATCGTTGTACATATTGATCTGTTTTTTTAGATCTCAGGTTCGTTGACAGTCTTTACACTTTATAACAGACAACATATGCGAGGATAGAAATGTCCACTTTCGAATAAACATACTCATCGTAATCAGATACCTAAACTTAGGATCAACAGTATTTATGATTTTAAACCATGTTTTGTCAATCACAATTTGACAAAAGTATTCTTTCATCAAACAGTTTTTTCAATCAAACTGATGTTAAGAATGACATCATGATAAACATTCTAATGCGACATAAGAGAATAATACATATATGTGTTATAAAATAAATTTTAATGTTTTAGATTTTTTAACAATTTTGTACTTAAGACAAGTCCATTGAAAGATACAATAACCAATATGGCAGAATTTCTAGTAAGAATATTATAAAGGAAAGTACTTCATAAATTTAGATTGTCGTTTTTTGAAGTATTTTCTGTCCATCATTTCTACGAAATTAAAGACTTTTGTATTAGTAGTTGATCGATAGCAAATTTTAACTATATTATTTTAATCTATTTCCATTTGAACTGGACAAATACTGTTCTGAGATTACTTTAGAGTATAGGCATTATAATTATGTTTAAAAGGCACAACCGGGTTAAAAGCGTAAATAACATTGTAATTTACAATTTACAATATTCATTATTTTTTTTCAATCAAGTGTTCGAAAGTTGAATGCTACGACATAATACTCGGGCTATCTCTTTTATTTGTACACTGATTGGCAAACTAAATAATATAAGGATGTATTTCTTCTTTAACTGTATTATTAATGTATTATAAACCATGTGCTTATATATATATTATGTCTTTTAATAACCGAGTTTGCAGAATTTAACTTTAGACCGATATTTGCTCATACTGAACGTCGATACTTGACATGTTTAATTGATGATGGAACCCCTCAGAGAAATAATAACAGTAAGACTTGGGCGTTTCAGGTCCAAATGATGCATTTTGGTGACTATCAGCAGTTTGATTTTTTTAAGGTTGAATAAGGATGAGGCTAAGAAGATATCTTAATGCTCATGAAACATCAAACAGAAAATAAGTATCGTAAGTGTTTTAAATGTGATACATATTGTATGAAGAAAACACTCTTCAAACCATTTTATTTCAATAAACCACTGATTTTCGTTTTACAAATATTATCTTCAAAACATTTCATACTGAACTTTCTCGATTCAATTCAAAAGGAAAAAAAAACGCCTGTATAATTAATTTTCAGAATAATGATGAAGTTTCACTTTATATGCATATTCCAATGACAAAATTACAAAAAAATATGATTATTTTGAATTTCGTTTTTCTAATGGAACCTTCCGTCCTCCAAAAAAATAAATTTTGCATTCGACGATTTTTTCAGATGCAACCGAACCCCGTTAGCATTTCATTAATTGCGCTAAGATTTCATTTCATTTCGCAAAAAGAGTCGTTTTTGAATAAGCCTGAGACTAGTTTCGCTTTGTTATTTATGAGCAACTATGTGATAAAGAAAAGGGAGTTTGATTCATGATATCCCTTTTCTGTTTCATCAGTAAGAAAATCAATCTTTGTTTTAGCCATTTGATTTGCACTTTACTAACCCTAAATGTAATGTCAATTGATGATACCCTGAGACAAAAATCAACAAAAGCAACCTAATCATTAATGTGTTTGCATTAATGAAGCCTGGCCGAAAAAAATGTTTAAGCGGTTGCCAATAGAAATTGTTCAAAAGCTTTTCTATTATTGTTGACGAATATTAGTTTTGTGTAAGAAAGCATGATTAATTTTCCATTTTATAAGACATGAACACAAAAACAAGAGGACCGAGATGTCATTATATCGTTAACCTGATTGGATAAAGAATTATTGATCGGACAAATTACTGCATGAAAAATTTGTATTTGTTTTAAAAGTTACGAAGGGCCATAACTCGTACATAACGCTGTTACTGTGAATTGGTTTTAAGAAGTTCGAATTGATACATTTAATGATTAAAAAGAAATAATGATAAAAACACAAATTGATAAAAGGTTCATCTTAGGATCATGTCTATGAAAAATATATGAAATAGGCCCAATGGTTTCTAAAGAGAAAGTTTTCAAAGTTGTTTCCATATAGACGTGAACAGTAGCCCCGCTCCTGGCAGCCATGTTGTTTTAACATTCACTAATAGGGTGAAGGAATTTGACTGAGGCTCACATAAGAAACATTTCTGTGAAACTTTTTTGAAATCGGGATAATAGTTTCTGAGAAGAATTTTTCATATAGACATATACTGAAAAGTAGCCCTGCTCCCTGGTGGCCATGCTTTAAGCATCAACATGGGTTGAAGACATTTGACAGAAGGTCAGCTAAGGTACATTTCTGTGAATTTTATTTTAGATAATTCTAAAGAGAAGATTTTCAAAGTGTACCATACGGACATTGAAAAGTAGCCCCGCCCGTGGCGACTTTATTTTTGTACGAATCTTAATGAGGTTCAGAACTTTGATAAGAAGGGCACTTTAAAACATTTCTGCAAAATTATTTCATTATCGGGCAAGTTGATTTTGAGAAGATTTCAAAGTTTTCACATAGACATATACTGCAAAGTTGCACCGCACCCTGATGGCCATGTTTTTTACGTGTCAACATTGGTCAAAGAAATTTGACATAAGGTCACCTAAGGTACATTTCTGTGAAATTATTTTCAAATAAGGCCGGATAATTTCAAATAGAATATTTTCAGTTTTCCGTATGTTTATATATTGAAAGTAGCCCCGACTCTTGCGGCTATTGTTTTACGAATCAACCAGGGATTAAGGAAGCTGATTGAGCATCATCTCTGAAAAAAAAACAGAAGGGAAAATGGAAGGTCTCAATACACTTGAGTAGTAGATAACACAATCCATTGAACTCTTTATATTACAATGGAAATTACAGAACACAATTTGTCAGTGTGCTTTTTTTTTAAAAGGCAACGGTCGAACAAACATAGGCTATATGACCTACTATTAACAGAACGATAACAAAGCAAGTCCGGTAAGGACCAAAACAACACAGAAGAAGAGACACAAGAGTACAAATGCTTCCAATAGACCAAAAGGGTAAACATATAGCTCTATCAGTAATGATGGGAATATCATCACAAAATCAAACTACCAATCATATAATGAAAACAACGACAGTCCCATAAGTTGATCATTACAAACATAACCTCTGTTTAGTAGCACTACGCAAAGGCCCAAAACGACAATGAAATAGAGACAACAACGTACACACACCACATATACAAATTCAAACACCATAAATAGACCACCCACGCATCATAATACCTATAAATGATGGGAAAACCGCCTTGGAATGGTCAGTGAAACACGCATTCACTGGAACACGAGTCTACTGTGGGCTAAAACGAGTTTGTATGCAAACGACAGAACATTGCAATCCGCTAAATAACTGAAACAAAGTCCATTTGAAGTAAATATTTCATGACTAATTCAAATAGTGTACGAAAAAAAACGTCCCTTTATGTCATTCAGTGGCGCCGTCTGGCTATACCCCAATTTTTTACAAAAAGGCTACATCAAACAAAACCAAGGCACATAAAATGTTTTTTGCAGAATCAAAAAATTTACTCAGACGATTTCTGTGATGTTCATCAATATAAATTTTATCTAAATAGAATGTTACATGTACAGAGTCCACGTAATTAATTATGTGCTCTCGTACGTATGGAAAAAGTCGTTCGTTAATGGCACTTGCCTTTACTATTATACCCGTTCTCTTCCTTTAACGCCTTGCTTTGATTATTAAGACACCCCGATACCAGACCGAACAAAGTTGAAACATTTAACCAAGTATTATTTAATTTCACTTAAAGGAATCGAGCTTGGAATAATAGACATCAAACTGGTTTTGACAGAATGGAAAACAAATGAAAACTGAAATAAAAAGGAATAAAAAACATGTTTCCATTTTAGCTTTACACAGCATATCGGTTTCGCTTTTGCGCTTTTTGATTTAAGATGATTTTCAACATTTGATCAAAATGCCGATTTGAAAATTGACTCAAATATATCCACACGATTTTCATGGCGAGTTAAACAGAAGCGTCTGAAAATGCATCTTAAATAGCTTTTCTGTTTTATTCATTCACAACTTCAAACAATATCTTTACAATAGGCTCTCTTAAAAACGTTCAATCTGATCGTTTGTAAACCAGACGAAAACAGATCATAAGATGAAACAGAAAATTGTTTACTTTAGAACAACCTCTGTTTTTTTTTCTAGCGGACGCTTCCTTAAAGAATAACCATCTTCAAACATAATTAATTTAGTAAATGTCATGACCTGCAGTAAATAACGTCGTTTGCCTTGCATCTGATGCGCTGAGCATAGTATTCCTTACAAAATGTCAATTTTGAGTTGAACCGGCGGCTAGATTCGTCTCGGTGATTATTGATAGTGTGGCATTGCGTGGTATTATAAAATATTTCTCAAAAAGTATTATAAATAGGAGCAAATTTCCTGTTCTATGTATTCATAGGTAGACGAGGCAATTTCGGTAGCAGTGGGAGATACAACTTATTACCAAAAAAGCATTGTCAGTTGACAAAACAAAAAGAGACGAAAACCATCAAATACAAGGTTCACCTATTTATTTATACGTATTTACGCATTTTTACAGAGGCTGAACTGTACTTTTAGTATTCATAATAGAAGATTTGATACTTATGAAAATGGCGACACTGTGAATGCGCTCTTAATTCTTTTTAAGAACTCAGACACATGACTGTTCTTGGGGACAAAACATCGCAGCTGTACATTATTTATCAACTTATTTTTGTGAATGAATATTTGTCGTTGCCTTTCATCCTAGACATTTGTTTTTGTTAATGTTCTTTTTATTATAGATCGCAGTCAGATCGCAGTTTTTCACATCTAAGTTCGAAAATTGATGTTCTTTGCCGATAAACTTATTTTTCTTAAACGGTTAGGAGGAACGCTTTTAGCCATGAAAATCAATTTTCGACTGTAAATATGAAAACTTGCAATCAGATTTTTTTTGTCATTGGTTTCCAGACATTCATGCAACAATGAGCTCATAATAAAAAAAGTTGTCAAAACGGTCAATCTGTGAGAGTGAAGCTTTAAAGCTTCTCAATGACTTTATAATTCATTTTTTAGAAAAAAAGGTTAAATATTATTTAATAAATAAATTCATATTTGCCATGGCTTTTCATATTAGGAAGCAAACATGACAAGCAATTGATATGTTTTGACAAAGATAATATGAGAAGAAATAAGTCATGCATTTCGGTGATAAAATTTCAACCCTTGTTTATTTTAAAACAATCAATAATACGTTTTACAGTCCCTTCCATAGGGGATAACTAACTGCAAAAAGAAAATAATTGTGCGAACCACATCCAACATTTATCTTACTGCAACAAAACCACCGTCTGCAATGCGTTTAATGTGCTAATACTTTCATTCCATTCAATCAATTCTTATTTGATCAGGAGACCGGATTCGTCTTATTTATGAACAACTGCGTGATAAATTAATATTCCCGCACCACAGAAAAACATGTTTCTTGGCATTTTGTTTTCAATTTCATTAGTAAGACAAAACAAATTTTGTTATTGTCACATGATTTTAACTTTGTTAACCGAAATGCATTGTCGGCTGACAAATTCTTGAGGCGAAATTCAACAAAAACAACTTAATGCATATATCTGAAGCAGACAGGTTTGAAGTTATTGCCATTGGCAAAGACTATTCAGTTCCTTGTCGTAATTACTGTCATTCGAATTTATTATCTTTTATAAAAGAACACTGTAAGTTTAGACTTTCAAAAGACACTAGGACAATTAATAGCGACTGTATATAGAAAATATATGAGCAATTTAGTTTCGCGTAATTGACTTTGTGTACTCACAATATAAATTACATGAACTAAACTTAAAATTGCAATCCATCAAAACTTACAAACGGAAACACAGTCATGTATCATTCAACACATTAGGGGTGACTTAGCATTACATTTTTAGAGACAAATTGTCGCCGTTGTACATTATAACGGAGTCATTGCTGCAAGAGCGGTTTCTATATATATATATATATATATATATATATATATACAGATTGTATTGCTCACATTTCCCTAAACGCATTGTCTTTCATACCGTTCAGGAAATACTTATAACAAATGTGGAAATAAAACTTAGAAGAAAGAGAAGTAGTTTTCGCCGTAAAAATATGTAAGTTATCGCAGAATAGCATATTACATTTTCAACTTGACAGCTATTTTTATGCATTGGGCGGTCTTTGGAAACAGTTCAATTTTGCGCTTCTTTGCCAGATGAGTTACATCCGCAACAACACTCTACTTTTTGTCGTTGCATTGTATGTTATATAAACAAGTATTTTGTAGACGCAAAAAAGTCGCGACATAAAAGGTTATAGTCTAAACGTGTGGAAGTGCGCCCACCCTCGGGTAACTGCAAAGGCGATTAACTGTTTAATGATAGGCCTCCATATAACATTTATTTTAAAAACAAATTTATTTTATTTTATGTCGTATGACGGTTGCCAGGCTTCAAGTGAAAATAAACGTTCGAGCCGGTATGCAAACTGATGTATAAATGTCTCTAACAATCAATGTTAATGTATTCAACACTTTAACAAACTGGACGCGGCCTCTTAATCATTAGGCACTGTGCGTAGCCGGTACCTCACCATACCTAATTTCCGGCTTTCACACGTGCACTCCGTTAAAACAGATTCTTATATTCTTATCCTTAGCAATATGCAAATTTAGAAAATATTGATAGTGACAATGTAGACACTTTTCTTTCATACACTTTTAACGTTTTCATATTTGATATTTTAAGTATTCTTTTAAGTTTCCATTTGATGCACAACACACTCGTAGATAGCACGCTATGTTTACTACCGTGGGTACGAAACAGCCGAGATGAAATAACTTTCAAGGCGATCGAAAAGTCTAGGTGAGGATACTTACTTATACCATTTAAAACCAGCTTCTATATGCCCTGGTGAAATCACATTGGTAGTTGGCATATTAAAAAGGAAATGTAACGAAATACTTTTTCGAATAACAGTTACCAGAAACAAAATTTAATACTTTGAAAGTGAACTGACCTGTTGATCGTGCGGTCGAAGGTTGTTGTGGTCAAAGATTTATATTTCTGCAAAAAGTACACTGTGAGAATTTCAGTGCTCAAATATTAGACACGAGATAAGTTTTGGTAACATATACAGGCATTTCAAAGCAGTTTAGGTAATAATGAGTAATATATTTTATAAACAATTTCCAAGCACTATGACAAACGAATCATCAATGTTCATAACATAGTGAATAATGTATTAAGGCATTTAAGCACTTCGAGTCAGTCTTAAAATAAAGGTCTACCGCGTTAATATGACTTATGGCTAGACCCACGTCACTACCATCTGTGTGCCGAAAATGGAAGATCCCCCCACCTCCACGGTTGGTTGCGTGAACGCAAAACATATTATGTTTAACAAATCGCCTAGAAAGCGTACACATTGTTTTACTTTTTGTAAGAACCGTATCATGCCTTTTTTGAATCTAAGTTTAAAGTATATTTTTAATGTTAGTGAAACTTTTCTTTTGAGATGTAAGTTGTCTTGATAATTTATACCTTAAGTTACAGAAAATAAATGCAAAGATTGACATGTCCAATATAGGAGACACAAACTCATATTAATCGCATGAATATATAGAGACACATCCAATAAAAATATAATACTCAAACTTAGGATCAACATTATTTATTTTTTAAAACTAAGTTTTTGTCAAAAAGTCTGTTTCACGCAATTTAATGTCAACAATGACGTCATGATAAATATTTGTAATACGACATAAAAGCATGTTATATGTGTGTGTGTGTGTGTGTGTGTGTGTGTGTGTGTGTGTGTGTGTGTGTAAATGTTAAAGAAGGGACTTGAATGTTTAATCTCAATTAAAATCAGGAAATATTGACTGTATAATTTATTTTCAGAATTACAATGAAGTTTCCCTTCATATGCATATTCCAATGACGAAATTACAAAAACTGCTTTTTTTAGATTTTGGTCGTCTCATGGAACCTTCCGTCCTCCAAAGAAATAAATATTGCATCCGTCGATTTTTCAGATGCAACCGAAGGCCGCCTTCATTTCATTTAATGTGCAAAGATTTTATTTGTTTCATTTCATTTCGCAAAAAGAGTCGCTTTTGAATAAGCCTTAGACTTGGTTCGCTTTGTTATTTATGAACGTGATATAAAAACAGGAGCTTTATTCATGACATCCCTTTTCTGTATCATCAGTAAGAAAAATAAACTTTGTTTTAGTCATTCGCTTTGCACTTTGCTAACCCGAAATGTACTATCAATTGACAAAAGAAAAAAAATAACAAAAGCAACTTAATCATTTTGCATTAATTAAAACCTAGCCGAAAAAATGTTTTAGTGATTGCCAATAGAAACTCAGTAGCTTATTGTTATTGTTTGTCAGAGATCAGTTTTCCATAAGAACGCTTTATTAATTTTCAATTTATAAGACACGAACACAATAACAAGATGGCCAATATGTCCCTATATCGCTAACCTAAACATATTGATCCAAAAAAATACTGCATGAACAATTTGTATTTGTTTAAAAAGTTACGAAGGGCCATAACTCGTACAGGACATTGCCACTATGAATACGTTAATGAAGTCGATATCTTCAATGATTTAAAAGCAATACAATAATGATATATATATTTGTTTGAAAAACATGTTGATAAAAGGTTTATCTAAGAAACATTTCTATGACAATATTTTGAAATCGGGCAAATGGTTACTGAAGAAAAGGTTTTCAAAGTTTCCCATATAGACATATTGTGAAAAGTGCCCGCCCCTAGCAACCATGTTTTTGTAATAAATAATATTATAATAATATGATCGTGGCTGTGTTGGTAACCGTTTAAACACGATTTGTTGAGATGTATTTTTACAAAGGAAATGAATGCCTTAAGAATGTTTCTGATGTTCCCATGTTCCCTCAGGCTCGAAAGATATTTATTATGTCATGAACAGTAAAATGATATGCTTCCCATGGGGATAAATGCCGTTCTGGTCAATAAACTATATCCCTGAATTTACAAACACCTTTTTCTAGATAATGTCAGTCATGAGAACTAGACCCCCGCCCACAGAACTAAGGGATTATTATCATTTTGGCACAATTTAAAAAAAAATGAATTTTGACATTTACGAATTAATAAGGTCCTAGACGTGTGAGGCTTTGGACTAATAAAGTTTGAGTACGAAAAGAAGACTCTTAGATATTCTTAGCAAAAAACTTACCCAAAAAGTGCAAAGCTGCTTTCATTGCTTTACATTACACGTACCGAAAACTTGAATTAACACTACTGGAAAAACAGTTAACGTTGATAGCTTTGAGCTTGTTTCTGTAGTTTTTCACTTAAGTTTTGATATTCAGTAGATTCGAACATTGCTTTGGGTGCCAATTTAGTCAAGTATTTGACAGAACACTGGCGGAAAAATGGAAGGTTTGAAAACAAATTAGAATGGTAGACAACACAGAACATCGAATTATTTAGGGACTTTACAGTATAATGGAAATACCAGAAACGGCAGTCAAATCTTGAAATATGACCTTGTCTTACCCAAATATTGAAAACTTCCGGGGCAATCCAAGTAGCCTTGATAGTAAACAAGATCCTGTGTAAAGGCCATTGATCAAGGTCAAACAAACACGACACGACTGTTAAAGTCGAGGCCCTGAATCTCCCTTGAGTGCGATTACTAGCCCTATCACTAACCATATAGCGTGGCTGTCCCAATTTAACTCAACTCAACTCAAACAACGTTTGTTCTCTCATACCATAAACTATGGCAAATGAGGTATATAACATGAACATAAATGACATGGCGGCAGATACATGTTTAAATTTAGAATATGATACCCAACATGGTTATCGGAGAGTCATGAATTTAAACACACACAAACATACACACATTACATATATTTTTTGAATGTGTATTCCTGCAATTTCTAACAAAAAGCCACTTGTGGATTAAAGTACTATATTTTCTATTCCTATATGCATTCATTTTTATCGTATCACATACACATAGACGTAACTCGTTGATTAAATCACGATACAAATAAGCTGTACATTTAGTATATGCTAAGGTGTACAATACAATTAAAAGAATAATACAACCATATAAATGTTCTGTAATTGAAAATCAGTATAGTTAAAAATGACACAAAATTACAACCAACCAGCTATCTAATCTTTGAAAAAATAGTAGTTATTAATCTAAACAAATTTGTTTGCGTTTGCTTGTTGCTTGAATTCATTAATATTTATAACTTATATGTATTAGGGTGTCTATAGAAGTATGGTTTGAGAAACTGTTTCCGTTCGTCATTAAAAAGGTTACATTCAAACAAATAGTGAAATTCATCACCAACTTTATTAACACAATGATTACATACTCGTTCATTTAGTGGTATTCTTAGCCAGTTGCCAGTTTCAATAGGCATCCTGTGATTTCTTGTTCTAAATTTTATAAATGAAAATAATTGCTTGTTTGGCGTTTTACTAAGATATTTTTCAAGGCCAAATTCTTTTTTGAAAATTCTGTAAAAAATACTATTACTTGCATTTGCTATATTCGACGCCCAGTCATTTAAAAATAGATCATTTAACTTTTGCTTTACATTGTTTCTTAACTACGTTGGATTTATAATCTCTTGACTAAGCCATAAGTTATTTAGACCGCATTTTATAAGGATAGTTTTAATGAAGTATATCAAAGGAAATTTTTTCTTTAAAATGATATCATCTAAAGGCGATGCTATATTGTATATTACTCTATATATCAGGGATGAAAGCTTGTCGTGAGTGTTATTGTTAGGAAAAAGTAATCTCCCCCAAAATGCTATACTTTTTTCTTCTATATTAATCGATAAAGGTTTCATTCCTGTTTCGCCGTATATCATGTAGTTTGGCGTTGAGCGTTTCGATTTGAGTATATATTTTAAGTTCAACTCTTTCCAATATTTCATTGTTTCCAAAACCCCAGATTTCTGAACCATATAGCAAAATATGTTTGATTGTTCTATCAAAAAGTTCTATTCCAAGGTCAATGGGTAAAGATAAACGATTGGAATTTCGGATCAGACTATACATTGCTCGGGTGGCCTGAGCAGCTATATGCTTTTTGCAGCTAGCAAATGAACCGGTTCTACTAAAATAGATCCCGAGGTATTTTTATTCATTAACAACCTCTAGAGTGCTATCTTTGAATTTAAAATTATATAACTTTTGTCGGCCTTTACTGAAAACAAGTATATTTGATTTTGTTGTGTTGACTGTTAATTTCCATATATCACAGTAGTTGGAGTATGTGTTTAGAGCGTTTTGTAACCCGTTTTCAGTTTCTGACATGATTATTGTATCATCGGCATACAGCAGTATAAATAGCTTTAGAAAAGTGTGCATACTGTCATTATGAGCATTATCTTGAATGTCAACACCATCATTTATTATATTTTGAGCAAAATACGAGTGTAAATCGTTTAGAAATAATGAAAAAAGACGCGGAGAAAGATTTTCACCCTGGCGGACACCAATATTACTTCGGAAGAAGTTCGAACATTCTGAGTTCGATACGCATGACTTAATATTTTTATACATATTCTGAATCAATTTCAGACATTTTCCATTTATAATTGTATTAATCATTTTTTGCCACAGCCCAGATCTCCAGACTGTATCAAATGCTTGTTTCAAGTATATAAATGCACAAAATAATTTCTTTTTTCTATTATGTAAGTACTGTATTAAGTTATTCAATATAAACATGTTGTCCGTAGTTGAATAACCTTTTCTAAAACCGGCCTGTCTACGATCAATAAGGTTATTAGATTCAACGTATTTATCAATTCGGTTATTCAGTATGCAAGTAAACAATTTACCAAGGCAACTTAACAATGTAATTGGTCGATAATTTTCTGGACGACTAGGGTCTCCTTTATTCTTATATATAGGATTAATAATACCAGTTGTCCAACACAAGGGAATAATTCCTCTGTCTAGAATTAAATTGAATAATTTAACATATATATCCTTAAATATGTTAAATGTGCTTTTGATATGTTCATTTTTTACTTGATCAATCCCACACGCTTTATTATTTTTTAATGTTTTAATTGCTTTTTCAATCTCGTCAGCAGTAATTCTTGAATTAATTTCTTCACTGATTTCATTATTCGCCATAGTTTCTTCATTTAGTGAATCTATCTCTTGCGAAAAATTTACAGTTTTGAAAAAATCATGAAGATCAGAAAGACTGGCGTCGTTTTTACTTTTAGATTTATTACCTAAACATTTCCAGTTTTGCGCGGATCTGTGTTCTTCAAGTTTCGCAAGTTTCTCATATTTTCGTTTTTGTCTCTATTTTTAAATACGGTCATTGTGGACTTGTATATTTTACTTTTGCTTTTTAGATTTTACTTGTTTTCTATATTTCTACGTAGTTTATACATATATTTAGCCCGATGAAAATCTCTGCGAGCTATTTTACATTTATTTCCAAACCATTTTGGAACCTTCGTAGTATTCTGATCGTTTGATTTATTGCAGTCTATATATCCAAATGTACTTTCACATGATGATTTGAATACGGTATTTATAGACTCTACTATGTCATCTGCTATTTGTTGAGTAAACACGTTTGTTTCAGAACAACTTATGAGACGTTCAAGTATAATTGAGACTTCTTGTTGATCAACATTTTCGACGAAATTATTACATTTTTTATTTTCCCATAGTTTCAGTTTGTCTCCCTTGCATACAGCATTATGTCTGTCATTGTCTATTTTAAAAGTGTAACTTAAACTAACTGGAGTGTGTGCATCAGATAGCATTGGACAAAAGTCCATAACATTAAGACAATCTATGTACTTAAATAAGCTAGCACTACATATGAAATAATCAACAGTACTAACTCCCTTACAGGTAGGTTTACCTAATACATCACCATTTGTACGGCCATTCATGATATAAATATTATTTAACAATAGAAAATCGATAAGCCTACTTCCATAATTATTGCTTGATTGGTCACTATTAGTTCTTTTAATATAAACATTCTTTGATTGTTCAAACATATTTAGTTCACACTGGAACTCTTCGTAAACAGTTTCAAAATGTTGCCTTTCGGAAAAATCCTTATCAACAAAAATAATATCATCAATACATTTTGTTCGTGCGTTAAAATCACCAAATATGCATACATATTTATATTGATTAGAAAATTTATCGATATCACATTGAATATCCGAGAAAGGGTCTTCATTTGAATATAACGAATTTTCAGGTGCAATATAGACAACACCACATAAAATGTCAGAATCTGTCTTGACCAGATCCTTACATATAGAAAACCAAAGTACTAATTTACAATCAGTATTTAAAACCGTTTTATATTTGGAAATACCCTTTTTGACAATAAGTGCAATTCCACTTGATTTGCGTGATTTGACGACAATATCTTTTCTATTTTTGGTAAATATGTCATAATCTTTAACAGCTATGTAATCTAAATCATCAACGTGCGTTTCTTGTAAACCAACATTTGATTTATTAAATCATTGAATTCGGGACAATGCATTTTAGATTTTAAACCGCAGACATTAAAGACAAAAACAATAGAACTGCTAGTACTGTTATTTACAGCGTTATGTGTAATATTTGTATCTTCATCAACAAATGAATTATCTAATGAACCATTGTTATCGCAATCACATTTGTTGAACAGTAACCTATTCGTTGGGATATTTTCTTTGCCGTGCAAATACATATCATTATCAGATAGTAAGTCCGTAATACATCTTAATGGATATCGCTTTGAATACAACTCGCTATGTGAGCTATTAGTTTCTTCATTTTCATTAGAAAAACAAACATTTCGCATGTAGCTATTTACTAAAAAATTCAAGTGGTATCGATTAACACACAAATCGCTTAGCCAGCCTGTTTCTTTTCCATTATCCAAACAATTATTATACAAGCTACAATCATCTGAACAATTTATATTACATGTATTAACATGTAATGCTTTTGTATTAGGGTAGTAACTAACGCTATCATAGGTATTACATTTATACAAATGTTCATTTATCAAAAAATCTAAAGTTGATTTATGCATTTTCAATTCATTGACCTGGTTTGTATCATAACAATTTCAACCAAAATGATTAGCGCTATTCAATAAGACGCATTCTGAATAACTGGAGTGCGAAATGCACGGGTGAACATAATCTCCTACAAATGCACGGGCATTATAGTGGTTATAGTAAATTGCATAAGGGCAAACGTACACCTGGTCACTATTGTCACTTAAGGGGTCAAAGATCAGCAATGATTCTCCTTGCCTGTCCTAGTTCCGGGGAGCGTCCACTGTGGATGGAGGTTCGGCGGGGGTGTTTGTAATTTTGATGACAGCACTGTTGTCGGCGGCTGTGATGTCCTCGGGAACTGACGGTAGTACAGGGGAGACGGCATCATCGACGCGCTTTGGGGCAGTTTCAAGATCAAGTGGCGACACAGCCTTGCGTTTACTGTCCGTTAGTGCGGTGCGGTTGGGGGTCTCAGCGGCAAGTACCGAATAGCGATTCGGCGTTTCAAACAGTGGTTGGTTATCATATGGGCGGAGCGTTTGGGCTTGTGTTTGTTGTGCGAAGTACCCTGGTGGAAATGACGGCCGTGGTCTTACATCCTGTGGTCTGTTATATCGGGGATACGGGGGTCCTCTCATCGATATATAGTCGGGAGGTTGTCTACGAGTTTGGGTGGGGCGATATGCCATTGACGGCGCGGGTGCATACTGCCGTTGCGGGCCATGAGAGACCGTTTCCTTGTTCGTCTATTCTCTCTAATTGCATTCAACGTTGTTGTTACACGACAACCTTTTAAGGGCTTACTTATTCTCCTTGACGTTATATCTCATCTAGGCGTTTAATACCCACGCTAGAATTTTTAACTTCATGGGGAATGCGTAGGGATGAATTAATTGCTTACAAGCCAATCAATGCGATGTACAAACAGACACAATAAGAATTCCAGACAAGAAACTTCAGAGAAAATACAATGAAATATTGTTTCCTTGAAACTAATTTTTAGATCTCCCATCTCCAAGAGAAGCGTGCGTGTGTTTACAATTTCAGACATTTCATTTATGTCTAAGTTGTATTTTTAAGATATAATTCTGCAAGTGATGTAAAAATGTTTCTTGTTGCTTTGCCCTTAAAACAATCGATAAAATAAGGATTGCCGTTCAAAGCCCAAAACATTCCGGAATTATGACATTGAGTCTGAGTGGACGCAATAATAACATGGGTTTACACATTGCTTTGATAAGTATGATATTACTAAATATCTTCAAAAACTAAATATCTGACGTCATTTGTATATGAATTTGGAATGTATTATTTATATGCAAAAATGACTTTTAATATCATACGCTTGAATTGCATGCCATTCTAATCATCAAACTATAAAAGGTGCATATTAAGGTAAGATTTTAACTACTCAAATGTTTCCCTATCTTTTTATTATAGTTTATTGTGACTGGACGAGTGTGTCTAAAAAGTGGGAGTAAATTTAAAAAGCAAAGGAAATAAAAAAATCATTCTTTAAAAACAACCGTGATCATTTAAAAATCTGAGTTAGTTAATAGTTTTCTCGACGTTGAAAGTATTACTCATACTTGATCTTTTTATCTTTTAATAAAAAAGCAAAGGAACGTTATGCTTCAACGAATACAATTGTTCCTTCACGAGGTTAACTCAATGCCTGTATTATAAGACGTTGATATAACGTAGAAACAATGTTGTTATTTCCGGTAAACTATCTTGTTTCTCTTCAGGGCAAACGTTGTTGTCAACGAACATTATTGTTTAGCTTTGATAAATAAACGGTAAACATACCAACATCTTCCTTGGGAAGTTCAGTACTCAAAACTAGACAAAACAAATACAATAGGTAACACGTTCAACCGTCTCATAGCAATTAGGGTAATGATGAGGAATCTAATAAAAAATAATTTGCATCGCTGGACTTTGAAATACAAATCATCATTTTAACAGCACAGTAATCTATGTATTCATGAAGTTAATTCAACCAGCAAAAGGAGTCAGTCAGTCAGTTTTAGTGTTTATAAAGGTCTACCCGCAAATATAGAGCTGAATTAAAGTCATACTATGCTGCTGAAACGGGACAATTTACTCTATAGATGTTGGTTGGATATACATTTAACAAATAATTTTGAACATAGGGCATCATAAACTTAGACGTTGTTTTTCTTGTGTCCAAATTCTACTATACCATTATAAATATAAATTTAGATTAAACTTTAAGTGTTACTGTTACCCAACTTGAAGGTTACTGTGATTGTACTAGCCAGCTCGTCGTTATACATTATGATCTATTGCTCAACATCTCAAGAATCTTGATAATTTATCCTTATCAGAAATTATATGCGAGAATAGATACGTCCACTGAGAATTACTCAAACAAACCTTTATCATGTAAGGACATAACAACTATATTACTTAAATTAAGGATCACCTTTTAATTTTTATAATGCAAACTATGTATTTGTCAAAGAAATTGATCATGAAATCATTTCACAATCACTATTGCACAAAATCATCATTGTGTCATACAGTTTATTCTCGCAAACTGATGTCAATCATGCCGTCATCATTAATATAT
This sequence comes from Mya arenaria, assembly GCF_026914265.1. Lineage (NCBI taxonomy): Eukaryota > Metazoa > Mollusca > Bivalvia > Myida > Myidae > Mya > Mya arenaria. The sequence goes on from NC_069123.1 coordinate 12,998,874, forward strand.
TTAAAAAATATGATACGTCACAAATGAAAATAGGAAAACATGTAGAAATATACTTGTGTCGATATTAGGCTTTTATCAGTTTTGTCAGTCCGTCATTTCTACAATCTTGAAAGCTTTGGTATTAGTAGTCGATAGAAAATGTTAAGCAGTATATTCAACCAATGTTCATGATAACTAGACAAATACAGTACTGAGATTTCTGTAGATTATAATTATTTCTAAATGTAACAACTAGGTCAAAGGCGTTAATGACATTGCAATGACAATATGTTTTTAATTTAATAATAATGTCCGTATATTGAGTGTTACGACCATTGAAAATTCCTTTAGCACAACATGCTGTAATGAAGTACATGTAACTCAATTTTATCCAGAAAACCATTGACTTCATAATTAATTCACAGAACAATATGAAGGTTCGGTTAATAAACATTTGCTTCTCCTTCCGATAGCATGAAAAAGAAAGACACTTCAATGATGAATCAAAGGAATCAGTTGTGCATTGATGATTGCAAAAACGTCTGTTTATTTCAAAACTCATCTTTTAATACACCCTTCCTTGAGGGATTAGTTAAGTCCAAAGAAATTTATTTTGCGAATGAAATCACACGTTTTTTCCGACTGCCTGGCTGAAAGAAGTTTTTGCGATTGCGAAAATAAATAAACTCAGCAGTAGCTTGTGTGATTATTGTCGTTTGAAGAGTTCTATTTTGAATACAGAAATATTTAAATAAGGCTCCTATAAATAAAAATGTTTTGTTTGAGTGTGATGACAATATAGGTTTTGGTGCTCACTAGGTGTACTACATTGCAATATTTTAATGAAACAAGCAAGGAACCTCCATTTATTGTATTTTTTCTGACATATTATTGACTAAATTCAACGTGTAGTTTCCATTGTTTTATGTATTAAATTGTTAAAATTTGTGTCACGAATGTCTCTGTTTTAGCACATATGCAAACTTGAATGCAAAACTTAGACAGATATATGAACGCAAACATTTAGACATGAAGCAAAATTAAAATGTAGTTGTAATATCAGAAGAACGTCGTATTTCTTTTGCGACCGTTGATAAAAAACTTGCTTGGCTTTATCTTTTGATATTTTTACAAACAACATTAATGTTATTCGATTTTTCTGATCTGCATAATCCTTCGGGCACGAAAACTATCTAGTATGACATGAACGGTAACATTATCTTTGGCCCATGGGATTAACGTCCCTGTCAACGAACTTTATTCCTGAAAAAAAATACACAGGCAAACATCTTTCTTGGAAATTAAGGTGTTCAGAACTAGAAATACACACAAGTTTAAGATAAATTCTCTAGTCTGATGATTTTAGCAGTAAACATCTTTTCTAAAATTGTTTTTTTTTACGTTTAGATTATGACAACTGAACAAGAATACTGAGTCAATAACGTATAAGAACGCATAAAACCCCCTACGAATAACATGACATATCCAATGGTGCTTTTTTCAAATTTTTGAACGGATTAATAGACACAATTTGAAGGTAAAACGTGAATTTCTTATTGTTATAAACATTATTGTGGTCAACGAACTACATATCTAAAAACAAATTATATACAAAGAAACAAACAACAATCCGGAATTTCAGGCTCCAGAACTGGACAAACAAAAGTATGCAACGAGTGTTTCAGTCTTTAGATATTAGCACATATCTTTGGCAATTAAGCTTAAACATTTTACGAATTATTTAAGGCTAGGGTGTGTTTGGCCGTGTATTGTTAACGTATAAGGACGAAATCAAGACACTATGATATTTTAAGGGAAGACTGTACCCCAAAAGTTCACAAGACTGCTAGTCATTGCTTTAATAAAATTAGACGTACCGACGACTGTCAATGCAATACAGAAAATACGGAGTACACAAAAATCGATTTCAGTCCAGAAAAACAAAATTAGGCAATAATTATTTAGTTATAATGTTTTATCAGTACATCCTATTTTGAAAAATAAACTTTAACATTTTAACGAATTTATTAAATCTGAGACGTATTTGGCATTACAATACCAAGCTTGATTTATTAAGATATAAGTTCAAAAAGACTCTGAGATATTCGTAAGAAAGACTGTACCCCAAAAGTGCACCAGACAGCTAATTATTGCTTTTATCAAATCAGACGTATCGAAGACTTTCAATACAGTACAGACAATCTTGAGTTAAGAATTCACTTTAAAACATTAATTTGATGTGTAATCAAAGACTGCTTTGACTTCCAATTAATTCAGGTACTTTCAAAACAATGATGGAAGGTCTCCACACATTGGAATAATGGACAACAAAATCCATCGAATTACTTTGGAACGTTACATTTCCATATAAATTACAGAAATGAGACCGGCCATTTAAACTCGAAAAATACACATGTTGCTATGAAATTCGTTCCCGCAATAATAATTATCGTCACCGCCCGTGAGATTATCACGCCTCGTCAGGGCGATTATGGCATAATTGCCTGACGAAGACGAGAACGTGTACACTGACGTCATTTTCACGAAAAATAAAAAATGGCCGCCGTATACATTGTAGGCAAACATTTAAACATTATCAAAAGCTTTAAAGGGATTAAAATGGAACCATCGGTGCAATAATAGTGAAATGAGTTTTACCAATAATGACACCTTCCGTGTTTCAGTAACGAGTACTACCAGAAACGGTACCGGATGTTTACATTCGGTAAATGTCATAAAGCAGTGAGACAAGGAAATGTTTTGTTGAAACGTTTTGTTTTACTTTATTCGCTTAGAAATGTTAATTATTCCAGCGAAATGGCTTAGGTCATTCAAGCCGAGATTCTTATTAAACTGCTCCTAGGCTTGATCGACCCTAGCTGTGCTCACCTATTGAAATAAACATCACAATCAGCCGATGTAAAACAGGAAATATTTGAAGAATGGAAAAAAATGCATGCTTATTCTGAAAACATGAACGAAAAGGTTTGCTTTTTTTGATTTCCAATCACTCGTTTTTTTGCAGCTAAACCCCGTTCAAAACCATTTTATTATATCTAATTTTTAAGACTTTAAGACTACATGCTAATTATATGACATATCCTTCATTATTCCACAAAATGATGTTTTTAAATCCATTTGAAATCATTGAGAAATGACAAAACATATGTATCATACAGGATAAAACATGGTTTATCATGGCTTTTGGTTGTTAATTGCCCTTGTGAAAACTGGGGTAATTATCAACCAAAAGCCATGGCCAACTATATATTATTCTATAAATAATGACCTTGTATAAAACAATCATTGTAAACTACCGGGACAAGCCAAATAGTCTAAACCTGAACAAAGATCGTTTGTAAAGGCTAATGACCAAGGTCAAACAAACACGACACGAAACCAGTATTACATCATAAGGCAACATACTATGGTGGCTAATGCTGCCGCTTAGCGTTGCATGCTGGCAAAGGCGCCAAACTACTACGTGGTCATGTTTGCGCGAGACAGCTTAATATTTCCTTTTTACCCTGAAAACCTGCCAGCTTTCCCACACAGACAGGCCAGTCAGCAAGAAGACAGTAGACATAGATTACACCACTCATAATATACCAAACTTTAACACATTGGTTGATGTTTATGTTTGTAAGTTATAACTATTTCGAAGTTATTCCTTTCTTTAAAAAAACAACAACAACAATAGTCTTAAGAATAGTGTCTGTGTGCTTTCTTTCAAAGGGCGGCGGTCGAACAAACCACATTACATGACCACCTACTTAATAACTATGACAGTAAGTAAGTCCAAGGAATTATCTCAATATTTTGTGACAACTAAATATAATAGTCTTCACATCTTTGATAGAACTGCTCCCAACACTCTGTCACATTTATAATACCTATTTTCCCCCATATATCAATAAAAACCCGACAGCTCTAATTATTTAAAGATAAGATTCATCGACGTCTTGGGGCGAATATTAACCCAATCTAACCATAGGGCATTTTCAACCCCACCCCCTTTAACAATGGGGTTCTTCTCTTGGTCATATCATTCATCGTTGTTACACAACCAATATTCTCTTTGACATTATACCTCATTCAAGGATGACGATAAATCCCCACTCTATGCTTCTAAATTCCTTTTTAAACTGCACTTGATGCAGTGGATGAAAAAATGATTCAGTTGTGCATCGTTTCTATAAACGAAAGAAATCGAAGACGAAATTAACAGAACGAAGACAGCATTTCCTTAAATGCCCGAAGAAATTCATTCAATTTTGCAAGAAGTGCCATTTTTGAATTCATCCGGAGCCGTTTTCGACTCGTTATTTACATACAACTGCGTGATAAAGGAACCTGAAGCTTAATTCTTGGCGTCCTGAAAGTGGAGCTTAATTCTAGGCAGTCTTATTCTGTTTCATCTGTGGGAAAACAAACTTTGTTATTGTCATTTGATGATTGCCAAAATCCATTGTCCGTCGACAATTTCGGGGGAAAAATCAACAAAAGCAACTTTATTATTTTTGGTTTGCATTAATGAAGCCTGGCAGGCAGAAAAAAAATCCAGTTCTCCCGATTGACAAAAACAAACTGTTCAGTAGCCTTTGTTATCACTGGTTTGTAGATCTTTTTTGATAAACATCCATTATCAGCTGCCATTTCATGAGACACGACGAACACAATGAAAAGTGCCTGTATTCGTATTTTATATTGATGTACTGATGTTCTCTGTCAGAAAATATGAGCAATAAAATTTCGATTGAGATATAACAAGCCTTCTCATATGTTTTTCATACACTTTGCTCACGTAATGAACGTTGGTTTGATTATTGTTGATATTTTAAAAGGAAAACATTAACTAAAACTGCATTATTTTCGTATGTTATTTGCCGTTGAAACGCTCAACACCATTTAACTATCTACGAAATAATATTTCTGGATTTATCATTATTAGCCATGGCAGGAGTAATATAGGCCTCCAAAGATATTTTTTTTTTAAAAAGGGTGCTATTTGAAGGCATTCTATTGAGTATATAACTATAAATATATATGTCATTTGCCAAATACTGTTCTGAATGTAACAAGTATAAAAATAGCCATAAATGTGACAGAACATAAGAAAAGGTCTCATTTGTCGTCCCAAATGAGTGTAATTAAGTTTTACTAACGAAGGTACTGTTACTGTAAGGAAGTTTTAAAGTATGAATTGATAATTTTCTTGAACAGTTTTTATGTAATGTTAACAAAAAACACTAAAAGTCAGACAGACCGACAGACAGACGGACGGACGGGCGGTCGGGCTTGCGGGCGGGTGGACGGACGGCCAGACAGACGAACAGACATACGGACATGGTGATTTCTCTAGGGCACGTGCAGATTTTTGCGGGGCCCTATTTATCACCGTCGTATATCTTTTGTTATTCAAATCATAAACCGCTGCGCGAAATATGGTATTGCATACGATATATTTTCCAAAAACGCATTGTCTCGAAATCTTTTTTAGGCCAAAGGCGACCGGCACAACAACACACCTTTTATAACTACTCCTATTAAAAACATTGATAATTCGGCATGGTCGGTTACTGGACGTTATCATCATGATCCGGCATTTATGTTCTTTCCATAGAGGATAATTTTCTGACCCGGATCACATGCCAGGTGCATGTACTTACATCGTATCCTCACTCATTGCAAATGTGAACAATGTTGGTATCTAGGATTGTAGACATCTGCAATTTGATATTGAATGTATGAATAAGCACAAGATTCCGATTGCAGCTCAAAGGCCACGGTGATAAAGCTGACCCGTAAAAACAACGGTAGTAATTATTTGATAGTCTAGAATGCGGGATGTATGTGAAGGCGACCCATTGTGGTCGTATGGAACAACAGGGCAAGATGCTATTGATGCAATTAACGTCAGAACACTAGTCTAAAAATCAGATAACCACAGACAGTTGAGGCAATAAAGGAAGAAACAAGGAATGTTGTTGTTAACAAACGGCTTTTCTGAGGGTGACTGGTCAGCAAGGACACCACCAACACGTTCAATTGTCATATTGATATCATCAGATACGGAAACATCTGAAGAATGAACTTTTTATTTAGCTTTATCAAATAATTAAGAATAACATTTCAATTTGTGTTACCATTTCACCATTTCAATTTGTAAGTAAGAATGACAAAGATTCAATAGATGTCCAACTTTAAAAAAAAGTGAAAATAATAATGAAAAGTTTTAATTCAAAATTGATATTTTTTCTTTATTTATTAAATATATTAAAGCATTTAATCTGAGTTGGATCAAATCCAATATGTAACAAGTCAAGAGAATATTAAGGCACGTCTGAGCAAAGTAGCCATGGTATTATGGAGTTGTGTTACGCAATATCTCTGGAAGATGAGTTAATAAACTCAGTACATTCGATGCATCTAAATGCTAATTAAAAAAAAAATGTTTTAAATTAAATACAAACTTATTCAGTTAAGCACCTCAAACCTTTGTGTGTGTTTCAGTGTGATGTCGATCACGAAACACATCTTTGCTGCTCACTAGGTGAATTGAATTCCATATTTCACTGATAAAAACGAGTTCCTCTATTCAATATTTTAATAAAACGATTCAACACTGTATGATACTAGATTTGGGGAAATATATCCAATTTGTAGCGTGTTTAGATCTATCTTTTGTCTCGATTTGACTGCGTCTGTCATGAATAGGCTGTCTTTATCACAAATAACGACGGTATTATATTTTGTTTACGGGACAACGCATTGAATGAATGCAATAATATATGCATTTCATATGAAAATTTTCCTTTATTCATATATTCACATTTTTCACGTGTGCCATATTGTCTTCAGATAAGTTATAAATTGAGACTTGATATTCTAATACAGGAATAAGTAGATATATTACTCAGGAAGAGTCTCCCGTTTGAGAAAAGTGTCGCCAGAAAAACAGGAAACATGCCCAAAGTTTTTTGCAGCTGGATATAAAACTTCTATCAACAATACCCTACCATTCTGTAAAATTATCAGTCAAAGTAACTTTAATTTACTGTGTATGTCTTTTATCGACCTCATTGTTACACAAAACAGAATTCATAATAACTTAATTTGATTAAAAGGACACATTATTCTTGTTTTATAGAAAAGCACCTAAGATTAATTGCAAACGTAAAGTTATTTAAGCCGCGTGAAACGTCAGTTTTGAATAGGTTTCAATGTTGTAACAACGGAGGATCACGTGATCGAAATGGACCAGCCAACATAATTAATGTAAAAAAGCTAAATGGTATGTTTGTAAAGAACAAGCTTTGAAAACAAACGATTGTATGAATTGATTAAAGAAAAAAGGATTGATCCAAATAAAAAACAACAACGTCTTTTACCGTAAATACAAACTTTTGGAAACCATTAATGGGCAGTTAAGACACAAAAACAAACAGCAACACCAAACTTTCATGACATATACAAATACTAACACCCACCAAAATCAAACCATACCCTTATAAAAATTGCTTTTCCGTTAAATTATGGGATTACCGCCTTGGAACGGTAAGTGAAACACGAGTTCAATGATGCTCGAGATCTCTGGATGCTTAAACAAGATATCATGGCCATCATTTAACAATAATTACTTTTATTCTGAAATCTTCTATGTTCATTCATAATGTCTGTTTTCATCGACATCTATGCAATCATTGCTTGTTAACACTCTAGAGGTCTAATAATTGATTTTAAAGACAGAAGGCAAGGGCGCAAACGACAATGAATATTACATCACACACACAAACTCAAAAACTTATACCACATATACATAAACAAACACCAAAACCAAACCATACCCTATCAAAATTGCTTTACCGTTAAATGATTATAACTGCCTTGGAACAGTCAGTAAAACAAGAGTTCACTAGAACTCGAGTCTAATGGGGTATTTAAAGAGCTAATATTGTCTTAACCTCACTCACTTGTTCCATTCTTTATCACCTGTACCGAATTTCAAATATTTAAGCCTAATCAGAGCTCGTATCAACTTGAAAACAATGACGAATAACGCAAACATATAAAATAGACACTGATAATTTTTACTAACGTCTGGAATCCGACAGCACGTGTAGACGAAGTAATCAAGCTGAAACAATAGTGCTAGCTATTAAGAGGTACGATAAAGTCATTTAAAGACAACTTAATCTGGTGTTGATGCAAAAATAACGTGGCAGAATAGGTTATAGTCTCGTCTTGTAAAGTGCGGTATGAATACCTGACTCGGTTAACTGGAGATGAAAATATATCTTAACAATCTGTGTTTCACGTGTGAAAGCCGGCTATATGGTTAGTTGAGCAGCACGCCTTATGTGGCCGCCAGCGAAGAGTTCACATACCGTCCATACTTGACACGGCCTCATAGGCCCATTATGGGTGGTGCTCAACAAACCATATAACCAGCTTCCACACGTGCGTTCCAGCGAACAGAGTCTTACATTCTTATCTTTAGTAATATGCAAATGTAAAAGCTATTGAAAATGATAGTTTAGACATTTTTTCTAACCTTTTCCTTCAACTTTTAATAATATGATTTTTAAAGTTTAATTTTAAGTTTCCGTTTGCTGTTTCCAAACAACGGTGATAAAGCGGATTGTTTACACACGTGTGCAAACAACAACCCGAATGAGACATTTTTTTTTAAACTAACGGATAGTCTCGGTATATCATATTTCTTTGAAACCACCATCATTTTTCCCCTTATAAAAAACATGGGCAATACGCATTGCAGAGTTACAACAAATCATAGCAAATGAATTTTTGCAGCCTTTTTTTAAGACCGAAATTTAAATTTCCCCTTGTATTACTAATATTTTTTTACCCTAAAATATGGCCAAAGTTGTGTTATCGTTTCATTGATGCATACACTATTGGAAAATTACACGTTTTATGCATTAAACATCGTAGGTGTACATGCACAAATCAACTGTATCTTTTCATATATATTTAAAACGTCAATGAAAAGCAGAAAACGCATGGATAGGTTTGTTATTTCAACAAGACTGTCGTTCTTCCATTTCTAACGTCATATATGGATGTTCCTGCAAACAGTCAGCGAGGGACAAGACGAGACAAGACAACAAACAGAGGAAAGATAACCAAGACGCCAATGCGATTTAAGGCCGGATTTTTAATTTGACGATGCAATTTTGCAAACCTAGGATTTGAGTTAGTGACCTAGTATTTTTTACCAAAAATACCCATATTTTTACTTATCGAAGATATCGTTCATACAAATAACCTGATCAACATAAATTATTTCATTATTGTGAGGAAAAATGTACATTTTATAAATACATTAGATTTTCCAATAAGATCTGTCCCAGAGACCTAGTTTTTGAACATAGATGACACACTTTATCATCTAAGAATTCAATTTTTTATGACATCGGGAAAATATTTCCTAAGGTTTGACTTAGTGACAAAGTTTATGATCTTAGGTGACCCATATTCACAAATGTTTAAGACACCATGTAGACAAATATTCTGACAAAGTTTCATAAAGATTTAACAAAAAGTAATGAAATTTTATGACCATGGAATTCTTTCTCCCAAATTTGACCTTGTGACCTAGATTTTGACCAGGGATGACCCATATTAAGAACTTACAAGATATTATGCAGACAAATATTCTGACAAGTTTCATAAAAACATGACAAAAATTGTGTAAATTTATTAAGTGGAAAGATTATCCTAAGATTTGACCTAGTGACCTAGAATTTGACCAAGGATAACCGATATAATAAAATAAGCAAGATATTATGCAGACAAATGTTCTGCCCAAGTTTCATCAAGATATAAAAAAAATGTTGAATTTATGACACGGAAATATTTTTCCTAAGATTTGACCTAGTGACCGAGATTTTGACCCGGGTTGACCCATATTAAAAATATACAAGATATAATGCAGACAAGCATTCTGACCATGTTTTATAAAGATTGGATAAAAATTGTTGAATTTATCACCGTGAAATATTTCTGCTTAAGATTTGACCTAGTGACCTAGGTTTTGACTCGAGATGACCCATATTCATATATATTCAAGATAACTTGCCACAAATAGTCTGACCACGTTTGATAACCATTGGATAAAAAACTCATGATTTTATTACATAAAATAAAAAGTTTAACGCAGAATTGTTAACGCCCGTGGTTTTCGTCATTCTATAACCCGTATTTTTTCGATGAAAAATCCGGCTAATTTTTTTCGATACTTATATCATACCAAGGTAAAACACATTGGTGTATGTTCATGTTCTTGAATTGAAACATTTCCGAATTCATTCCTTTCTTTGAAAAAAACAAAATGTGTCTATCTGAAAAACATTCTATGTGTGCCTTCTATCAAAAGCATCGCTTGAACAATGCAAATGACATGGCCACCTACTAAATAACAATGACAAAGCAAGTCCAAGGACATTTGATATTATTGTCCTCATTTCCATTACGTGTTAAATAGCCATATTTCCATTTATAAAACCTACACACCTTATTATTTATGGGCAGAAAGAAAATCTTAGTTGAGGATACGATTCTGCTTTGGGAAAAATACTATCCGTAACACTCTAGGTCAAGTCATTCATCGTTGGTACACAGTCATGTTTGTAGATATTATTTATTCTCCATACCTTTCTACGACATTCAAAAAACGGGAAATTCAAACTTCAAGCTTTTAAAGAGTTCTTTGCAAAACCACTAATGATATCAATATAAATCATATAACATGACGGTGTACCACGAAAAAACGACTACATAACGCAAGCATCAGATTAACAGATACATTTATTATTAGAATATTATTATTATCATTATTATAAAAACAGAATTAAATTTTCGATGAAATCTAATATTTAAGACAATCAACGTAGAACAAAGGTATCCTTTTGTAATCAGTTTGTCAACTATGACGTCAAGATTAATATGAAATCATATCATACGTCCTAAAGCAAGGAAGTTGAAGTGATACAGTTAAGATTTGCAAAATTTGTAAAAATCAGTTGTTTCGGCTGAACCCATTAAAAAATATAATACATGAGAACATCATAAACAAGTTGACGTTAACAAAATAACAATAATGTCATTGTTAGATGAAGAATCGCTTTTGTTTGATTAAATGAACGGGTCAGAATGATGTTTTGTCTATGTTGTATAGGGTCGATTTGTAGTAAAAATTTGGTAATGTAGTTTCCGTTGTATAATGTATTAAGTTGTGAATATTTGTGTCGGAAAATGTCTTTTAATTACTTGCAAATGTGGCAAACATAGAATTATGGAATCCCAAACATAGGCGGAGACATGAACGCAAACATTGAGACGATAAGCTATTTTAAATCTACTTTTAATATAAGAAGTGCGTGTTTTTTGACGAGTGTCCATATACTGTTAATTTGGCGTTATCTTTCTATAAACAACATAAAAGTTATTGGATACGTCTATTCTGCATATTTTCCTTTTGGCTATTTATTATGCCAGGAACGGTAAGATGATGCCCATGGGATAAATGTCGATGTGGTCAACAAACAATTTTCATAAAAACAATTTACAGAGGCAAACATCTTTCTTGGGAATTTCAGCGTTCCGAACTAGAAAAAAATGTTTATGATAAATACTCAATTTCGATGATTTTATCAGTACACATCCTTATTGAAAAACTTTTTTTTTACGTTTTGGTAAATGGTAAATGGTAAATGAAACAAGAACAAAAGTATACAACTAACAGCAAGGCATATCCAATATTTAATTGAATAACCGACACAATTCGAAGGTAAAATGTTAACAAAACATTAACAATACACGAGATAATTTCTTATGGGGATAAACATTGTTGTTGTCAACGGACAACATACCTGAAAAAGTATTCTATACATACTATAGAATTTTAGCCTCCAGAAATAGACAAAGCAAAGAAATGCAATAAATATTTCAGCCCTTACGTTTAAGCACTATATATGATTTTAGAAAAAAAACGAATCGGCATTTTACGATTAATAAAGGCCTAGTCGTGTTTGGCCTTGTGTTGATAACGGATAAGGGCAGAAAGAAGACTCTGGGTTATTCTTAGGGAAGACTGTACCCCAATAGTGCACAACACTGCTAGCTATTGGTTCAATAAAATACCGAAAACTTTCAATGCAATACAGGAAATTAAGCAAAACTTATTTCAATCTCAATGTTTTAGCAATACATACTATTTTAAAAATAAACAACAACAACAAACTGAAACAATTTCGAAATCCATAAATGATGAGACGTGTTTGGTATTGCATTCTTAGGAAAGACTGTACCCCAAAAAGTGCGCCAGACAGCTAATTATTGCTGTTATCAAATCAGACGTTCCGAAAACTTCCAATGCAGCACAGGAAATATTGAGTTTAGAATTCACCTCAGAACATTAATTTTATGTGTAATCGATCAATGCTTTGACTGCCAATAAAGCCAGGTACTTTCAGTACAATGATGGAAGGTCTAAACACATTTGAATAATAGACAACAAAATCGATAGAATTACTTTGAAACGTCACATTTCCATGAGAAGTACAGAACGAGCCTGGCATGCTAAACTAGAATTAAGATTGAATCTATGCAACAAAAGCAACTTCATTATTATTTGTTTGAATTCAATGAATTTCTTATATTTTTTCGTACTTATTGCAGACGTCGGTTTGAATATTGTTGATATAACACCAGGAAAACAATAACTCGTACTGCAATTTTACCGTCTGTATATAGCATATTTACCAAGAGCTGTCACAAAGACATTGCGCTCGACTTTTACGCCGCTTTTCAGTGTAAGGATTGAAAAGTTTTGGCGAATTATGGATCACTGAAAAATTAGATTAGATTTCAATGCAATACATGATGTATTTGCTGAGATATTAACATGAATGTGGTAACATGCAAAATTTTAACCAGAATTGCTAGGAATACTGTTATTTAATTTTGTTATTCAAGTCGGTTGGGTGGTCGAGTACCATTGTATAAAGTCTCAATGCAATACATGAAGTAGTTACTGAGATATTAACCTATGTGTGCTTACATGCAAAACCTTAACCAGAATTTCTAAGTTAAATAATAAAGGCCCATTATTTGCATTGAATTTAAATAAGTCATATCTAACTTCATTAATTTAGTAGGTTAGATAGTTGGGAATACATATCTAAAGTTTCAATGCAATACATGATGTGTTAACTGAGATAATGACTGATAATGAAGGCATGTTATTAAGTATATAACTTGGAGTTAGAAAACAAAGACGAAATTAAGAGAACGGCGTCAGCAGCTCATTTAATATGCGTAGAATTCATTCAAGGTCGCAAAAAAGTGCCATTTTTTAATTATCCGGAGACTTCTTTCGCTTCGTTATTCATAAACAACTGCGTGCTATAGGAAAATGGAGCTTAATTCTTTGCAGTCTTATTTTATCAGAGGGAAGAACAAGCTTTGTTATTGTCATCTGATTTATACTTTGTTTACGCAAACTGCATTGTCAGTTGACAATTTCTTGGAACGAAATACATCAAAAGCAACTTAATCACTATATTTGCATAAATGAAGCCTTGCAGAAAAAAAAATCCCGATAATTTATGCACTGTTGTGATCTGCATTTGTATTTGGCTATCCGAGAAATAAATTCATAACCATATACTTAAATTGCATTTTATTCAAATATTCAAATTTCGCAAAATGGAGTTACTTAATAATAAAATAAAAATAAAAAATAATAAAATAGTTTTATTTCTTAAGTATTTGTTCACCAATATGTTATATTATATTATATTTTAAAGGATAAGCGTGTCTTCATTTAAAGAGGTGTCACAATATGCAATAATAAGTGGCAATATTACTAGTATTTGTGAAATACACAGTCACTTTGACCAACTTATTTCACGATAGACACTTTTTAAGAAATAAGAGTATATTTAGAGTAGGAAAAACATTTTTTCTAAAGCATCTGTGATCTTTTTAAAATCTGAAAAAAATAATGGTTTGCTCAACGTCGAATGTGTTATGGTAAGTGATTTACATTAGTCATCTTTTTATTTCAATTAAAAAAGGCAAATTAAAGTATTGCTTTTTCGAAAAACATTTGTTCTTCATGGATATATACTTTTATGTTATTTCAGCAAAAAAGCGATAATATAACACAGAAATAATATTTGAACTTTTTCGCTAAACTGACCTGTTTTCTCACGAGGGCGAACTTTGTTGTGGTCAACGAACTTTGTGTCTGAAAAACATAAGGTACATATAAAAAACTTTTTCGTGAGAGACGACATACATAATTGGCAACAAATCCACATGTCTCTCAGCAATATACGTAACAATGAGGTATCTATTCCATTGATACATTTCATACACTGAATTGTGACATACGAACAATTTATGTTTATAACAAAGCGATGGATGTATTCAGGTAGTTTATTCAACTAGCACTGGGAGTTATTTAGTCAGTCGAAGAACCTTAACAGGTCTGCCCGCGCATATATGTCTGCATTATGGCTTGACTCACAACCATCCGTGTGTCGACGCGGAAGTATTTGCCCCAACAATTTGGTTACCTTTTGCCCGAACCCTAGCATGCCCTTTTTAAACCAAATTTCAGTATACATAAGTTCTACATCGGATAACACAATATGTAATTTTGCACGAAAATCTAAAATCCGAATTACAAGACAATTACTATGGAGGTATCCTTTGTATCAGTTTGTCAACCATGACGTCAAGCTAAATATTATTTAATATAATTCGGCTATAGAAATGTTATATATATGTCATGTTTGTAACATTTACTAAGATACCATTCTTCCCTCGAAAAGGTAAGTTTTTTCTTGACTAGAACGATTTTTAGATAGTTTAGAAAATAGATCTTACAGTGTTAATGCTAATCTATGATCTATAAACCAGCATGATAAAATATACAATGCTTGGATATTAAAGAAAGAATTCCACATGCCAATCATAACAACTACAGACATGACAGTTTACGGTTCCAAATAATCTAGTTGTGTGTGTATAAAGGCAGCATATTGCTAATAATGAAAACTTAAAACGAAGATAACATTTCTTTTTCTTCATCATGTGGAACAAAGTGCAGTCTATGCCACGCAAAGAAACCCGCATTCGTTTGAATACAGGAGTTTAATTAGGTGATCAATCAAACTCTGGTAAAAGGCCGAGGGCAGGGCTCTGTTAGTTGAATAGACTTTGTTTTGTTTAATTTAAAATGGTGATGATATCTTTGTTTAAAGTCTTTAAACGAAGCAAAATATTGCCTTCCGATGAAGCATTTATGACGCAATGTATCACGGGATATACACACATTATAATCGCCAAATTAAAAAAAATATGTCTTCATTCAGTGTAATTATGAAGGTATCATTGAACAAACTAGCAGGAAAAGACAATAAAAATATGCTGTTTAATATCATTAGAGATATAAAGACAAAACAAATCGAAAATATACGTAAAATGTCTTATATATTTGGCAGGCTCGGAAGCCCAAAATCTGTTTTAAATATTACTTTCAATCATCACGAAAACAATTTGAGGTCTCCAATGCTCATCTCAGTCAAATCGGTTATGAGAACAATAGTTTTATATTGGAAGAAAGCAAATTTTGTCGAAAAAGGCCGAGACCAAGATGAATTTTATATATAAGAAACCATAGTGTTTTTTTCAAAAACTAGAAGACATGCATCGTAAGATGTTTATCAATAATTGTGTGTGGTATAATTTCAACTCAATAATAAAATGACGAGTATAGAAGTTATTATTTAAAAAAAAAATCAAACTTGCCCTTAAACTTTAGCCTGACACAATATGGCCTAAACTTTTAACCTAGTAAGTCAATCAGGGGCCATAATTTGTATTAAGGATAATATGGAGTTATGTAACGTCACTGTGTGATGGTCTTGAGCACCTTTGTAAAGTACTAAGTGAAATGAATGAAGGGTGAATTATTAGTGTAAATGCTAAGTTGACCTAAAACTTACCCGGACGCCGACGCAGACGCAAGGGCGAGTAGTAAAACTTCCTTATTCTTCAAATAGTAGAGCTAAGTTTACTTATGCAAAACATCTCGAACAGATTTTGCTTTAGTGTATGTGATTTTTATATGTTCGAGTCTCTAGTTCATTGTCGTTTTGGCCCCTGCCTTGTGTCCATAAGCAGGATTTATTTTTGAAAGTTCGACAAATGGAATTTATACTGCAGTTTTTCGTCGTATTATTTATAACATATTTAAATATATAAGAAAGTTTAAGTTAAAAAGCATTTGTTTTACCGTCCTATAACATGAACAATGATAGGTACTGGACCAAAATGTATGAATAAGGAATCAATTGTGTTATAGGTGATCAAAAAGACGAAATTACAAAAGAACTTGTTTATTTTAAGTATCGTTTTTCCCAATAAGTCCTTCCGTATGCGAATGACATCAGATGCTTTTTTCGCCTGACTCAGTCAGCAATTTATTTAATGTGCTAAGAATTTGAATAGTTTTATCTTCGCATCCTCTTTTTGTTTCACCAGTAGGAAAAACAAACCTTTTTAGTGTAATTTAATATTTACTTTGTTTGCCGATATGCACTGTCGGTTGTCAATTCTATGAGACGAAATTCAACAAAAGAAAAGTTATCAGTTTAGTTTGTTTGCATTCAAATGTCTAATCGGTCGCAGAAAGAAACACTTAAGTAGCTTCCTATGATTGACGTCAGAATATTAAATTCATAGAATAAAGTGGTTTAAATAGACAAAAAGCGAATATGCAAACTATAAACAAATATATTTTATCATATTATTAACACTAATGTCTATAGAATAAGATAACTATATTATAAATAAAAGATGAATGAAACTATAAATAAGTATATTTGTATCAAACTATTAACAAGTGTATCTATAAAATTTGTTATACATACCGATAATGATAAATCATTTATGCATTTTATCCATACACTGAATAACTGACATACACTACCTCGATTTCTTTTTGTACTTAAAATTTTACCTCTGATAGGCTAGAGAAGTCGGTATCATTTTTCTAGCATGATAATTTTGCAGCATTTTTTGAATAAAATAAATGTCTGTGCTTTATATGTTTAGGTTGTCGGCCTCATACATGTCGTCATTAAGTCATATATATATATATATATATATATTATAATGTGACATATTGCCGTGGTATTCAAAACGTGTTCACACATGATTAAGCTGGTCGTAGTAATTGAAATATAGTTTGGTTTTAATCAAAAGCCTATCAATATTCATTTAAATGTAATATAATTTCAATTTTATGTGCGGTCAGTATGCATGAACATGTAGCAACACAGCAAATGAAAGCAGATGAAACCATGTAGACACTTGTTTAAAGATGGGTGAACTATTTTACATTGGATGTAGTTGGTAGCGCAATTGTTCTATCTAATTCTTTAAAACACGTCATTTGGATCCTTTAAGCTGCTTTCATTTTAAGAAAAACGCAGGATTATGATTACAATCCAGCCTAAACTATGAACATTGTTATTGATAAATCGGTTTCATGTTACAGTACGTTCCAATTATTACTGAAGAGAGTCTATTATATATTTTAGGTCTTAGAAGAATGCCATTATATTATTAATTAAGCAAGAGTACAACACGATTGTTGTAAGAATAAATGCAATCATTTAACGTAGAGCTAAATCCTATTAAGTCTAAAATCATATAACTACATACATCTGTTAACCTTTTAACACATACTAATATATTGTAAAAAAACAAACTATTGTAGTTCCTTGATTACATAGACTTTTCACTTTTAATATTTACATACTGTATACAATGCCATTGCATATTTACAGCGTTCGTTCCGTCGATTCTATTCTAAATTAAAGTTTAGCTAAATATTTATTATTTGATACATACATATATGTTTCACGTGTACCGTGTGCTAACTGACTTATGTGTTCCTGATGTTGTACATACTTTCTCTTTTCACTGTGCATTTGGCCCCGAATACCTGAAGTTTTCCTACAGACACAGCGCGAAGACATCAGACACAGATCGCAAACATATGTTTATAACTTTTCTTTAAATACTCATAATATACAAAACTTAAACACATCGGTTGATGTTTATGTTAATAAATTGTAACAATATCGAATGTATTCCTTTCTTTCAAACATAGCAACAACAATGTATTTAAGCATTTTTTCTGTGTGCTGTCTTTCAAAGGGCTGTTCCTGTCGTACAAACCAAATCAAATGGTCACCTTTAAAATAACTATGACTAAGTAAGTCCAAGGAAATATCTCAAAATGTTGTGACAAATAAAAAAAAATCGTAACATCTTTGGTAACATTGTTCCTTGCACTCTGTAACAAATAAATAGCCTTTACTTTTTCCCATCTATCAATAAAACCGACATCTCTGATTATTTAAATATTGGATTCAACCGAAAGCTTGGGGCGAAAACTTACCCTATCTAACCATAAATCTTTGTTACCACGCCCCCTTAACATGACATGTTCCCATTTTCCTCTTTTATCTCAATAATGACCTTTATCGTTTTTACACCACCATTTTTTCTTAATAATTCTGTTTGAATTTAAACCTCATATAAGGCTGAAGGTCAATACTCACTAAATGCTTCTAAAGTCTTTTTTAAACTTCACCCGATGAAGTGGATGTATATAAAGGAATCAGATGTGCATTGTAGACATGAACGTAAAAAACGATATTCATTTAATTTCGTAAAAAAGTGCCACTTTTGAAATCATACGGAGATTTGATTAAGGAAGGTGGAGCTTTATTCTTGGTATCTTATTCCGGTTCATCACCGGGAAAACAAGTTATGTGAATGTCATTTGATTTGTGCTTTTTTTACCCAAAATCCATTCTCAGTTGACAATTTAGGGGGAAAATCAACAAAAGCAACATTATTATTCTTTGTTTGCATTAATGAAGCCTTGCAGAAAATCCCAGTTTTCCCGATTGTCAAAATAGACTTTTCAGTAGTCTTTTGTGTTTATTGTCTTCGGAGATTTTCTTATAAAACTGATGTGTAAGTTGCCATTTCATAACACACGAATTCATCGAAAAGTGCCTATATATGATTTTTTATTTATGCTTCTTATATGTTTTTCACGCACATTGCACACGTTTTAAATGTTGGTTTGATTATTTTTAACATTTAACCAGGAACACATAAACTTTAACTTCAATTTTTACTGTATATAAATGGTCGTTCAAGAGCACAACATCATATTACATTCTTCAAATTAATATTTACTAATTTATATTTTTTTCGGACAGACAGACAGACAAACAGACAGACAGACATGGTGAATATCTTAGCGCCTGCGTAGATTTTGTCTGGCCCTATGTATTACTATTATGTTTTACTCTAACACCCGCCTTTTGTATAACTTCACCTATCAAAAACATTTAACACTGTGCTTGGTTGCTTACTGGACTTTAAAATAAAATAACCTCAGACATGAGCGGCAATTAAGAAGAAAAAAAACTGTGATTAACAAACGTTTTTTTAAGTAACTGTTCAGCAAGGAAACCCCAACACGTTCAGTAGCCTAATAAATATAATCGGATACGGAAACATCTGAAAAATGTATTTGTTATTCATTAATTAAGCTTTATCCGATAATCGAGAATAACATTACATTTTGTGTCATATTAGCTTGTAAGATAGAATGGTGACGTATATACAATAGAAGTACACGATTATCAAAGAGGAAAACAAATATGAAAGGTGTTCAATCAAAATAAAATTGACAATCTTTTAACTGCACACTTCGTATTTTTCTCTTTCCGGGAAAACGATTACAATAAACTACACTAGAGTCATTCCATGTAAATTAAAGAAAACAATTGTTTGTATTTAAGCTAAATACGAACTTATAAAGTAAGCACTTCAAATATTTGTGTGTGTTTTAGAGTGATGTCGTTCAAGAAACATATCCTTTTCTGCTCACTGCATGAACTGAATTCCGATATTTAACTGAAAAAAATGAGTATCCTCATTTAATATACCGATAAACCATTTTAACACTATATGATATTAGATTAAGGGAAATATATCCGATTTGTAGCGTGCTAAGATCTTTCTTTTGTCTCAATTTGTCTGCGTCTTTTATGCCTTTATCGGTAATTTATATTATATTTGGTTTACGAGACAATGCATTTAATGAATGGAACATTATATGCATATCATATGATAATTTTCATATATTCATATATTCAAATTTTCACGAATGCCATATTGTCTTTAGGTACATTAAAACTTAAGACTTGTAATTTTAATACAGGAACGAGAAGATATATTATTCTCAAAGAGACTCCCGTTCAAGACTGGTGTCGCCTGGAAAACAGGAAGCTTGTGCATTGTTTTTTGTAGATGGATAAAAACTTCTTTCAATAATACCCTACTATTCTGTAAAATTATCAGCTAAAGTAACTTCAATTAATTGTCCAGGTCTTGTATCGATTTCATTGTTTCACACAATAGTATTCCAAATATGTACAAAAATTAAAGGGTCGGGTGAAACGTGATCACCTGATCAAAATGGACCAGCCAACATTATTATTGTATAAAAGCTATATAATATGTTTGATAAAGAACACCTTTTATAAACAAACAATTGTTTATACTTTTTAAAGAAAAAAAAGAAAGATCAAGATTAAAAAGTATGTCTTAAAGCATTATTACAAACCTTTTTGACACATTTAATGTAAATTTAAGTCACAAAAACAAACAACATAATCAAACTTACACAATTGAAAACACCAAAATCAAAACATATCCTTATCGAAATTGCTCTACCGTTTCATTATGGAATTACCGCCGTAGAGCTGCCAGTGAAACAAGTAAAGAGTTCACTGAAACTCGAGCCTTCTTTGGGCTTAAACCAGATAGCATGACCATCATGTATCAATAGTAACTATTATTTTAAATTAATCTATGCTCATTTCAATTGTCTGTTGTCATCGACTTCTTTGCCAACACTGCTTGTTAACACTCTAGAGGTTTAATGATACAAAGAAAAATACAGGGACAAGCCCTGAAGTAAAAAAAACAACCCCATACCTGTTTAGCGCACTATGCGAGGACCCAAACGAACTTGAGACAAAAAATGTATTAACATCACATACACAAATTCAAACACCAAAAACAAACCATACACTATCAAAATTGCTTGGAACGGTTAGTAAAATAACAGTTCACTGGCACTCAAGTCTTATGGGGGCTTAACTAGTTAGCATGGTCATAACCTCAAACTTGTCCCGTCATTTATTTATTATTACTAACTTTAAATATTAAAGCCTCATATAAGCACGCATCAACTTTAAAACAATGACAAATAACGCAAACAATGTCAAATACACTGATAAATTAATTTTAGGTACTTAACATCACCTGTAAACGAAGCTGGAGCCGCAGTAATAGCTCTATAGAAGTATGATAAGCCATTTAAAGACAACTAAGTTAAAGTGACACTCTTATTCAAAACCAAACATACACATGCATAACAATCATAAATATTGGGTGACTATTTACTAAATAATACATTAATGGAAAATATTAAATTGTGATAACAATATTGTGACCGAAATTGTGTATTTCATAGCTGATAACGCAAAAATATTAAATGATTGGTGAAAGGTGTATGCTGAACTCTCAAAGATTAAACGTTTTGACATTTATTTAGATTTTTGTTTTGGAACGAGCCAATTTTTGCGAAAATCCAAATTAAAACTGTTTAATAAGACTGCTGACAAAAATTAGATCGCAGAATTTTATATTTCAGTTCAAATATTGATCTTTTATGCATTTTTTCTTAAACCGTTAGTAACGGTTTTGGCCATAAAATATAAATTTTCGAATCTTATATTATTGGCAGTCTTGGCAGAATAGGTTAGAGTCAAGACGTGTGTATTGCAGTATGATCACCTCACTCGGGTAGCTGGAGATGCAGTGTATAAATTGATCAATATTAGGACTACATATTTCTTATATTTGGATTATTCGCATGTTGTAAGATGGTTCTCAAACCTGAAGAAAAAATAACCGTTTGGTCCAGTATGCACATGTCTCTAACGTCTAATATAATTTATTAAATTCCAACAACGCATGTGAAAAGTTTATTTATCGTCCATACTTGACGGCGCCTCATAGGCCAAGTAGGCGTGGTGCTTAACAAACCATAAAACCGGCTTCCACACGTGCATTCCGGTTAAGTCATATATTCTTATCCTCAGTAATATGCAAATGTAAAAATCATTAAAACTGATATTGTAGACATTTGTATAACATACTCCTTCACCTTTTTATTATATAAGTTTTAAATTTTATTTTGAGTTTCCGTTTGCTGTTCCCTAACAACGGTGATAAAGCGGATTGGTCACACATGACACGTGACATGTAACAGAAATCAACCGGAAGGACATCACTTTTTAGAACGGACAGTCTAGGTACGTTATATTCCTTTGAAACCATCATAGCTTTGTCATTATGAAAAATAAGGGCAATATGCATTCCAGAGTTACAATAAATCATTGCAAATAAATTTCACAGCCCTTTTTCCTGACCGAAGTTTAATTTCGCCTTTGCTTTACCAAGTTTCCATTAGCCTAAAGTATGGCCAAAAGTTTTGTAACCGTTTCATTGATGCATAAACTGTTAGAAAATTACACCTTAAATGCATCAAACATCGCAGGTGTACATGCATCAATAAACTGTATCTTTTCAGATAGGTCATACGTCAGAAAACACAAGTATAATATTGTTATTTCAACATGGTATTCATATATTCTATTTAGCTTACATTATTTTAGGGCAGTCGTTCATCCCATTCTTACGTTTCAAATGAGTAGTTTGTTTTGCAATGGATATGAATGTTCCTGCAAACAGTCAGCGAAAAACAAGATGAGACAAAATAACAGACAGATGAAAGATAAAGTTTGGATACTCATATTATATAAAAAACAACAACACATGAATTGAAAAAAAATCCTAATTGATGCCTTTCTTTGAAAACAACAAAATGTGTCTAAATCACACGATATGTGTGCCTTTTTTCAAAAGCAACGGTCGAAGAAACCAATTTACATGGCTACTTACTAAATACCTATGACACATCAAGTCCAGGCAAGTATTTCAATATTTTGTCACAAAAAACACATCTTCATTATCATCGCCTTGTCGCGTCATATAGCCATTTTTCATTTTATTTACAAAACCAACACACCGACACGACAGCTCTAATTATCTATGGACAGGATGAAAGTCTTAGTTGAGGATCTGATTCTCCGTTGGGAAGAATACTCTCCCTAACACTCTAGGTCATGTAACATATCGTTGGTACACAGTCACTTTCGTAGGGGTGAATAATTCTCTTTGCCTTTATACGAGATTCAAATTAAACGGTAAATTCCATCAAAGAGGATGCGGTGGTATTAGTAACTTGCTTTTAACAATGCGTGAAATGCAATGTTCTTTGAGTGCCTCATTTTTTCTGGCACCATTATGAAAACATTGACATTTGAAGGATGTCTATCGAGGAGACGAGTCATTCCTATAGACGGTATGTCAACGGACGTCTAGTTCATGGGGTTTTGAACATTGAAAGATAAAAAAATATTTGAAATTCATAATAGAGCTACATTACCAAACCTATTAATAGGAGATAGACAAAAAGGACACAATAAGAACCCCATACGATATACGTCAGTTAAAAGCAACAGTGAAACATTCCTATAAACTGCCTTTTCTGAACTCCCATCTCCTAACACAAAACAGTCTTTTATTTGAAAATATAAGACCATTTATTTACGACGATATTGCTTGTTTTAAGATATATTACTTTAAGTGATGTTTTGGCTCATGTTCCTGGCCGTTTAGCTAAATCGCATTAAACAAATAAAGACTATCTCTTAAAGCCAAAAATATTCCTGGATGGTGACATTAAATCTGAGTGTAAGTAATTCAAAAATGGGATAACGAATCATTTTGATTCATATGACATTCAGAAATGGCTTTAGAAGAGCTTCGACATGATATGTTTATGAGTTTGACTAATCAGAAAAATAAATATTCATAACGATTTACTTACAAAAATAGATTTACCTCAAAGAGTTTGACTTCTAAAATATATGTTCTTCAAATTGTTTTATTATATTTTAACAGGATGAGGGTATCTTCATGTTAGGATGTTTCAAACCCATATGCAATAATGTTTGGCATTTTATTGGTATTTTGTGAAAATTAACGTCAATTTTGGCCAAAAATAGTTCATGGTAGATAATTCTAAAGACAATAAAGTAAACTTACAGAAAACTGATTTTATTTAGGGTTAGGGTCGAACGTGTTTTTCATAATTGGTGATTAACATCAGTTATCATTATATTTTAAGTGAAATGGCAAAGCAACGCTGTAGTAGGGAATACAATTGCGTTGAAAATACATCTGTGATTATCTTAAAATATGAACCAATTAATGGTTCGCTCTACGTTGAAATTGTAACTCATAATATATAATTCACGCCAGACATCTTTATATTTTGATTAAAAAGGCAATGTAACGCAATGCTTTCTCGAAAAACATTTTTTCTCCTTGGACATATACTATTTGCTTGTATTAGTTCAGGAATAAAATGATAAAAGAGCCAAGAAATAATTTTGGCACTGTTCAATTAAACTGACCTGTTTTCTCGTGAGAGCAAACTTTGTTGTAGTCAATGATCTTTGTATTTGTAAAACAAATGGTACAAAAATAATCGTCTTTCGTGAGAAGTTCAGTGCTTAAATAGTAGACACGGCATGCAGTATTGAAAACAAATCAACGCGTATCCTAGCAATTTAGGTAATAATAAGATAGCTTTTCCATAGATATTTTACATAAACTGGACTTTGACATCCGTCTGCAGATACAGTTTTGATCTCTCATCATTGAAGTCCTTGGGGTTAACCTATATGTTTATTATTATTTGTTTTATTATTAAGTGTCTTCAAGATAATGCATACTTTGATAAGATTTACTCTTTACGTGTTTTTTTTATTCAGAATTATTGGGATAAGAGTGAGGTTTATGCGCGTTAACTGGTTTAAACCCAAAGTAAATTTACATTTTACTGACCGTTCTAAGCTAAGTATGTACTTATCTTATGCTTGAACATTGTCACATTCATGGTCATTTGTATACTTAGATATTATGCCATGTAGTATATGTATAGGACGATTGGCAGGTTTTTGATTATACACTTAATATCATGTCTTCAAATTGTACCCCCTTTCAAATATGATATCACGCTTGTGATGGCTCTAGGCTGTCTCATAAATATTTTATGCGTAAAGAAGTTTATTGAATCTTAAATGATTCTGTGATCTTGAAATGGTGCTAATAGCGTTAGTGTAGGACATATAAAGAAGGTTATTTCTGCATTCTTTTGTTGTGTTATCCTGGTGAAACATTAATGAAACTGACGTTAAGTACGTGTGCAACGTGTATGATAAACATAAACGGAGACCCGTTTCTGAACCATGCATAGCGATGAGTTTCTATTGGCAACCGCGAACACATTTTTTTCTGCAAAACTTCATTTATGCAAACAAATAACAAACAAATAAAGTTGCCTTTGTTCGATTTCATCTCACAGCAGAATCGTTAACCGACAATGCATATCGGATCATCAAAGAAAATATCATATGGCAATTACAAACTAAGTATGTTTTTCTTGGTGTAACAGAAAAAGAATTACAAGAATCAAACTATCCTTTCTTTACCACTCCATTGTTAATATATAACCAGGCGAAATAAATCTCCGGATCAATTCAAATTCTTCGAACATTCAATGAAATGCTTACGGCGTTCTGTTGAGACGGAAAACATCTAATGTTATTCGAAAAACTAAGTTCATTCATGGTAGAAGTCCCTTACGGAAGGGTTTATTAGAAAAACGACTTTGAAAATTTATAAGCCTTTCTTGCAATTTCGCCATTGATATTTTCACACATGCTGATTCTTAATCCATACGTCTTTTAGCTATATCGCATTTATTATCATCGGATTTCCATTCTAGTAACCATTTCATTTTGCATGTAAAACAAACAAAAATTTGCTTAAGTCAAACGTTAATCAAAAAGTAATATTAATAATAAGAGACATCTAATTAAAAATGACAAAATCTGACAACATGGAACGTTTCACATTAGAGTAAATCGTTAACAAAGATTTTTTGTTCAATCATGAACTTGATAAAGTCATTAACGGATTTCATTCCCTATAAACTGGTGAATAAAATATCAGGCTTAACAACAATAATTAAAGTCACAGAATATGACACAATATATCATCAAGCGTTCTCAATGTCAGATATACATATTATTATTTAATATTAAATTCAAAATAGTTTAATTAAGGCCCCTAGTTCGTGTAAAAATGATATCGTTATCGGACCTGAAATGTTGCATAATATCAAACCTATCGGCATGTTTACTGTTCTTTTGGCGACAAAAGTCTCAAACGGGAGATTCTTTGACAGTAATATAACCCTTAAGTGCTATAGTATGAAATACAAAGTCTCAATTAAATATGTATCTAAAGACTTTATGACATCCGTAAAAATATGTAAATATGAAATTATTACAAGATGGTATAAAATGCCTACGAAATCATACTCTATTCTTTTAAAAAGTTGTCATCCCGTAAATCAAATACTAGACTTTCGGGATTCGGGATAACGAGGTCATACTCAGGGTTTGAAACTGAAAATTGAGACTGACATTATACATCTATATTCAAATTGGATATATTTTATTTTACCTTATCATATAATCAAAGAATTGTTGCTCGGTATAGAGGCTTCTAGTCTATTTCAATAAATGATCGCAATATATTTCGTCGAGGAAAATAACATATCTTTTTTAAGAGTGGCGTTACATAAAACAACACTCAATATTTTTTTTTCATTGAAATGCCCTAATTTTTCAGACAACTTGTCACACACTATATAACGTCAGTTCGAAAATGATGTTGTGGAATGTCTGTGTGCTCACGTTTGACCCCGAAATGAGAACATGCTTAAATTTCAAAACAGTGGTTGAAACAGTGAAATGTCATGTTTATTTCGCTGATAAATTTATATTACTCACCAGAAGAATGCATAAATAAATAAGGATTAGTACTTCTTTGGTGCAATAAATGACAATTTTATACTATTTCCCTTATAGCAAGGGATTGGTGTATTGTAATATGTTATTAGAGGGAAAATCCAGGTAAAATAAATATTTTGAACCTACGTCTGGTTTATAAATATGTTCAATTTCGTGGGAATGGGTAGCGTTGAACTATTCTACGAGTTTATGACACAATGTTTTCTATAATGAAAATGGCAAGATTATGTAGTTAGTTATTCGAATTTTAGCTACTTGCCAGTTAACAGTGAGGGATTCGAATAATCAATTACATAGTAGTAAGATGTTGTTGATAGTTAGCTACTACACCAACTCCAGTTGATTATTTGCAAGCATCCAACTACCAACCAGATGGTTGTTTGGATATCAGATTTTGTCTTGTTTAATGGCTGTAAGTTACACAAGTGAAGAAATCACGCGTCAAATGTATTTGTATGCGTATACACAGATGTATCTTCGTGGAAAACACTTTTTAACTTGATCATATTTTCAACATTTGATAGTTGGATAATTGAAAATTGTCTCTGTAATTTCATTATATATTCGTTTATATTGATAGTCATCTTAATGGTGGATCAATTGAAAACAACGTTTGCATTGTCGAATTGTAGTCGATTCTTCCAAATATAACCATTTATATCCTTCTTGATCAGTGTATAAATGATGGTCGAATGTAAAACATTTTATCAACATAACTCTCTTCTTACCCATTTGAAAGAGATCTTAAGAATGTTCGTGACGAAAACAATAAACTTCCCAGTATTTCTCACATTACATTCGTTGGATCATCAGTGAATGACACATATCGTTGTTTAAATCTCTATGTTGCGACACAGAATAAGGTTAAATGCCTATATTGATTCTAGATATGCCAATAACCGTATTGTGTACTTGTCTATTCATGATGTTTTTGATTGAATGCATCTTTCAAGCAACTGTTAATTTGTCAAAACAAGATCGGAGATGAACCCAATCCCAAAATGGTATTTCTAAATTGCGTACGATAAGTTTGGACATTCATTATTAGTTTAACTATTGGCACGTGGTAACGCAATATTATGTTGGTATCAATGGAAGGCGCTAAGGAAGATTGGGTTTTTGTATGCATGTGCTGTCAATCCTGTTGCCTTAGTTTAGGTAAAGCGGAACATTTCAACCATCTGTTGAGTCAACATACACCGATAAGTCCACCCGTTTTTAATGTTTAGTTAATAGTTTGTGTCAACTTTTAACGCCGATATTTAAGTAATGTTAGTCTAATTGTTCTAGTTCATGCAACTTGATTACTTTGCAGCAATTTTAAATCTGTCATTGATTAATATGACTTGGTAGGCGGCTTCTCACATGTCGTCATTAAGGCCTATTCATCATTATTATGTGACTTATTGCCATGGTATTTAAAAGTGTATATTCATGCCGTGATAATTTTGCTAGCTGAGGCAGAAATTGAAGCATAACTTTGTTTTCATTAAAAATCCCTTTAAAGTAATGTCAATATCATATTAGGCCACAAGGCATGAACACGAAGCACTACGGCAATGAAGTCATTGAGTCATCGGCTAAAAGGTGGCTGAACTGTAGACTCATATAATGGATTAGAGTGCATTATATATCTTATGTCACTTTAAAACTTTCACCTTTCATCTTTTGAACAGCTGTTCCTTTCTGACACAGGCTTATTTGTCTGTTTTAGGCCATTAACTCGTGGCATTTCCAATTATCTCACGCCGAGATTAAGATCCAGCCAAGAACATGGAAATTATTATGGATACATTTGTTCCATGTAACAGATCGTTCCGCTGATTTCTTAAAAGAGTTGACCCATTGATAATTCAGTCTATGTTATATTTAGGTCTTAGAATATGAACAAAGAAAGAGCGAAACACGAGTGTGGTGAAAAATTATTCCAAGACATTTTCTAGATTCAAGGACACAAAGTCGGCTTATACCAAACTATCGCAGTAACCCAATTAAAACATACATTTTACTTTGCCTACGTATATGCTAACATGCTATATACCATACAATATACCATGCCATTTAATATTGACAGCGTTCGTTCCAATAATTGTATTCCGTAGGAAAGCTACGCTGAACAACTTTCAATTGATATGTTTAGATAACTATTGGGAAATCTCTTTTTGCGCGTGTACCGGTAGACTTACGGATTTATGATTTCCTCGGGAATTTGTGTGTACATACTATTTCGGTTCACATTGCAAGAGCCTACGATGACCTGTTTAGCCCATATACAAATTTGAAATGTGTCCTGAAAAATGACTTAATGCTTTAAACTCGTAGAAAACAAATTATTCGTACGTATGTCCGTACAAGTACTTTTTCGCAGCATGCATTTTACATTCAGGCATGCTTGGTGTGTACAACATTCTTTGATTTAAACTCGTTATAGAATGGTTATCTCATAAAAGTTACTACTACTTATAAGTGTTCGCTCATCATGCATAATTGTTAGTTTTTTTAATGTTAGTACAGTTCATTTTAAATTCGTCCTTTTTTCTTGAAATGTATGCATATTTGGCAAACATTTTTCGGCGTGTTTTCAGGAACGGATCTTGCAAGTTAATTCAACACTTACGGAAAGTTCCAATCCAACAGTTTTTATGACCCTTTAATATAATACAGTTGTTTTGTGTACACATGTTATTATTTGCATTCTGTGACTCTGGTTTGATCTTCAATTTTGTTTGCTTTTTCAAATTTAAGTTTTTTTTTGTAAAATGTATATCTGAAATTAGGTACATCCATTAAAACACAGAACAACATTCGTAAATTAAATGTTTAAAATAACTAGTCCAATTGTTGTGTAAAGAGTTTTTGCGTGTAAATTTTATTCATCGTATTGTTAAAATAAAAGTAAATAATCATACAAAATATAATTTTGCATTGACTCTGTGAACGTAGAACCTTTCATCGGAGACAACATTTTCACTGACATAACAAAAAATGTTGTCATCAAGATTAAGAACTATAACCATTAAACGAGTGAAAAGTAAATCTTAGCACTTTAACAATTTTATTCTGGATTCATGACCCTTCACTTTGCAGACGACTTACTGTTTTTAAATCATAACGCGAAGTTACCAAGTTTCCAAACCTTTCTGTATGGTAATGTTGCTCAGAAACTTCATAACATATCACGTATATCATTTGATACTCAATCAATATGTTTATGTTTTTCTTCTGTAAATCCAAGATATTCGATGTACTTTTATCAAGGTGAATGTAAATCTGAATGACAAATAACCTAATTGGCTCCTATCTCATGATGTTAGATTCTCTGGCGACGTAAAATTGGAAATAAGTGGCGGAACGGATCACAACAAATACTACCAAAGAATGAAAACCTATAAAGAAAAAATCAGAGAAATGTTGAGATGAATAAGCAAGGTTATTTGTAAGTGGATCTCCATATGTTTTTTTCTAAAAACATGTAACAATAACAATACATTCTCCGAAATGGCAACAGTTTAATGTGATCAGTTACAGCTACTGTATAATGTGTGTATGCCATGCAGTATAGCATATTCCTGTTGTACATTAAATTAATTTTATCGTTAATTAAAACATGCCAGAGAAAGAGCACAGCTCGTTTTATTTAAAGGACAAGTGATAATACAAACATTGTGTCCGTGAATGTCATTAGTTTATAAGTTAATAACATTAGTGTTAAATAAACAAAATTCCAGTTGTTTTCTTATCCCGCGTCAAACAACAACATTTAAGTGGTTTATAGTTTGCTCGTTGTGTTTTAATTACTATGCATTTGGCGTTTTTGTTTGTGATCTTGAACATATTTAAACAGTGAGATATTGAATTCCTCCGAACCAGTTTAAGCCCAAGTTATAACCAAAATATTCATTGATAAACAGTTGTTTGGAATTGGTATTTACTGCGTATTATTGTCATTGGTTGTTTCTTGTGTGCCCGTTTCGCTGTTGGGTTTACATTCCTACGTTTTAAGCTCAGTATGTAGATTCGTTTCTTTACAATCTCGCCGCTCGAGCTAGGCCGATTCTACTTCAGTCTACATCAGGACAACTTCTACAGTAAGAACCAATGCATCTACTCAAGTACTACAATAGACACAAACCTCTTTTGCAGTCGTACGAAAACATTAAGTGCTGTTAAAACACGTTAAAAGACACCATTTCAAAAAAGTAATACCGTCAATTTAAATCTCAACGACAACGAGTTGTCAGGTGATATATCCGCTTTCCACGATGGTCAAGGCAGAAATAAATGGATATGATGTCAAATGCATTTACACTTTGACCTGACTTTCCTTATTCATTCATGAGGTTATGTTTTACAAACATGCATTAGAAATAACTTATAAGTTTGTATGTTTATGCTATGATGTTGTGAGTTAAACTTTTCATTAAATTGTGTATACAAATTAATTGGATATATTTAAGTTATAAACTTATTTTATGTTTTTATTTCCATTTCGTTCTGCTATCCTACAATACCACATGATAAATCTTTTTGCTTTCCTAAAAAACATTCCTAAAAGAATTATGTTCGGTATTTTAACGGGAAATGTCGTCATGAACAAGTTAAAAACCAATGTTGTCATACAACCGGTTGTGACGTCAACATTTAAAAGAAAACAAATTTCATAAAAAGTTTAGTGTTTATGAGTTTCTTACTGGATATCATCACAATATTTACTCTAACTATAGTGGAATTTAAAACGATTGGATATATATCTTTGGTATTAAATTTGATATTACATTTCTGTAATGCATTTAGCGCGGGAAATAGTTTGCTTTGTCAGTTTGTGGTATTCGGCTTATCATTAGCGCAACAAGAATCTATTTTGCTTTTTTTCACTGAAAAAAATCAGCAGATAAAACGAGTTTAACCACGGTCATAAAAAAAAATATACACGACTGGTTTCAACTCGTCAAGGAAATCTGCTCGTAAGCAAGCAAATAAATGCCATGAATACATTGAATAAAATCGCGTATTTATGACATCTCTGGCAGTTCTTATACTTATAATAAACTCTCTCTCTCTCTCTCTCTCTCTCTCTCTCTCTCTCTCTCTCTCTCTCTGTCTGTCTGCCTGCCTGTCTGTCTGTCTCTGTCTCTGTCTCTGTCTCTGTCTCTCTCCATTTGTTTGTTATACTCATATCAGAGAAATGGTTTTATCATGAATTTTTAACGATTATATGAAACACGATACTTTGTTTCTATAAAATCCAGGACACATTTTACAAACCATTTTTTTCTTAAAATTGGTTTATTCTGAACTGCTTTTACGTCTTGTTGCACAAATGTGCTTGTTATACGTCTAATAATGACAGTTCGTTAGAAAAGTACGAATACACTTGTAAGTTTTCAGACTTTATTCGAGGTCGAAAAACAAGTTCACATAAATGGCACTTGTATACGACAGCGGATACAAGCTGATTGCTATGTTCGTCGGTCGGAAAAAATAGTCTGCCTCTGAATTTGCTACGATTGGTAAAACCTGTACCTCAAATCCAGTAGACAATTTTTAATTGTTTTGAGAGGGTCTTAACGACACGCAACCAGAGACACACATGTACAAATACCACAAGCAGACCATACAAACCAGTTATATTAATAATTGTTGAGATAACCTTCTTGGTACGGTAATTGAAACACAAGTTGACTATAGCACTGGTTTACTCGGGATTTGAAATACTTTATTTCATATAACATCATACTTGCCTAAAATTGTATTAATAATATATAATTTTATATCAGCCTCATTGAAGCCTGCATCAGCTTAATAAAAAAAAAAAAATAAGTACAATATATAAACTGGTAGTTTAAACTTTTCCTTAACCGGATAAACTTATCTCCTTCAATCGAAAGAATCAATCCGGAACAACAGTGCCGACTCTTAAAAGGTACAATGCAGTCATTCAACGACAAAGAATGCAAGAAAGAATATGCTAATGCAACATGACCCTAGTACTGTGACCTGAAACAGTTCTAACATTGCATGTCACTTTCATAAAGTAAAATATGTCACCTAAATTCTATTTGTAAAAAAATAGCATTCTAATGACTAAAAATGATTACCCATGTTTTAAAAGCTGTTTGCCGTTGTGAGAAATTGCTAAAACATAACCGAAGCGTCTCTCAGTTTAAAATTAATCAATTCGTATTTTTCTATGACACTCGTAAAATAAAATACGATCAACAAATATCATCTAAACGATTCTTGAAAGCACCCCAGAGTATCTGCAGGAATAGTTGCGTTGTCTTCAATCAGCAGTTCATAAGCTGAAAATTTGTCAACTGTCAGATCTGCAATTAACCTTATTCCATATGATACTTAATAATATGAGAAAGAGACGAAGATAAATTGCCGAGGCTTCTTTGGAACAATTCAACATTAATTTAAAAAATGACACCTTACGTGTTTAATACATAGAGGATATTTGTTTATTTCAGTGTAAGATCGTATTTTATTTCACGAGTGTCATAGAAAAACATATTTTCACGAGTGGCGAAGCCACGAGTGAAAATGTAGTTTTTATATGATTACGAAAAATCATGAAAACACTTTTTATTTTAAGATTGGCATGAATACAAAACCAAATTGCTACGCCGCTATTTAAAGAATGAAAATTTGGAAGGTCAAATGTGTTAGCAAAATAAATGTGGATACTCATTGGATTTTAACCATTCTTCTTAGTTTAAAACTGCATGTACGCGTGTTTTTATAGTAAGTTAATATTCAGTCATCTTACTGAGACCAGTCTGTTTCGCTTTAAAAGGTTTGTTTTCCAGATAAAGAGTAAATGCCACGCTAGTTTGTTGACACATTTTGAGGTGTGGGTCGGGTAAAAAATCTCGGATCTATCTGTAAATTGTGTGAATTCTCCAGGAGCTCATTTTACGTACTACAACGGTTAACAGTTCAAAATACATTTGAACGATGATGTAAAAAATTGTTTACGTTCGAACAGTTGTTTTTGTCTGTAATTTGTTTGGTATGAAAGCAAATGTTCGAACATTCAGCTTCAAAGATCAGTAAAATGTTTGATAAATGGGATAACCGGTAATAAACGGTAAGTTGTTAATTTCCAATTAAATATTTATTTAAATTTATAAAACATTTCTTTATTTTTTTAACATTTTTGACAATTTACTGAAGTCCAGTGATCTGTTTTGATCAAAGCAAGTACATGTTACAACAAAGGAATTTAAAAGTAGTTCTGAAAGTTGATATTTTCACTCCTTATTTTGCTGTTGTTATTTCACTGTTAAAACCCCATATTTCATCGTTAAGCATGAAAGAAACATATTTACTTTATATCGTAGGCGATGCAATTTACACGGTAAAACACTATGCATTAACACAACGTTTGATTAAACGAAATTAGAGGCCCCCCTGTCAATGCAGACATATGTAAAGAAGTCAACTATATAACGATACAGTTTTCTTTACAATGTGTCCAAAAAGGAAACCGAACGTAAATGAACGTTATCTTTCTTGTGCAATTGATCTTCATTTCGAGAAAAGTAAATGCAATTTCGATACAAATGCATAAAAACCCTCACGGGTAAAGAGAATGTTATAGCGAGGTACCGTGATATCCGTACACAAACAATATTCGGGAGTTCGGGATTCTAGTAAATCCGATAATGTCGCTAAAGCCCAATACCAATACCAACTTCAACTTAAATTAAACTAAGGTAAATAAGAGTAATAATAATGAAATTTAATACTCTATAGAATGATTTTTTTTTGTTATTTTTCACAATAAATTGGGCACATTTTTTTTTAAAACGAATCTTTCGGTAAGAATGTAAGACATGATAAGCTCTGGCAGATTTGGTGTGTTAACATTAAAACGTGATATAAATGTTTGATTATAGAATGTACAAAACGGATAGTTATTAAAAAATATTAATTGTTTTACCCAGTAGCCTGTCTAGGTTAAGTTTAAACTGAAAATATTGGGAGTTTTCGTTTTATAATATTATAACATTTAAGAACCTGCCATTTTGTTATACTCATCTAGTGATTATCTAAACTCATTGTTTTAAAGCCAAATTTTTCAGAAATGTTAGAAGTCGTAACATGATTTGTTTTAAACCGGCGAATCAGAGCCTAGTATTCCGTGCTCTCTATTTTGGATATTGGTGTACGTGACTGAGTTGTTTCAAATCTTGATCATACTTAATAAGCTACTTATCTGAGTTTCAACGTCGATTAAATTTCAGTTTTTACACATTTAAAACGAACTTATTCTTAGTTTCGCGGCCATTCCCTTTACATTGACCCATTTAATGTGGTGTAATGCAAGACCAATAACCTGTTCTTGTATGTCACCCAAATTCATGCAAGTTTGAACACCTCATGATTACAAAAGATTAATCAGAACTAAGAACATGTATTTTGTGAAAAATATTCATTTGGATAATTCTCTTCGTACTTTTCTCATTTATTATATAATCATGAACCAATTGTTAATAAGTTCGTGATTGTTAGCGTTGTGTACCTGTTTATTATAACATCTTTGAACGTATAAACATATTATCGCTTGGCATGGGTCCTGTATTTCAGCAAATATATGTTGTTGTTTTTTTCGAAAACACAGATGTTAAATTGAAACGCAAACTAAAAGTATCACAAAAACCTTTTAAAATCTATAATACTTTCCTTTGTTCTTGTTCACTTTAAAGTAAAGTCATTGTTTGAATAGCGTCTGATAAGCAAACTGGCTGACAACCAACAAGAACATAAATATTATGTATTGTTACACTTACAATGAAATAATTGATATCCAATGACGTCTCTCACTCAGCTACTCTTAATAGTCTATAACAAACAGATGCAAAGCATCAAACGGTGCCGAAGCATACCGTGTAGTCTATCAAGATATAATAATGATATTCTATTTTATACATGTGTTGTTAAAAATGAAACTGAAATAAATTTTATAATCCGTTTAAGCCCAGTATGTATTACATTCATGGGGGAGCTCAATTACAAATGTATAAGTAAAGTCAATTCCTAAGTAAGTCGACCTAACTTTATTTTTAAATGAGACAGGAAATCGCTGAGAGCATTTATAAAATGTAAGCAGTACTGATAACATTGTCGACTAATGGCCTCCACTTAGTGACTTAAGTACACTGAAC
Source organism: Mya arenaria (assembly GCF_026914265.1). Lineage (NCBI taxonomy): Eukaryota > Metazoa > Mollusca > Bivalvia > Myida > Myidae > Mya > Mya arenaria. The sequence continues at coordinate 13,035,238 of NC_069123.1, forward strand.
TAACGATGCAGGAAAATACTGGCCTATATTTTAGATAGAAGGCTTTGCTATCATATGATGTTGGTATATATTTTCGCGAATTATGATTGAAAATCAGTCGTAGTTTCAAAGATTCAAATTTAAAGGTTGTATATGTACAACACCCGGAAGGCCATGGCCAATGTGGACAGATTTAATATTCAGTATTTACATGTAAACGCATATACAACAAAGTACATGTGAATTACCATTCTAATGATCAAAATCAACTGTATGTATTTCAATGGAAAAACATCAAGCAATAAAGCAAAATACTTTAAATAAGTTTGACAGTTTTCCTTTTTATACTGTATGGCAATTTGATAAATAACTTTTCTGATAAGTTACGAACTATACTAAGTTACGAGATATTATAAAACACTACGCATATAAACTATTTTACAACTCCTGCAAAACTGACACAAAAAATATTTGACGATACACACAATATTCTATTAAGCAGCATACATGATAACTGATCTCAATAAAAAGGCATTTTAAAAAGATACTAAGATGTAAACAAGTTGCATCAAAATCTGTGTGAAAAACTTTTATTTAGATAAAATTAAGCACCAGTGCTTACATTTGTTTTGGATGAAAATTCTTTAAATTGCTCATTTTGTAATGCAGACAACGTTCTGACCATTGACCTCTAACGTGACCTTAATAATTCATAAGAACATGTTTAACATTTGTGTCAGGTATTTTGAAATTTCTCTTAAATCAAGTTTAACTTAAAAGCAAGCATATATATTCATGGTAATTTAGGAGGATATCCATCATTCCTTTTCCGTTTCCATACGCCCTCTCAAACCTCCTCCTGTTACCTGTTTACTCTATGTATTGTGTATCCAAACACTGCATGCCAGATATATTGAATAAATCTAAGCGCCCGCGCACAAAATGCTGTATTTTGTTGTTGTTTATTTGTTACTGTGTATAGAATTCATAGGTACCAAATATTCCTGTCAAATAAATCATGAGCCGTAGATCCAGCTTTTTTGGTAAGCGGTATTCTGGGTCTTTTAAGGAGTACCCAGGATTTAAGGCCGGGTACAGTAACTCAAACGTGTTAAAAACATGAATTGGAATAGGGTTTTCTAGCAAATGTATATAATCTAAATTTCAGGAGATCACAAAGCATTTACATTGCACTAATTGACGTGTTTTCATCAACCCCGGAATCTGTCCGACAGAAAGGGCATTTACAGAATTCTCAATGGCTGACTGAGAAGCAAGTTGTTGTACCTTGTTCCCGACTTCGCAAGTCACACTTCAGACTTTTAATTTCTGAATAATTGAAATGGGAGTTGTAAAACAGGATTCCTGGTGTTGGTATATGTCGGAATGATGAAAAACAACGAAACTTACGTTTTGTTTATCTTAATCATTTTCAATTCAAAGAAGCAGCTCGCCTTATTCAACAATGATGCAAATTATATAGTGAACTTATTCTTGACCTTATTTATTTATTTCGCAATATACGACATCGATATTCCGTATTTGGATGGTCTATATTGGTATGTAAAGTACCAATCAACCCTTTTAAGAGGAATGAGACAAGGGTCAAAACGTCAATGAATTAGAGACAGTCTCGAATAAACATTACATTCATAAATATAAACACCACAATCAGACACCGTATGCATCAACATAACTTTACCGATAAATGATAGGATTCCCTCCTTGAAACACTGAAATACGAGTCTACGTCCATATCTTAGTCTGTGTCAGGACTTAAACAGGAGTTAATAGTTCTATTTTATCATCGATTTACCTGTGCATTATGCATTACAAGATGAAGCACAGTAACTGTGTGTTGAAATTGTTGGACAAAGATCAAACTAAAACACATTCACCCTTACTGGTACCAAGTGCAATATCAGTTCTTTGTCAAAGGTGCATTTATTTGAGTTTTATAAAGACGACATGATATTTTAACTGAACAACTCATACCAGACACAAATTCTATGGACACTTTTCTGTGGAAATGGTTGCCCATTTTCAATGCATTCAAAGCTTATATGTGCTTAATTAAGCCACATCTTATCGGTTAAGTTGATGCACAAATCATAGCATATGGCCGTTATTGTTGATGAAATGCTTGTTGGTAATGGGCTGATAACACAAGGAGAAGATCCCTTTAAATTCGGCTTTGTGGTCACAATAAGTTCCTCAGTGAATGAATAAATCACACCAAATCTTAGTCGTCTTGGTATTTTTTATAAGATGTGTGATTGTGTGTGTGTGTGTGTGCGTGTGCGTGTGCGTGTGTGTGTGTGTGTGTGTGTGTGTGTGCGTGTTTCTGCGCATGTGCTTGAGTGAGTGCGTTTGTGCGTTATTAGACATGAAGTTAATTCAAATTACAAATTAAAAGTATCTAAAATATTCTAATTACATTGGTAAACTAATTACAAAACTTGCTGATAAAATATCTGGTACATACTCTTTATCTAAAAAGTAAAATGTATGAGTATACTTATAATTTAACATACATGTATTATGAAATGAATTATTAGACATAGTGCACAACTGAACCGATTTCGGATACACGAACGTTTAGAATAAACCTGAATAAAAATGGCCTTGTTAACAAGCTACCATTTTTGGAAGAAAAATACATATGCCGGTACGATTCTGGTTTCTGGGTTCTGGTTTCCGATAGGTTCCTGGGGCATTTCTTCAATAAAAAAATCAAGCATCTGCCCGCAATGAAAATTGAAACACTGCACCTTATACTTTGGTGTTCACAAACAAGATCCCGTTGATATTTGGTACATTAAGATGGTTATGTGTATTTGTCTTTTCTTTACGGTGTCGGGAATAGAAAAACTTCCATCCTTCAGATCGCTCTTGGTATCGACTGTCAGAATTACACATACATTGAAGACGATCCATTTATCGGCAGCATTGTAATGATAATTACACCTGACCATCACTTCCACCTTACTCATAACCCTTATGTGAGCAGCGTGTCATCAATATTGTTGTCTATTTTGAATGGCCAGTAGACCGTTTCTCTGTTTGGGTCTAGAGCCGTTCCATCGTGAGAGCAAGAAATCTTAATACTTTAGACCGCTCTCAAAATAGCTTTGTTGTTGATGATGGTGATGCCGTTGTTGTCGCTGTTATTGTGGTTGTTTTGATGGTTTTGGAGATGAAGATGACGATCCAGATTAAATGACGACGTGAAGATGATTTGCTTTTGCATTCAAACAAATTCATATATAACAGATCAGAAAGTACAAATACAAGAATATCTGAAGGTCATCGTTCGATTCTAGAATAATCTAATAACATTAACGCAAGCTTTAAATCACCACGGCTTTGAGTCCGTAAAATAAAGAAAATTATAAAACCTCATCCAATCCACTCTTTGAAAAAAAAGGCAAGCCAATACGCAAAGTTATCGTGCCTATAATTCACGAGGGCTTTGTATAAAATAGACAGCTGGAAAGATATTATTTACCATTGAATGATGTTCAAGGAATTAAACACGGTCAACAGTAGAGGATACATGAATGTTGTATGTCAAGACATTATTAAATGGATTGGCTTAAGTCGGTCATACACGTGGGTTCTATCGCATGAACTGGTCAGGGAAAAACCGTAATAAGATATATTAGTTGTTCAAGATCGTAAATAATGACTTAAAATGAAGACTTAAACTCTGAGGGGATAATTAATCACAGAAAAAACTTGTACACTTTTGTGTATCCGAAATCGGTGCAGTTGTCTCATTATACTAATAATCGTTTTTTTTTCATCAGCATATAGATAAACCCCTGACAATCAATTCCACAACACTCCTTAGCAGCATGAGATCAGCGCTTCATCAATATTGATGTCCATTTTGAAAGGACAATATACCGTTTCTTTGGTGGGGCTCGAGCCCAAAACCTTTTCTAGGTAGGTGGCAAGAAATCATAAACTCTAGATTGCTGTCACTCTTAATAGTGTCGTTGTTGATGCTGGTGATGACGTTTTTGTGCTTACTGTTGTTGTGTTGATTTTGGAGATACAGTTATACATTAACCGTATTACATTAACGCACGCTCTTGCTTTGAGTCCGTAAAATAAAAAAGTCATTAAACATCATACAATTAATTATATAAAAACAGAAAGGGCAAAGCCAATACTCATATAAGGCACTAGCAAAATGACATAAACAGAGCTTGAGAGGCATTATTTGCCATTGCATTAAGTATGGATTACCAGGATTCAAACACGGTCAGCACTAGAAGTTACAATTGTATATGCATACAATATTAAATATTAAATGAAATGGCTTAAGTCGGTCACACACTTTCTACAGCATGTGCTGGTCACGGAAAAATCGAAACAAGGTATGTGAGCTCTACATGACCTTAAATGATGACGCAAAATGAAAATTTATAACCTGAGAAGATAATTAATCACAGAACAAATTAAGGAACAAGTTAGGGCGCTGCTCTTAATTTACATATGGTTTTGCATAATTCTGTTTCCTGTATATTAAAAAGCATGGCTCGTTCCATTACACTATTTGATGAATTTTCTTAGGTAGATAATTTCAGAACTGTTATCAAACCATGTTAACTACAACGAAAATTAATATTTATGACGTTTGCAAATTCATTTTCGATTTGATTATTATGTTATAAATAAAATAATATCATGCATATTAGGTTTTGATATTTTTTAAACAACTGGTTGGACATTTTCAACCAATTGCAAGAGTCATACTTTAGAAAGTTTTTTTTCGACGAACTAAATTCCGAACGTAAATTTCAAACCTTAAAATATTGTGAGTTAAAGGAAACTTTGTTTTCCCAAACGCTTTTAAAAATAATTAACCATATGTTTAAAGAGTTTAAGGATGATCGAATATAAAATTCAATGGTCTTTACATCCATTCAGACATACATGGAGCCACAAATACTTTACCAAGCGCCGATGGATCTTTGCCAGCTCATTATTTAGTATTCCGTCCTTATTATATATTAATATAATTTAAAAGTAATAATCATGAATTATTTATGACGTCAAAATCATAATAACCACAGGGTAGCTCTAATTCGGTAGAAAATCTAATATCTCATAGTAATTCAATATCCAGTATTCCAGTTATAATTATATAATTATATTAAAAAAAACCCCCCACTAATCTTAATTATCGATGACGTCAAAAGTCATAATTACCATAGAAAAATCTGATATGGTGAATGCTCAAATATAGCATAGTCAAACCTTAGTTTACGCTGAAATTAAATCACTAATCCCTGCGCGAAACACAATAACTATAATTCAACTCCTAGTGGCATCCATCCTCTTTATCAGTAAAACCATAACAAAAATCTTAAACTAGATAAGCATTTACAATGCTTATAACTTTAATTCAGTAGTCTTTCATTTGCAACTCAAACCGTCATACTATTTCTGCATTAGTCGTTTTGGTTTTTTCAGCGTTAAAATTTCGTGAATATTGCAGAATACGTATACTGCATGTTTGAGCTCTGAATTGTCTTAATTTGGTTAAAAATATCGTTGAGAGAATTTTTTTTTTTTAAATGAATTATCTGGCCTAGAAACCACTTTTTGTACACAACAGGGAAAATAATAACTAATTATTAGTTATCAGTGGCCCCTTAAGTATCCAGAGGCTGTTTAAACAAGCAGCATAAGAGCAAAATTAAAGGTAGGAAGGATTGATATCCTTACTGCTGTTGAAAATTGGAAACGAAATCGGCCCTAGGATAGTTGATGAAACCGCCCGCTCTTACGCCCCCGGCCCCCCATCCGTTCTGTTTTACCAGGTTTGAACTAAGCGTAGTTCATACCAGGTGTATCGAAAAATGTAATCTGTGTTTAAAGTTTGCCTGCAAAGATGATGATTCGATAACACCTGTTGCCTTTTAAACTTCCACAACATTGTTCTTATATTTAATTTGAATCCTAATAAGTGACATTTCGAAATCCTATTCAATCATGTATTCCTTTTCTGCAATACTTTAATGACGTTTTGTCTAATTTAGCTTAATAAAAGGATGTAATTATTAGTTTGTAGCCTGTTAACTTAAGTCTGATAAGTATATATACATATCATAGTGTTCTTATAAGTCCGTTTTTAACTAAGGTTTGTCACATGAGCAAGTTCTGGTTTTCATTTCATTTGAAACTGGTACAACAATTACACAGTTCGTAAGAACCGAAATAAACAAAATTAGTTCATTACCATCAAAGACGCCCCTAGATACCACCTAAATGGGATAAAAATGGCAAAGCGAACAAAAAATATATGTTAAAATACATTATTACACGGTGTAGATGGAATGTTGGATAACACAGTAACAAATAACACCGAAAACAACACAGCCAAAAACAAGCGCTCTTACATTTCCGAATTACATTATTTAGGGTAAAACGAGGTAAATGGAATGTTCTGATGATAAATAACTGCTTACCACGATACCAAAAGGAATAACTTCAGCTTTTTTGGACAACAATTAACCATTAGCATCTATTTGATATGTTTCTACTTGCATTCAGTCTTAATAGAAGACCTTCAAAATGCAATTATTTCGGACACAGCCATTTGATGCCACTTCACTTTAAAACATCATAACGTTTTATTTTCCGAATGAATACAAGGGAATATCCATAATACTGTACTTCAGTGAAAATACCTTCTTCTTTCTTGCAAAATGCTCAGTCTAGGAAGTTCCCCAGCAATGTTCAAGATCACACAGTCACTGATTCTACATCAAAGCACACTGTTTCTGGTTGATTTTACAACGTTTTGGGGCTCCGTGAATTGGCGGTAATATCCATGCGCGCATCAATCAAAATGGCACAAATCATTGTAGTAATCCACCAGCTAAATGCAGATTCGCACCATTGAAAGCGATAGTGGCACTGACTTTTTTCATCCACCTTATGACATGAATACTGATAACGTCACGCATTTATGGTATTTTTCTTACTCACAACCTCCATCCGCCAAATGATATAATAACAGATGACGTCACGCATTTTTGACATTGTTCATTTTATTGATTTTCAATTTGTTGATTTAAATGAACTCCCAATATGTGTATTGTTGTTTTAAAGTACAACCTTCAAAATCCGGTTGATAATTGAGATATGATTTATGTTTTGAATATTCTTCTTTTTATTTTTTCTATTTTTTGTTATTGTTAATAAAATGTTTTATGTGGGACTATTTTCTTTCCTGTCGATGGAGCAGCCAAGTACTAAGTGCAAATTCTTTACAGTAGGAAACAAGAATGTGTAATGAAGAAACGTTGACTTAGACTTCGACTGTAAATGTGTGAAACCTCAAACTCGTGTTTATTTTGAACCATATTAATTTTATTGATCTCGAAATTGAAAAACAATAATATCGTTTTAAAATTTGATATAAAATAAACACTCATTTAAGATCCTATATATCCCAACTACTTCTTGGCGAAATACTCATTAGCCTCAGATTAAGACTTTTAGATTGCATATAAAAACAATGACTGTTTGATCTCATACCTTAATGCATATTTTATAAACTATTCGATCCATTTATTTCGATATTTACTTCAACCAAAGTTCTTGAAATATATGTATCTAATTGTAATTGTTCATATCGAACTTTTCCAAGTTTTTGTGGCTAGGTTCAAGAAGTATGTTTCCAGTTTCAGAACTTTGAAGGTAATTCCTGGATAAGTTATTCAGGTTCTTAACGAGTTGTAGAAACGACGGTTATATCGTCAACCTTACAGCAGTGAATGTAAAAACCCTCCACACCATCATCTCCAGTGATACAGAGGAAGGGTGACATTTCGGCAGTCAAGTCATCATGACTTCCAGTTCCGTATTTATAACTATTAACCTGTCACCTCATTTTTTAAAATTTAGAACTAAATGTCTAAGAATTTCATTTCAACAGTTCAGTTTTGTGCTATTAAAAACACAGACAAGATAATTTAATCAGAATATATATGTTTTCAGCCTGGATTGGTAAGGCGAATATTTCTGCATGGCGACGTTAACTTTATTAGTCATCATTAATATGTTCTAAAACAATAATTCATTTATATACTATCTAAATTTAAAACGACAATTCATAACAACAGGAAGATACACATAATTTGAAAAAAGGTTGCTCTTAATTGTAACATACATGGACATACACATAAACTCTGTGTGTAACCAGTTATTGCAATGTTGGTTGTTGGCCCAAGAACGTTTTCATCAGATCCTTAAATTCATTTAAGGCTAAAACTATTTATAACTTTTAATTGTTCTACCGTAGTTTCCTGTTCATGGCGTAAGGTCATGCAACGTAGACTTAGATGTGATATTGAATGGCATACTCATACTTATTGACGAGAAATAAACAGTGTTTTTGTTATTTGTCGCTTTTACTCTTCAATAGTTAAGATAAATAATATATAAACACAAATACAATGAAAAGTGTCTACTAGTGAATTCTGTGCCTTTGGAAATTTGAGTTATTGAGTTATTTCAAAGAGGGATGGATCAAGAAGAAGTACAAGTACAGACAACTTGAAGGTCATCGTACGATGCTTAAAATGATAAGTGGATTAATCGCATTACATAATTGCAACAATTTTAATACCCGCGGATTTAAGTCTGTAAAATGAATGAAGTTGCTAAACCTCATCTAATTCTTTTCAGGAAATTGAAGGGCAAAAACAAAGATGCAAAGTAATTCTGCCTTTTCAGCACACTGCACACGTAGGTGACATCACAAGAGGACTGTTAGATGCGATACCTCGAGGGATGTCAATGGCAGGTATATTAGTGATTGGTTTACCTGGAATTAAAATTTTGTCAACATCGAGCACATTTAGGTATGGTTTAAATATGTCATCAACGTCGTTTCTACAGTAAAGGAAGGGCTACATTCAATTGCAATCAGGAAAATGAATGCATCATCGAATTAGTACATTGCGTAAAATCCCGCCTAAAATCATCATATGATTTAAAGGAGATAAATAGAACACATACATTAACAACAAGTACATACATTCATAAACGATTTGCTTCATGTTTGGCTGTTTGACTTAAACATTTACAGAACCTGAAAAATGATGTATTAAAATGTATGCACTACTCTGACTTTTTTTACAAAGTCTATTTTATGATTGAATATGAAACATTTCTATCTAAATATGTACAAAAGAATTATGAATATTCAAATAATATGTGAAATGCATTGCCCTTCCACGTAACCTTTTTTATTAGTAGACAATATTAATTCTTTGGACAAATGCAGTGCTTTCCCTTTAAAAATGATGATGCAGACGAAAGTTGTGTACGGCAGCGGATAGTGTTGAGATAGTTTACCGGCGTAAGATCAAAACAAAGGGAAGTGTTTTCTTAGAATGGACAAGTGCAAGGTGCATTTGGCTATATCAAAATGTTTTTATATTTTAACTATCAACTACCAGCAAAGTTCTATGGATGAAACAAGCCTGCATCCACAAGTAGTTAAACTTTAAGTATACACGACCTCTTAAGAACGGGTGTTACTATTTTTAACAACGTTATCAAGGTTAACTGTCAATAATAAGAGTGCGGTATAAGGAAATAACGTTGTAAAAATGTATCCACACGCTAGTTATTGAAAAAAGCTCCGCCTACTTATCTTCGTTCCGATATGGGAGTTAATGCTTAAAAGAAATCAAAGGAAACAATTTTAAACCTGGTACTAAATGGAATAACTCTGGAGTATAAATATTGGATTGGACTGTTTTATACCATGTTGTAAAGTACATCCTTTGACGTTAAGCTAGCGGTACAATTCAATAGCATTGTAACTATTCGCACGAAAGTTATCTAAAAGGTAGCAATCCTACCTTTATGGAAGTTAATGTGTAGTGGTTAACACTCTGAATTTTGGTTAAAGGTAACGTTTATGCCAGAACGTTTTGGGTTTTCCCCCTATATGTTTTTATTATTGAAAGGCATCAAATATAATCTCACAAATTATCAATATTATCAAATTTAACTGCAAGTTCACAAACAAATACGAATAAAAGTACTTACTTTCAAGCCATAGAGAACTTTACAAAATAAATAAATAAGCACGAGAGCCTGAATAAAATGGTCCTGTTACAATTCACAAATATGTTTCACTCTTTCACCCAAACTCCTGAATCCGAGTAAACATTAGACTTTCTCATTTTAATAATAGTAATATATAACAAAAACAACAGGCGTAAAACATTGTAAATTTATCACGTCCTCTCACCCCATTTATACAATAATAGTAGAAAGAAAATTATAGGACCCTCTAGAAAAACATGTAACGAATGGCCTGTTAGTTCTCAAAATATATTATCTCTAATAAAGACATTATTTAAAAAATAACTGTAAGAAGTTTGCGCAGAAAATCATTTTTCAACAATGTTAATTTTTAATATAAACTTGATACTTCTTAATTTGACATTTAGGAACTATAAGTGGTGTGCATGATTAGTGAAAGAAAATCCTTCTGGCTTAATTTCATTTAAGGGTTAATCATTGAAGTACTTGGGGTTTACCTTTTCGTTTTTTATTATTATTTGTTTTGTTGATAAGTTTCCTCAAGTTAATGCATACTTTGATAAGATTTACCTTTTGCGTTTTATCTTTATTAAGAATTGTTGGGATAAGAGTGAGGTTTGTGCACATAAACTGGTTTAAACCCCCAGTAAATTTACATTTTACTGGCCGTTCCAAGGCGGTACCTAACAATTCTTGATAAACATACCAATTATTTGCCATCTGACTAAATTATTATAGGGTTAATGGAAAACCTATATATTTTGTAGATTCACTGAAAAAACAGAGAAGCGCTCACATATGCTCTGCAGCGCCCTTATTAAAATATTTTATATCACCTTAATTCAAAATTCTTACTTGAACATAAAATAATAGCTTTTCTATTTGAAAGTGTTTTTTTTTTTTTTTAGGTTCTCAGATATTTATCTCAGTGATAAGGGTTAAGCTATTATTTGGCAAATGGTGTGGTACCTCATTTTTAACATCATCCATATGGAGAAGAATCTGCATACCTGCACGTTGACAACTGTGTTGGGCAGAGTAAAAACAATGCAGTCATTGGGTATGATTTACAAAAACAGGGTTGAAGTACATCACTTATGCACTGCATATTGACACATGAGAATATTAGAATAACAAGACAATGTAACTTTTATTATTTTTTCAATACAAGTAATCAGAATTCTCATTAGTCTTATAGAAATAGTTCTGGCTTAAATCTGTTCACTTACTTCTCTAAATGTCATGGATTAAAGGCAATCAGTTCAATAAATTGTATGTAATTCTATGTTTAAGGGTCTGATGTATTCTGAAGGGGCTACATAGAGAAATAGCATTTACTTAAATGGAAGCAGGTGAATTAAAGTTCAGTCCTGTCTGAGATTTGGTCTGTGGAAGGTAAGTTGTAAGAATGTTGTTGTTGTTTATTTTTATTTTTTTAATTATTTTTTTTTTTTTAAATTTTGGTGCTTTAAAAGTTGATTTAAAGCCATATTAAAGGATTTTGTCTATATAAAAATATTGAAGTTTGGTACTTTATTTAAACACTTAAGTTGGTTATAATACCTTATTATGTAAAACTAAAAGAAAGCTTGTGTTAAAACAATAGGTATTATATCATAATATAAACAACATGTTTATTTATTTTGACCAAATGGAGGCAGCACACATCCTTTGTGGATTGATGACCTTGGCAAACTGGTTATATTCTTTGACTGGTTGGAGTACACCAAGAGACCCCTGAAGTCCATTCCAAACTTGAGGAAATATCATCACTTCAGGTATAACAAAAGTATTACAGACAGTATCACTGCCTGTTATGTAATTCTATGAACAGAAGTCAAAAATAATATTAGTCATTATTTCCACATATTCAGATGCGAGTTTTGTTGTTCAAGTTAATTTGCATAATTTATTCCAAACACTAAGTATTGTACATATGAACATTATTTTGCAGAACTTCAGCTGACAACCCAGTGAGTGAATTCATGAGAGAGCATGTCAAGGACAGTGAGATTTAAGTTAAAATTGACAAGCCTACAACAATGGCTTTTCCATGGAGAGTACCCTGAACGCATCCAACTAAAAGGACTTGATGCAAAAAGGCTCTGATCCCTTAAATAACTGAAAAAAAAACTTTTCAGTATACTGATATGTGATCTTTATAAACTAAATCTAAGATTTGAGAATGATCCGTTACTGAGCTGATGAAAACGTGTATCAATTTTTATTGACAATTATTTATTTGATAGAAACATGTTTATGTGAAATAAGGCTACCAGTGATTTCGAGTGATAAACTGTGGTTTTAGCAAATGAGTGATGGAAGGGTGCTGCACCCAGTCTTTTGTTTGTTGAACTCTTCTGCCATAATGGAGACCACTATATGATTATTAATTATTAATACAAACTTAAAAAGCTGGCAGTTGAAGCCTATAAATGCTTGAGTTAAAGACATTTATAATATTGTTTGTCAAAATTAGTTACTTCACAGTCTGTACCTTAGCAACCTTTCAGTTTTTCTTCAATTTCTTCATTTTTAAAACCTTCCTGAACCCTATAAACATTTTTAGCTTTAACTTTTACCCTATGAATAAGCATCAAGAATACCATTTGTCATGTACTATGTGACCAATTGCACTTCTTGAAACTACATAATGATGTGTACATGCTAAGTAGTTAGTATGTTAAATTAATTGTTTTCATTTTGTAAATGTGCCCATTTATTATTTATCTTTTTATACAATAGTGTAAATTATGCAGTATTGTTATGTTTATTAAATTAAGAGTATATTTCATGTTTTATGAGCAATGATCACATTTGAGGTAAATTGGTTAAGTTGGTGTGATTATAATCATGTTTGTGCCTGTTGCTATGGTAACCAGGATAAAAACAAACCCTTAAAGACCATTCAAATAAGATAAAGTATAGTAAATGTCAGTGGTTACATCCTTTAACCTCCAGATATACATTGGTTTGTATAAGGTGCAAGTTACCACCTAATGTAAATTTATTGTGAAAAATTTCCAATAAACTACGGTACTGTGCGAACAGTTTTTATTTATTCTGACATTTGTCAAATACATACACCAGGTACAATAAGGTTTGAGGATATCAATTAACAAATCAATTATTACTGAATGCTTCAGATGACATTTATTGTATATTTAAATGCAAATTTAACCCCAAAACGCCTTTTTCAATAAAGGTTGCCATGGTAACCAATTAATTTTCTTTTTTTTCTCAATAATAATTGAGAATGGTTTTGAAAATATGTTGTTGTCGTTACAATGTGGGAATTGTGTATATTGTAGTGATGAATATTTATTGCATCTGTGAATACAAATGTTTCAATAAATTCTTGAATTTTACCGAATTTCCAGCAGTTTCTTAACCAAGTGCCATTCTAGTTTTTGTCATAAATTCGTTAAAAATAGGAATTTTTGTATTTTCTTTTCAGTATTTTTATCCTAAAGAATAGTACAGTCAGAAATTACTCATATCTCATTTTCGCCCAAAAAGTGGTTTCGGGCCAAAAATCCCGTGACTGGTCACATTATATATATATATATATATATATATATATATATATATATATATATATATATATATATATATATATATATATATATATATATAGTATTTATGCACTGTGCTGTTTGTAGAGTTGTGTGCTGTTCTATGTTTCTTGTTTGTGAATCTGTGTTCTATGTCTTTGGCGTTTGCCCATTGCCACTAAACCGGGTTTATGTTTATACCTTTTGCTAGTGAGCATGTTTTTGTAGCTTTTTGCATATATATTCATGTTATTTGAAGCCCCATAGCGCTAACAAATTTGTAAAATATCTGATCTAGAAAGGTTGTAATAGAACAGGGCTGTGCTGAATGATATGCGTAAAACTTTAAAGCACATTTAGAGATTGGCTTTATTAAAGTGGTAATACACGTTTGTTCCTGAGTAGAATGGTAGTTGATTTTACAGTATGAGAAGGACAAGGCCAATATGTTAATTAAACAGTATGGAAAGGGAAAGGATAGGTTGATGGTTCAAGAGTACGGGGAAGGAAAGGATAGTTCATTATTGATACAGTATTGAAAGGGCAAAGAAAGGTCGCTAGTTTTACAGTGTTGGAAAGGACATTGAATAGACATTGTTTTCTTCAGTATGAGAATGACAAGAAATCTCGTTTGTATAACAGTATGGGAAGGGAAAGGAAATAATCGTAATAAATAATTTGAGTGCATCATTATTATAGGTAGGCATACCTGAATCAGCATCTCGTTCAGTATATAGTCTAAATTAATAAACGAGCGTTGCCATTGTTGTTGTTAATTGTGTGTAGGGTCGTTCCTTGAGCTTATGGTTTTAACTTCTCAAAACAAAAACGGTCTGGGCCTTTTCTTCTTTGAGGCATGATATTACGCAAACAAATAGAACACATTTATCACCGAATACAAACTTTTAATGTTAAAGAGATGAATTTATTTTTTATTGTACATTGTTTCAGAACTTGGTTTCCCAATTTATTTTTAACAATAAATGAAAATAATATTCATCCGCTATGTATATCGTTTTCTATTATTTGCCCTGATAAAAAGTCACTACACAAATAGAGATGTCCCTCTAAAGAGCCAGATGCAAAACATGCCGATTGAAAATAAATGTCTGAATCTCTGTTGAATACAATATTTGAAATTGAGTTAAACATGTTAAAAACCCTTCTGATAAATCCTTTGTGAGATCGACAGTCACATTGGAATATAAAAAACAATCCTGTCATATGAATCCTGATAGTGTTTCCATTTAAGTTCATTGTTAAGTATATATATATTTGTAATGTTTTGTTTAAAACAAATTGCTTGGACTCAATACTGCATACCTGTTGCAAAATACAGGTAATTCAATTTATTTACGATATATAATCATTGTTGCTCTTATAAACATTGATTAATTATCAAATATGTATGTACTAAACGTAAAATATGTTGCAATTAATGTCGGAACACTACTTCAACTACACTGACACTATTTTAACAGCACACTTAGCAATATTCTCTTTCCGGTTAAACAATTTTTTAAGATTTGATTTTGTAAATATATTGAAGGAATGAATTGCGGGATTAAAGTCATTATTTGAGTATGAACTCAGTTGGGCTGGTTAAAGTGTTTGGAGTCCGAAGGATTGCACGCGTGTTTTTACCAGCTCAACTACGTTCGTATCCCTGATAATTACATCAATCGCATAATTCATTACAGTACTGATATTAACGCCAATAGTTCATTATTTCATTCTTACATTGTTAAAAAATATACTTTATTTCATTTAAAAAAACTTTATAGTATATTATCTCACCCGTTTTGTAAATAGAACGACCTGACCATTACTGAAAACAGTTTACCGAATAACGTAACAATGACGCGGGAAATTGAAACACAAATGACAACAATGCATTTCTCATTTTATGAATAAACACTTTCTAACATTTTGATTTTTTTTGGGACCTGCTGACACGATACAAACAATAGCAATTTCAAATTAAATGTTCGTTAATATGCGATGATTCGCGATCCAAACATATCGGAAGACGATGCGTTCATCAGAAAATAGTCACAATTGCGGAAAGGCAGTTCAATTAAGGAATGGTAGTTGAGGAGTAAATATTCTAACATTAATTCGAGTTGGATCAAATCCAATATGTAACAATTCAAGTGTATGTGAAGTCACGCCTTAGCTAAGTAGCCATGGTATTACGGTGTTGTGTTGAGGAGCTATTTCTATGCAGGATGAGTAAATAAACTATGCATAATCGAGCCATCTTTACGTCAGATAAATCAAGAAAGATTTTGAATTGAAATTGCTTCCACAATTGTTTGAATTAAGCGCCTTTAATATGTGTGCGTCTTTTACTGTGGTGCCATTCATGAAACATATATTATTGTGCTCACTAGGTGAACTACATTCCGATATATCATCTAAACAAATTAGCGTCATCTATCTCATATGTTGATAAAACATTGCAACACCATATGATATTAGATTTTGGGAAAACAATCAACTTGTAGCGTGCTGATATGTCTCTTTTGTCTTAATTTGTCTGCATCTATTATGAATAGGCAGTCTTTATCCCCAAATTACGACGGTATAACATTTGGTTTACGGGTAAACGCATGACACTTTGGGCATATTGTATGCATTTTATATAATATTTTTCATGTTTTCATATGTTCATATTTTAGAGAATGCCATATTATCTTCGGAAACATAAATTTTGCGACTTGTTATTCCAATACAGGCATTAGCAGATATATGTTTGTCCAAGGGTCTCCTGTTTGAGACTGGTGTCGCCAGAAAACAGAAAGCATGCCCATAGTTTTAAGCAGCTGGATATAAAAGTTATTTACGATAGAACATTACCATTCTGTAAAAATATTTACTAAAGTAACTTTAATTCACTGTCCTTGTCTTGTACCAGCTTCTAAGTTAAACACAATGGAATTCATAATGTCTGAAAAAACTAATAGAGACACTGTACTGTAGTTTTTCGGAAAAGCACCTCGGATTGTATTCGATCGTAACGTCATTGACGGCGACGTCGGTTAAGAATAGGTTTCAATGTTGAACCTCGGAGGATTGCGCCATAATGGACTAGTCAACATTATTATTGTAAAATAAAACTTAAAAAAATATATTTGAAAAACTATATTTATGAACAAACAATTGTTTTAATTTTTAACCGATTAAAGAAAAAAACAACATCAAGATAAAGGAAATGTACGTATTTACATACATATTATTGAATCATTGAATGGGTATCAAATAACACAATACACAAACACGTAGGCTACTGTCATTTATAGTTTTGTTTTCGAACCTAAGGACCCGCTTCATCTGAGTTGAGAGAAAAGTTTCAGAAGATATTTTGCTTATTTAAAATACTTCAAATAAATGGGTAAACTTAAAAAAATCAATCTTAATTCAAAACAAATAACATTATGAATGGAGGATTTGCAATAAGCATTGACGTATGATTTTATTACCTACATTTCGTTAAATCAAATATTATTTAGCATTCAATTGAAATAATTAAATGAATATAGCAGTGCTAGCATGACTATCGTTTGCATATGCAACATTTGTAGCGACTTCGTTCGCGCTAAATTTAGACTAGTATTTCGGTTTTATGACATGTTTGTTATTGTGATTAATGCATTTTTAATAAACATGGATGTTTAAAAAATTTACACAGGTTCAGAGAATTAATATCGATATACAAGCATTTCGATATTTTTACATACTAATTTTTTTTTCAATTCTCACCTCAGTCGAAAACGGTTTTGAGAACAATATTATAATATCGGAATTTTTTTTAAAGCAAAAGTCAATTTAAATAAAACTTAAACTTATATTTTACTTCAGAGTAAGGAATAGGAGCACCACTAGGAATATTTCAATACAAAAATGTACTAGTAGCATAAATAGTAACGTATTTATGGCCTTGTTAATGATATACAAACAGTTAAAGTTGCTAAGTTCAATCTTTTTTATTCTTGATCACAGAAATGAATCGCTCGTTTGTGACAATAACACAAAGAACCCTATACGGACAAGTTGAGGAGTATGTTAATTATGCTTAAATATTGTTACATTCATGACCCTTTGTATACATTAGTACATGTATAAGACCATTGGCATATTTTTTCACACTTAATAACATGCCTTTAAATTTCATCCCCTTTTAAGTATGATATGATCGGTGCCCATATTCCTTTTGTTATGGCATTAGGTTGTCTCATAAATAATTAATGCGTAAAGACATATTAGTCTGTAGAATCATAAGTGATTCTGTGATCTTGAAATGGTTTTAATAGTGTTAGAGTAGGACATTTTAAAAAGGTTAACACTGTAGTTTAAGTTCATGTTATCCTGGAGAAATTTTAAACAATAATCAAACCGACGTTAAGTATGTTTGCAACGGGTATGATTAACATAAAAGTCCTGTTGCTGAACAATGCAATGCGAAACTTCATTGTTTTTGTGTTTCTGTCAGAGGACATCAATGCATGAAAAAAACGTAAATTCAGTCGTCTTTCATTGTGTTTGTGTCTGATAAAATTATTAACTGACAATGCGTTTTATACAAAAATAATCTCATAACATTATAACAATACTCATTAAAAGCTTCTGATGAGATTATATTGGCAACCGCGATTATGCATACAAATGATTAATAAAGTTGCCCTTCTTGAATTTCATCACAAAGAATTGTCAAACGACAATGCATATCGGGTCAACAAAGTAAACATGAAATGTCAATTTCAAAGTGTTTTTCCTGCTGGTGTAAAAGAAAAGAGATTCCAAAAATCAAACCATCCTTTCTTTCGGAAAAAAAAAACGTCTAATGTGATTCGCAAAACTAGTTTCAAACGAGTTTTAAAATAAACAGGCTTTCTATGTTATAACGTCATTGCAATCATCAATACACAACTAAAGTAAATGCATTTTAACAAAAACTCCCTAATATGAAAAATAGTTTAAGAAATAACACAACGAAAACTCGAGACAAGGCCAAATTTCAAAAATTCGAAAAACTAAACCCAAGACGCAACCTAGCTATTTGTGGCCTTGAAAGTTGATACCTTGATAAAGTCAGTAACGACTTTCAAAATCCATAATCTGTTGAATAAGATATCAGGCTGTATAACAATTATTGAAGTCATATATATGATATGTAGCGTTTGTTAAGGCCCATTTATTTTAATATTATTTCCGTGTAACAAAAAAGTCTTTACAGACATGACCTTTTGTTTATTGTAATATTATATATAGTTTTATATCCAGCTACAAAAACCTATCGCCATATTTTATGTTTTTTCGGCGACACCGTTCCCATACGGAAGACTGTTCGACGGTAATATATATTTTAAGTGCAAAAGAGTGAAATAGAAAGTCTCAATTGAAAATGTATCTAAAGACTTTATGACATCCGTAAAAATATGTAAATATGAAAATATTAAAAATTTTGAATGCAAAGCTTAGATACCATATTTGATTGTTTTAATGGATTGTCACGTAACTCAAGTTCTAGAACGTCGGGATTCGGGATAAAGACGTCATGTTCAGACTAAAAACAGAAAATTGAGACGGTAAACATATCTTAGCATGCTGCAAATTGAATAAATCTCCCCATGTCTTGTGATAAAGTTGTATTATTCCTCGGTATATTGTATAGAGGATATTATTTTGTTTTAATAAAATATCGCAATATATTTTATCGAAGAAGATCAAATAGCTATTTTACGAGAGGCATTAAACTTAAAAAACAACAATATATGTTTGCATTACAGTGCCTTAATTTCAAGTTATACACTTGATTTTACTTTTTTGGAAAGATTGCAACATGCTTTATTACCTCATTTCGAAAATGACGTTGTGAACGGCATGTGCGCTCAAGTTAGATTCCCATGCGAGAACTAGATTACATTTAGTTAAATAGTGAAGAAATCAATTTGATATTTCCACTGGTTTAAACAGTAAAATATCAAGTTTATTCCACTAACAAATTATATTACAAATCAGAAAGGATATAGGCATTGCTTTGATACGATAACAGTCTATTTGATACGTAATCCTTAATTACATGAGATGGATATAGTGTAAGCTATAATTAGAGAACAAATTCTGATAACAAAATCTTGTTAACCTACTTACTGTGATGAAAACGGACACAAAGTTCACTGTACTGAAAATTGCAGGATAGTGAAAGGAGGTAGTTGATATTTGGTAGTTGGATATTCAACTTGTAGAAAGTTGGATTTTCGAATCTCTAACCAAACCAAATATCAACTTATTCGAATACTCAACACCCTGCTAGTTGCCAGTTTGGGATTCGAACAATCAGCTACATAGTAGTGAGATGTTGATGATAATATATTTAGCTACTCGACCATTTCAAGTTGTTGTTTTTTTGCGATATCGAACTACCAACCAGTCAGATTTTGCCATTTTAAATGGTTGTAGGTACACATGTGAAGAAATTAAACGCCAAATGTGTTTTATACATGTACACAGAGAAGTATCTTTGTGGGAAACTCTGTTTAATTTGAGTAGTTTACTACATTCGCCAGTTAGATATTCGAAAATTTCCTCTGTAATTTATATTAAATATATATTGATAAAGTCCTACTATTTAAAAAATAAATCAATTAAAACAAAGTCTGCATTGTCGAATTGTATTCGATTCTTTCAAAAATAAGACAACCATTTATATCCTTCTTGCGATCTTTGTTAAATAATGGTCGAATGTAAAACATTTGATTAAAATGAATCTGTTCTTTTTCCGTTTCGAAGAGATATTTAAAATGTTCGTGACGAAAACAGTTAAGTTTCCAGTAGTTGTCACATTTCATTCGCTGCATCATCAGTGAATGACACATACCATTGTTCCAATCTCTATGTTGCGACACAGAGCACGTTAAATGCCAATATTGATTGTTGATATGTCAATAACCCTACCTTGTACTTGTCTATTCATGTTTTTTTTTAATTGGATGCATCTTTCAAGCAACTGTTGATTTTTAAAAACAAAATCGAGGGATAAACCCAATCCCAAAATGGTATTACCTTAATGCCTACGATATCTTGTTCCATTTTGTTTCATTCATCATTAGGTAAACTGTTGTCACCTAGGAACCCAATATTGTGTTGGTTTTAATTGAAGGCGATGGGGAAGAGGTTGATTAATTGTATGTATGTGCTGTCAATCCTGTTACCTTAGTTAAAGTAAAGTGGACATTTCAACCGTCTGTTGAGTCAAAAGGTACCGAACGTTTCTCCAGTTTCTCTTTTTAATTATGATTTTTTGTCATTTGTACCGCCGATAAACAAGTACTATAATGTTAGTCTTATTGCTCCGCAACTTGATTACTTTGCCATGGTATTCAAAAGAGTACATACATGGTTTTGCTGACTGGGCGTAGCTTCCTTTAGGCCGTGTAAGCCGCGGCCTACAAATTTTGCACAGAAAACGAAATAATAAAAATCTCAAATCTGCAATAAAAACTGAAGGCATAGGGGGTTAGGGTCTTAAATTTGAAATCCCGACAAATGCGCCTTAATATAGATTTAATTCAAGGTAAAACACAGTGATATTGTTGTTTTCATTAATGTTTTTTACAACAAATCGCACCTACGACAACCTAGCAAAAATGAAAATAGGGAGGGGAGACCCCAAAGAAAGTGGCCTACACATTTATTTTCGTCAAGCTACGCCACTGGTGTCGGCGTCCATGTCTTAGTCTGTGACAAGACCTTTACCATGCAAATGTGACGGCTTGGGGAAATCCGCCTTTAGTCCGTAAAATAAATAAAGTCGTAATTAATTCTATAAAAACAGAAAGGGCAAAGTCAATACGCATATAAGGCACGAGAAAATGACATAAATAGAGCTCGAACGGCATTATGTGCCGTTGCATAATGAATGGTGTTCTAGAATTCAAACTTGGTCAGCACTGGAAGTTACAATTGTATGTCAAGACATTATTACATGGATTGGCTTAAGTCGGTCACACACGTTCTACAGCATGTGCTGGTCACGGAAAAAATCGTAACAAGGTAAATGAGTTCTACATGATCTTAAATGATGACGCAAAATGAAAATTTAAAATCTGAGAAGATAATTAATCACAGAACAAATAAAAGAACATGTTAGAGCGCTGCTCTTAATTTACTAATTAACGTGTTTTGGCATTGTTCTGTTATTCTGGCTCGTTCCATAACGCTATTTTATGATTAACGGGACCAATTGCCAAACCCCCATCCCCCCATCGAAGGCTATATTGTTTTATACTTAAGAGTTTAAGAGAAGTGAATTAATTTACGAAGGAAGATACATTCAGAACTTTTACCAGAACACGTTTTACTTAAATGTAAAGAAATATTTATCACGTTTGCAAATTCATTTTCGATTTAATTATTATGTTGTCAATAAAATAAAATCATGTTATTAGTTTCTGATAATTTTTAAACAACTGGTTGGATATTTTCAACCTATTGCAAGAGTCATACTTTCGAAAGTATTTTTTTCGACGAACTAAATTCCGGGCGTAAATTTCAAACCTTAAAAATATTATGAGTTTAAAGAAAACTTTTTTCCAAAACGCTTTTAAAAATAATTAAACATATGTTTAAAGTGTTTAAGGATGATCGAAAATAGAATTAAAAGGTCTTACATACATCAGACATACATTGAGCCAAAAATATTTTACCAAGCGCCGATGGATCTTTGCCAGCTCATTATTCCGTATTCCGTCCTTATTATATAATAATATAATTAAAAAGTAATACTCTGTACTTGTTTATGACGTCAAAAATCATAATAACCACAGGAAAAATCTAATTTGGTGGAACATCTTAAATCTCATAGTGATTCAATATCCAGTATTTCAGTTATAATTATATAATTATACTTCAATAAACTAATCTTGAATAATCGATGACGTCAAAAGTCATAATAACCAAAGAAACATTCGATCTGGCGAATGCTCAAATATATCATAGTCAAACCTTAGTTTATGTTGGAACTAAATCATTAATCCCTTCGCGAAACACAATAACTATAAATTAACTCCACATGGCATCCATCCACTTTATCAGTAAAACCATAACAAAACTCTTAAACTAGATAAGCATTTTACAAAGCAATATTTTTAATTCAGTGGTCTTTCATATGCAACTCAAACTGTCATATTATTTCTGCTCTAGTCGTATAGGGTTTTTACAGCATTAAAATTTCGTGAATATTGCAGTAAAAGTTTACTACATGTTTGAGCATGTGAATGGTTTAAATTGGGTTATAATTATCGTTGCGAAAATATTTAATCCCCTTTTATAATAAAATGAATTATCCGACCTAGAAACTGTTTTTTGTACATAACAGGAAAAAAAAAGAACTAATTAATGTGGCCTCTTAAGTATGAAGAGCTGTTTAAACAAGCAGTATAAGAGCAAATTTAAAGCTAGGGAGGATTGATATCATTACTGTTGTTGAAAATTGGAAACGAAATCACCCCTAGGATTGTTGATGAAACCGCCCGCTCTAACGCCCCCCCACACACACCCCTACTGTTTTCCAGGTTTAAACTAAGCGGTGGTGGTGTTAGTAGTTTATACTCCGGGTCCCGTCGTGAGCACATTGAAGGGTCCCAGAGTGACAGTTCAACCACCGCACACCTATCCTGGGCGGTGAACCAGTACTAGGTGCCTTCACTTCTGCAAGGAACTGACAACTTCTGTACATGCCAGGGGCAGTGGTACAGTGTGAATGGTCGAAGAAAGTATTTCATAACCAATCACAACAGAAGTGACCTGGTCCGCCCGGGAATCGAACCCTGGTTGTCCGATTAACAGTCCAACGCTCTACCGACTGAGCTAACCGGGCGGACTAAGCGTAGATTTCAGTTTACTTTTATACCAGGTGTAAATAAATTATAATCTGTGTTAAAAGTTGGCCTGCAAAGTTTATGATTGGATAACACCTGTTGCCATTTTAACTTCAACAACATTGTTCTGATATTTATAAATCCATATATATTTGAATCCAGATAAGTGGCATGTTCGAAAACATTTATACAGTTAATCATAATTTTTTTTACTGCATTACTTTAATGACGTTTTGTCTAATTTAGCTTAATAAAAGGATGCTATTATTAGTTTGTAGCCTGTTAACATAAGTCTGATAAATATATTTACGTATCATACTGTTCTTATAAGTCCGTTATTAACTATGGGTTGTCACATGAGCAAGTTCTGTTAACGTTTAAACGCAATATATGGTGTTTTTGATAATAACAAACTACTTTCAGGTTTGATTTTAAGGGTTTCGGCGGTTTGGAAAGCTGCTATGAACTTTGTATTTGAATAAAAAACGCATTTTTTCGTAAATGTATTCAGCAACATGTGGAGCCTTTGCATAGAGCTATCATTTCTAAAATTCTTTAAAACAATGAAACCGCAGATGATCGTTGGCCTGTAGTTCAAAACAATGGTTGGATTTTCCTCTATGGGTTTTTTCAAAGTCAACTAGTTTTCGGATGGAACGAACCAACGAAACTGTCCCCGGATAAGATTTCGATAGTTCCAAAAAACATCTTCGGTTTTCTTAAAAAAACACGATAAAACTGGTTTTCATTTTATTTGAAACTGTTACAACAAATACACATTTCGTAAGAACCGAATTAAAAGCCGAATGAACACAAGGGAATATCCATAATACTGTTCTTAAGTGAAAATAACTTCTCTTTTTTGCAAAATGCTCAGTCTAGGAAGTTCCCCAGCAAAGTTCAAGATCACACAGTCACTGTGTCTCCATCAATACACACTGTTTCTGATTGATTTTACAACGTTTTGGGGCTCCGTGAATTGGAAGTTATATCCATACGCGCATCAATCAAAATGGCACAAATCAATGTAGTAATCCACCAGCTAAATGCAGATTCGCACCATTGAAAGTGACACTGACTTTTTTTCAGCCACCTTATGACATGAATACTGATAACGTCAAGCATTTATGGTATTTTTCTTACTCACAACCTCCATCCGCCAAATGATATAATAACAGATGACGTCATGCATTTTTAACATTGTTCATTTTATTGATTTTCAATTTGTTGATTTAAATGAACTCCCAATATGTTTATTGTTGTTTTAAAGTACAACCTTCAAATCCGGTTGATAATTGAGATATGATTTATGTTTTGAATATTCTTTTATTTTTTTTAATTTTATATTTTTTGTAATTGTGAATAAAATGTTTTATGTGGGACTATTTTCTTTCCTGTGGATGGAGCAGCCAAGTACTAAGTGCAAATTCTTTACAGTAGGAAACAAGAATGTGTAATGAAGAAACGTTGACTTAGACTTCGACTGTAAATGTGTGGAACCTCAAACTCGTCAAAGACTTTTAGATTGCATATAAAATCAATGACTGTTTGATCTCATACCTTAATACATATTTCATTAACAATTCAATACATATATTTACTTCAACCAAAGTTCTTGAAATAAATGTATCTAACTGTAATTGTTCATATTGAACTTTTCCAAGTTTTTGTGGCTAGGTTCAAGAAGTATGTTTCCAGTTTCAGAACTTGGAGGGTAATTCCTAGATAAGTTATTCAGGTTCTTAACGAGTTGTATAAACGACGGTTATATCTTCAACCTTACAGCAGTGAATGTAAAAACCCTCCACACCATCATCTCCAGTGATACAGAGGAAGGGTGTAATTTCGGCAGTCAAGTCTTCAAGACTTCCAGTTCCGTATTTATAACTATTAACCTGTCACCTCATTTTTTAAATTTAGAACTGAATGTCTTAATGTCTAAGAATTTGGTTTGAACAGTTCAATTTTTGCTATTAAAAACACAGACAAGATAATTTAATCAAAATATATATGTTTTCAGCCTGGATTGGTAAGGCGAGTATTTCTGCATGGCGACGTTAACTTTATTAGTCATCATTAATATGTTCTAAAAAAATAATACATTTCTTTACTATCTAAATTAAAACGACAATTCATAACAACAGGAAGATACACAGAATTAGAAAAAAGGTTGCTCTTAATTGTAACATACATGGGCATACATATAAACTATATGTGTATCTAGTTATTGCAATGTTGGTTGTTGGCCCAAGAACGTTTTTATCAGATCCTTAAATTCATTTAAGGCTAAAACTATTTATAACTTTTAATTGTTCTACCGTAGTTTCCTGTTCATGGCGTAAGGTCATGCAACGTAGACTTAGATATTGATATTGAACGGCATACTCGTACTTTTTGACGAAAAATAAACAACGTTTTTGTTATTTGTCGCCTTTACTCTTCAATAATTAAGATAATTAAATATATAAACACAAATACAATGAAAAGTGTCTACTAGTGAATACTGTGCCTTTGGAAATTTGAGTTATTGAGTTATTTCAAAGAGTGATGGATCAAGAAGAAGTACAAGTACAGACAACTTGAAGGTCATCGTACGATGCTTAAACTGATAAATGGATAAATCGCATTACATAATTGCAACAATTTTAATACCCGCGGATTTAAGTCTGTTAAATGAATGAAGTTGCTAAACCTCATCCAATTCTTTTCAGGAAATTAAAGGGCAAAAAAACCAAAAGTAATTCTGCCTTTTCAGCACACTGCACACGTAGGTGACATCACAAGAGGACTATTAGATGCGATACCCCGAAGGATGTCATTTGCAGGTATATTAGTGATAGGTTTACTTGGAATTGAAATTTTGTAAACATCGAGCACATTTAGGTATGGTTTAAATCTGTCATCAACGTCGTTTCTACAGTAAAGGAAAGGCTACATTCAATTGAAATCAGGAAAATGAGTGCATTATCGAATCAGTACATTGCGTAAATCCCGCCTTAAACCATTATATAATTTAAATGAGATAAATAGAACACATACATGAACAAAAAACACATTGGCGGGCAGGGATTGACTTGAAACATTTAAAGAACCTGTGGCGTTTTATAAAAAAAAATATGGACTACATTGATATTGTTTTTACAAAGTCTACTTTATGATTGCATATGAAACATTTCTATCTGAAAATGTACAAACAATTGCGAAAATTTTAGTAAATGACATTTTGATAAGGAGACACTATTTCTTTCGTGGACAAAATGCAAAATGCCTTTTAAAATACTGATGCAGATGAAAGTTGCCTGCGACGGAAGTGGATAGTGTTAACATAGTTTACCGGCGTAAGGCCAGTATTTTGTGCATATACCAAAATGAACAAACAAAGGAAAGTGTTTCCTTAGAATGGACAAGTGTAAAGTGCATTTGGCTTTATCAAAAGGTTTGTATATTTTAACTGTCAACTACCAGCATAGTACTAGAGATAAAACAAGCCTGCTTCTACATTTAGAGTACCTTTAAGTACACACGAGCTCTGATGGGAGTTACTGTTTATACGAAATCAAAGGAAATCAAAGGCAAAGGAAACAATTTTAAACCTGGTACGAAAGGGAATAACTTTGAAGAAGACATTTTGTAATTGTACCATGTTGTAAAGTATATACTTTATCGTTTAGTGTGCGGTTTAAGTGAATATAATTATTCGCACGAACGTCACAGAAAAGTTAGCAATCCTTCCTTAATGGAAGTATATGTTTAGTGGGAAACAAAAATACACTCTGAATCTTGGTTAAAGGAAACGTTCATGCCAGAATGTTTTGGGTGTTCCCCCTAAATGTTTTAATTATTTAAAGGCACCAAAGTTAAACTCACAAATAATCAATATGATCAGATTTAACTGCAAGTTCTCGAACCAATACGAAAAAGTGTACTTACTTTAAAGCCATAGAGAGAACATTACAAAATAACCACGAAAGTCCGAATAAAATGATCTAGTTACAATTCACCAATATGTTTCACTCTTCCACCCTTATTCATGTATTCAAGAAAACAATATTCTTTCTCTTCTTCTTATTATTATTATATTACTAAATCACAGATATTAAATATTGGAAATTTAACAAGTTGCATCCACCAATTTATACAATAATAGTACAAATAAAATTAAAGGGTTCTCTATTAAAACATGTAACAAATGCCCTGTTAGGCCTCAACATACATCATTTCTAATAAAGACATTCTTTCAAACAAAATTGTGAGAAGATTGCGTTGAAAATCTTTTGAATCTCACAATGTTAACTTGTCATATAATTATGCCCCTAAGCGTGGTTTATTTTTGGAATTTCCGACTACTTGGCTTGTCCTTGTAGTTTTTCCTTGTATTACTGGTGAACTGATATTTGGCATTTAGGAGCTCAGTTTGGTGTGCATTAGTTAAAGAAATGAATTCTGGCTTAATTTCAATGTAAGGCTTCATGTAAACAAAAGCCACATAGTGCTAACACATTTGTTAAATAACTGGCCTAGAAAGGTTGTTACAGAACAGAGCTGTACTGAATGATATACATTAAACTTTTAAGCACATTTAGAGATTGGCTTTATCGAACTGGTCATACACGTTTTTTATCCACTGGAATGGTTGTTGATATGTTGTTAGTTCACGAGTATGGAAAGGGTAAGGAATGGTCGTTAGTTCAAGAGTACGTGTAAAGGCATGGAAAGGTCGTTAGTTCAGGAGTATGTGGAAGGCCACGGAAAGGTCGTTAGTTCAGGAGTACGTGGAAGAGCAAGGAAATGTCGTTAGTTCGAGAGTACGTGGAAGTCCAAGGAATAGTCGTTAGTTCAAGAGTACGTGGAAGGGCAAGGCAATGTCGTTATTTCAAGAGTATGGAAAGTGCAAGGAAAGTTCGTAAGTTCAAGATGACGTGGAAGAGCAAGGAAAGGTTGTTAGTCAAAGAGTACGTGGAAAGGCAAGGAAAGGTCGTTAGTTCAAAGGTACGTTAAAGTGCAAGGAAAGGTCGTTAGTTCAAGAGTACGTGGAAAGGCAAGGAAAGGTCGTTAGTTCAAGAGTACGTTGAAGGGCAATGAAAGGTTGTTAGTTCAACAGTACGTGGAAGAGCAAGGAAAGGTCGTTAGTCCAAGAGTATGTGGAAAGGCAAGGAAAGGTCGTAAGTTCAAAGGTGCGTTAAAGTGCAAGGAAAGGTCGTAAGAGTACGTGGAAGGCAAGGAAATGTCGTTAGTTCAAGAATACTCGGAAGTGCAAGGAAAGGTCGTTAGTTCAAGAGTACGTGGAAAGGCAAGAAAAGGTCGTTAGTTCAAGAGTACGTGGAAATGCAAGGAAAGGTCGTTAGGTCAAGAGTATGAAAAGGGCAAGAAATGTCGTTAGTTCAAGATTACTTGGAATGGCAAGGGAAGGTCGTTAATTCAAGAGTACGTGGAACGGCAAGGAAAGATCGTTTGTTCAAGTATACATGGAAGGATATTATCTAATATTAAAACATATTATGTACAATTCTTAATTCCAAGTAGTGTTGAATGAAGATGAAAAAAAATAATTAAAAACCAGAGCCGTCGTAAGACAGCACGCTCAACTACGCCGCTTTGACTTAGAATACAATAACGATGTAATCATACCAAGTTTGGTCTCTTTATGTCAAACCTAACTAAAATTATTCGATACATAAGGTGACTTTGATGCTGCCCTCCCACCAGCCCGCCCAAACAATGACGCAAGTCATTCAAATAACTTGATTTCCCATTATGAAAATGTGGTTAAGAATATACAAATATGCCTTTCAAAGGAAATTTAAAAAAATATAAAAAAAATCAAAGGCCATAATTTGTATTTAGGCTTAAAACAGAGTTATGTTTCTTGTTGTAAGATGATCGTAAATAATTTTGAATTTTATTATGTGCATTTAATGAACGGTATAGTTTTTTTATTAAAATCCCAACTTGCCCTTAACTTTTACTTGCCATAACTTGTATTAAGGATATGGAGTTATGTAACCTCATTGGGTGATGGTCCTGAACAATTGTATGAAGTATTAAGTCAATTAAATGAAGGGTATAGAAGTTATTAATAAATATCCCAACCTGCCCTAAAACTTTAACCAAAGTTGCATAGTCAATCAGGGGCCATAATTTGTATAAAAGATAATATTGAGTTATCTTACCTCATTATGTGATGGCTCTGAACATCTGTGTGAAGTATTAAGTCAATTGAACGAATGGTATTTGAGTTTTAAGTGAAAATTCCAACTTGCCCTAAAACTTTAACCTGCCCTAAAACTTTAACCTAAGTCAATCAGGGGCCATAACTTGTATTAAGGATAATATGGAGTTATGTAACCTCATTGTGTGGGGGTCCTGAACAACTGTGTGAAGTATTAAGACAATTGAACAAATGATATAGAAGTTATTAAAAAAATATTCCAACTTGCCCTAAAACTTTAACCTAAGTTCCATAGTCAATCAGGGGCCATAATCTGTGTAAAGAATAATATGGAGTTATCTAACCTCATCATGTGATGGCCCTGAACAACTGCGTGAAGTATTAAGTAAATTAGGGCATTGGACTTATAAGTGAAAATCCCAACTTGCCCTAAAACTTTAACCGGACGCCGACGCCGACGCTGGGGCGAGTAGTATAGCCCACCTATTCTTCGAATGGTCGAGCTAAAAACACTGCAAAGTGCCATACATAACTATTGTTACACAGTATATTGGAACTCTGGAATAAACCTACTATGGTAAACTAATAACTATTGTTAGTTTTATTGAAGTCAAAAGTTTGTCGATAAATAAACTGGCGAATTTCAAAAGCTTATTCCCCTATATAGCAAGTAATAAACTCTTCCATTTGCAAAAAAAAAAACACCACATCGTTTGCATCGTTTACGCTCATAGCAGTCTTTTACTAATGCTCAATTTGACAAATATCTCAAATTGACGTGGAAAGTTTGCTTAAGTCAAACGTCAATCAAAAAGCAGTATTAATGATGAGACGCATTTAATCAAAACTGACAAAATTGGACGACTTTAAATGTGTCACATTTCCTATTATTTGTTTACAAAGAAATGTTTCTTTTTTTTATAAATTTAAATTATTATAAGTTAAACATGAAATCTGAGCTGGATCAGTTCAAACATAATCTCTAATCATGACCGCGATAAAGTCATTAATGGCTTTCAAAATACATAAATTGTTGAATTAGGTTTCAGGCTGTACAACAATAATTGAAGTCACATATATGATATGTAGCGTTGCTTGGTACATATATAATCAAGCGATCTAAATGCCAAATATTTTTTTTTATTTTATACAAAATCATCTAAGTAAGGCTGATTCATTTTACGAATAATGTGTAATAATGAAATCGGTACCAGACATGACATTTTGTATATTGTTATATTATATATAGTTTTATACCCAGCTACAAAAACTTATCGCCATGTTTATGTTTTTTTGGCGACAACGTTCTCAAACAGGAGACTGTTCGACAGTAATATATATCTTAAGTACAATAGAGTGAATTATTAAGTCTCAATTGAATATGTATCTAAAGACTTTATGACATCCGTAAAAATAAGAAAATATGAAAATATCAAAATTATCGTATACAATGCCTATGATACCATATTCGATTGTTTTAATGCATTGTCACATCAATCATGTTCTAGAACGTCAGGATTCGGGATAAAGACGTCATGTTCAGATTAAAAACAGAAAACTGAGACGGTAAACATATCTTAGCATGCAGAAAATTAAATAAATTTTCCCCAAACCTTATGATAATGATGTTTTCTTCCTCGGTATATTGTATAGAGGATATTATTTTGTTTCAATGAATATCGCAATATATTTTATCGAGAGAGACAAAATGCCTTATTTTTACGAGTGGTGTTAAACTAAAACGACAACAACATATTTTTGCATTACAGTGCCTTAACTTTAAGTAATACAGTTGATTGTATTTATTATCTTGAAAGCTTGCAGACAGAACGAGCGAGATTATATTTCAAATTAGTGAAAAAATCAAGTTGAAATTTCCACTGGATTAAATAGTGAAATATCATGTTTATTCCACTAACAAATTATATTATAAGTCAGAAATGATATCGGTATTGCTTTGATACGATAAAAGTAAATGTGATACGTACTCCCTTATTGCAAGAGATGGATATATTGTAATCTATAATTAGAGGAAAATCCTGATAAAAAAATCTTGTTAACCTACTTACTGTGATGGAAACGGACACAAAGTTCACTGCCATGAAAATGGCGGGATAGTGAAAGGAGGTATATGGTATTTGGTAGTTGGATATTCAAATATACAAATACTGACTTGTAGGTAGTTGTATTTTCGAATCTCAAACCACATCAAATATCAACTTATTCGAATACTCAACTCCCTTACCAGTTTGGGATTCGAACAATCAGATACATAGTAGTGAGATGTTGATGATTACATTCAGCTACTCGACCATTTCAAGTTGTTTTTTGCGAATATCCAACTACCAACCAGTCAGATTTTGCATTTTTAAATGGTTGAAAGGTACATATGTGAAGAAAACAAACGCAAAATGTTTTTATGTTTGTACACAGATGTATCTTTGTGGGAAACTCTGTTTAATTTGAGTAATTTTGCTACATTCGCCAGTAGGATATTCGAAAAGTGTCTATGTTATTTATATTGAATATATAATGATAAAGTCACACTTATGATCGATCAATTAAGATCAAAGTTTGCATTGTCGAATTGTATTAGATTCTTCCAAAAATAAAAAAAATAAAACATTTATATCCTTCTTGCGATCTTTGTTAAATAATAGTCGAATGTAAAACATTTGCATAAAATGACTCTCTTTTTACTGCGTTTCAAAGAGATATTTAAGATGATCGTGACGAAAACAAGGTTCCAGGTATATATCACATTACATTCGCTGAATAATCAGTGAATGACACATATCATTGTTCCAATCTCAATGTTGCGACACAGGACACTTTAAATGCCAATATCGATTCTTGATATGCCAATAACTGTGTTGTGTACTTGTCTGTTCATGATTTTTTTTGTAATTGGATGCACCGTTCAAGCAACTGTTCATAAAGTAGTAAAGAAAATTGGGGGATAAAACAATCCCAAAATGATATTTCATAAATACCTACGATAAATTTGGACATTATTTGTTCCATTCATCATAAGGTCACCTAGGAACTCAGTGTGTTGGTTTCAATGTAAGGCGATGGCAAAAGATTGATTAATTATATGTAAGTGCTGTCAATCCTGTTACCTTAGTTAAGGTATAGTGAAACATTTCAACCGTCTGTTGAGTCAAAAGGTACCGAGAAGTTCTCCCGTTTCTCTTTTTAATTGTTTTTGTCATTTTTACCGCCGATATCCAAGTAATGTTAGTCTCATTGTTCCGCAACTTGATTACTTTGACATGGTTTTCAAAAGAGTACATACATGGTTTTGCTGACTGATATAGAAATTGAAGCATTGTTATGTATTTATCGAAAACCCTTTCAAGTAATGTTTTAATTTTATTGGGTCACTAGGCATGAACACGTAGCACCGCGGTAATGAAAACAAAGAGATACTGGCTTAAAGGTGGGTAAACTATAGTACAATAAAGTAGATGAGAATCAAGATGTTCTATCTGATGTTTTTACTAAATAAAAGCCATTGAGAACCCTTTACCTTCAATCCATCAACTACTTTTCCTTTCTGACACAGGATTTCCATTTAAGGCCATTAGTTCTTGACATACCTTATTACCACACACCGAGATAACCGTCCAGTCCAGATCATGGAAATTAATATTGATACATCAGTTTCATTCAACATGTATGTTACACTGATTACTGAAGAGAGTTGACCCATTAAATATTTCGCCTATGACATATTTAAGTCTTAGAAGGATAACATACTACAATGAATAAAGAAAGAGCCAAAAATGCTCACATGTTATAAACAATACCATACACCATGCAATTAAATATTTACAGCGTTCGTTCCGTTGATTTTATTCCGTATCAAAGTTTAACTGCATAACTATCATTTGAAACTTTAAAATATGTATGACGTAGAGAAAAATGTTAAATGCATCATGACTCAGACTGAGTAATGATTTAATGCTTTAAACTCGTATAATAATACAATGAAAAATACAGGGACAAGTCCAGTATTCAAAAGAATAAAAATAAATAAAACAGTTTAAGGAGCCCAAACGAAAATAAACTAGAGACACATTACCACCACATACTCAAAAACAAACACCAAGTACAAACTTACACCACATACAGAAATACAAACACCATTAACAAACCATATCCTCATCAAAATTCTTTTCCCGCTAAATGAAGGGATTACCGCCTTGGAACGGAACTCGAAATAGTTCGTACGTATACATATACAAGTACTGTTTCCCAGCTCTATAAAAGCAAGCATTTTGCATCCAGTCATGCTTAGTGTGTACAACATGCCATGTTTTAAATGAATTGTTTTGTAATTTCATAAAAGTTACTACTACTAATATATATTGTTTTGTACATCATGCATAATTGTTAGTTATCTGAATATCAAGACATTTCATTTTAGATTTTATCGCTCATTCTTGAATCTTGTGAAATATGAATATTTGGCAGCCCCTTTTCTAGTGTGTTTTCACGTACAGAAGTTCATTTGAAACACGTACGGAAAATTCCCTTCGAACTTGTTCTTTTAAGACCCTATGACATAGTGAAGCATTTTTGTATAAAAATGTAATGTTGGCGTTCTGGGACTCGGGTTCGACCGTAAATTTTGTATGTTTATTCAAATAAAGTATTTTGAAAACTGAACAGCTGAAATTAAGAACAACTATTATTAAATATGTATAATGGTGCATTATTAAAACACAGAAAAAGGTTAAAATGAAATAGTTCCATTGTTATGTAGAGTGTTTTTGTATGTAAATTTAATTGTTCAAATAGTTAAAATATAGGTTATTAATCTCACAAAATATGATTTTGGATTGACTCTGCAAGCGTAAAATATTGTATAGGAGACAACATCTAAATTGTTTGCAAAGCATAGGGTAAGAGACGGGGGCAAGTGTTAGGGACTTTTTTGGCGTAAGAAAAGTTGTTATCAAGTGTGTGAAGAAAGTAAATCTGAATATTTAATTAATATGGAATCGTGACCATTTACTTCGCATACGATTTAATGTTAAGATATCTGAATGTGTCCTTAATATTAACGTTCTACAGAGTATTTGTTTTTAAATCATAACGCGGGGTCATTGTCGAAAGTTATCAAACCTTTCTGTATGGTAATGTTGTTCAGAAACTTCATAACATATCACGTATATCATTTGATACTCAATCAATATGTTTGGTGATTTTTCTTCTGTAATTCAAAGATGTTCGATGTACTTATATCAAGGTGAATGTAAATCTGAATGACAAATAACCTAAATGGCCCTTATCTAAAGATATCAGATTCTCTGGAAACGTAAATGTGGAACTAAGTGGCTGAGCGGATCAAATATTACTATAGAAAAGAAATCTACAGTAAGAAAATCAAAGAAATGTTGAGATGATTAATCAAGATTATTTGAAAGTGGACCTTCATGTATGTTTTAAAGATTAAACAATACATTCCGACATGACAACAGTATCATTTATCAGTTAGGGCTTTTGCATCATTGTTATTACAAACACAATCGAACGGACATAAATGTCTGTATGCCCTGCAGTATTACCGGTTCTGTTGTACTTTAAAACCAATGCAAGTGCACAGCTCGTTTAATTTCAAAACGAGTGATGATACAATTATTGTGTCATGGATATGTATATAATTAATTGCCTAAATAGTGTAAACATGAGGAAAATTCCAGATGTTCAAAAGTTGTTTTCGTATCCCGCCTGAGAAATAAACCATTGACCAAGTGATGTATATTTTGTTCGTTTTATTTATCACTTCACTATGTTTTGTGGTTCTGGCTTGAGCCGTCTTTGTTTATAATCAGGTAAACATTGATACTAGTGTGATGTTGAATTCTTTCTGACCAGTTTAAGACCAAAATATTCATTCAGCTTGGAATTGATAATAATTGTTTACATTGTCATTGGTTGATTAATGTTTGTGTGTCATTTCGCTGCTGAGGTTCTATTCTTACGTTTAAAGGTGTGTTTGTAGATGCGTTGTTTTACAATCTCTCTGCTCGAGGCCCGTTCAATGAGTTCAACTTCAGTCTACATCGGTGCAATTTCTATATTAAGAAACAAATGAGCCCTCACAAGTCCTACTATAGACACCAACCTCTTTTGCATTCATACCTAGACATAATGCGCTGTTAAAAACACGTTAAATAACAAATGCAATTTCAGAAAAGTAATACCTTCAATTTTAATCCCAACGGCCTGGAGCGGTTTGGTAAAACAGCCTTCTTTAGTGGTCAAAGCCACAATGAATGGATATGACATCTAATGCATGTAGACCTAGACTTGACGATCCCTATTTATTCATATGATTATGTTATAGACAAACAGAACATATAACTCCTACGTTAATAAGTTGATGCTATGATATTGAGATTTTAATTTTATTTTCTTGTATCTGTTCATAATAATGAACTGAGTGTGTTCAAGTTATAAACTTATAATATATTTTCATTTTCTGTACTGCTATCTAACAATACCATTAATGCTACAAAATTGAATGAAACATATGATATTTTCTTTTAATTTCATAAAAATAATTGCTCTAAATTTTCGTTATTTTTTTGTATTTACGTCATGCTTGTCTTACAGAATTTTGACGTCGTATAACCGGTTGTGATGTCGCTATTGAACTGAAAATGCCTTTTATTAAAGGTTAAGTGTGTATGTGTTTTTAACATGACATCATCTCAGTATTCACTCTACCTGTCAGTCCAATTTATTTCCGAGTATTACATGTCTGTAAGGCATGTAGAGCGGGAATTAGGATTTCTTTGTCAATTTCGTGGTATTCAGCTCATCATTAGCGCGGATGAAAAAAGAAGGTCTTTCTTTTTGCTTTTTTTACTGGAAATAAATCATCAGTTAATCGATTTGACACCTGTCAGTATATAATAGACACTTGTTTTGAACTCGTCCAGAACTCATGAAATATATTTCAGAAAAATACTTAAATATAAGTTATTCAACGATACATTTTACAAAGCATTATTACCGTTAAATTTCCATGAATGTTTTTTTCGGAACTTTATACGTCTTCTTGCACAAATGTGCTTGGGCCAGAGTTTTTATATCTTTAGATTTACGGGAGCGCCGTACCTAAATATTGCAAAACCCAAATAAAAATAAAATTCAGTTTCGTAGTTTTATTTTTATTTTTTCCGACGAACGTTGCTCCAATGTTAAGAACAAAATAAAATAAGTGTTCTATAACCCATATCTCAGAACCAACTGGTGTACCAATTGTCATTCATTATCGGTCTTTTTACTGCACAAACCACGTAAACCAGTCGGAAATACGCGGGGAAACAGAACAGGTACCCGTTACCATAACAACGTCCTGTCAAAAGTGAAAGTACTTTTTGTCATACCCCTTATTTCTCGCAATTTCTGCAGCTATATAGAAATGTTTTACTACAAAAAACGTTCCGATGTTAATGTTTCATTATTTAAATCAAACCGTGGTGAACTCGTGTTTATTGTGATTTTTTTGTAGATTCAGTATGTTGTTCGCGTTTCGTGGAATGATTGCGAAACTTCCGGTCAAAATAAGGAGACAGAAATTTGTGGGTTGCATTGTCTATTAAAAGTCGTTGGCGCACGTCGTATATTAACAAGGATGAATTGGATTACAGCGCAAAAATGTATAGCTTCTGACAAACACAAACTGCAAAATGATATCGTGTTCATCATATTCAAAATGGATATTTTTTTCTGAATTTGACTCTGGGGAGCATTGAACACACTGCTTCACGATCACATATTTGAAGAGAAAAACACAAGGTATCGTGATATTCGTAGTTGTTAATTAGTTTAATAATGATTTGGAATTTAAATCGTTATAGAATACTGAAAATGATGTAATAATAACATAGTGTGTGTTTCCGATAAAACAGAAAAAATCTGAACATAAGATATCTGGCAGTCAGTGCAAGAAGTCAAACTTATCCGTTGCTTATTGCCAACGGGCATAGCTGGAATTAGAATGATATTTTTCAGGACTGATTCTAAAATCAGTTCTTAGACCTGGTTTTTTTAAACATATAACACTTGTAAAATTTATCTGAATGCTCCCAAATTTTCTTTGGTGAAGTACATAAATGTAGATTTTGACTGTCTGTGTATCCGTAAGCCCTGTCAAAATTTGAAGTGAACAGGAATTTCCATCAGGGCTTCTACTTTTTTTGGTTATATTTTCTATATAAAAACCACATCACGGTAAATTGTCACGGTGCTATTTCGTTAAAGACAGAAAAACACATTTGACCTCCTTATTATACCATGTCTGAAACTGTGTTTAATGTTTGATTACTTCACAATAGAAAGGATATGCTTATATTGTGGGCAAAAGGTTAGAATTGGCCATTTAAACTTCTTTATTACACTGACATGTTTCATAAAATCCATGAGTTGATAATATATGCACCTCATATGCATAGATACATTCGAACAAATATATACAATTAATTTCAATCACATAAATTGCACTCGTATACGACAAGCTAACTCCTATATTGGGCGGAAGGAAAGATACAGTCTCCCTCTGAATGTGTCATGATGGGTATTACATGTACCTCAGATACAATCGACAATTTTCAATTATTTTGGGGAGGCATAAACGACATTGAACCGGAGACACACATGTACAAATACAACAAGCAGACTGCACAAATATCAAACTAGCTTTATCGCTTCATGGCATAATTACCTAGTCCTTAGAAAGGTAAGTAACACAAGCTGACTTGAACATAAGTTTACTCGGGATTTAAAATATCTTCATTTTACATAGCATCATACTTGCCTAAAATGTATAAAATAATAAAGTGTTTAATATCAGCCTTATCTAAGCCAGTATCAACTTAAAAACAATAACAAAAAAGTAAAATATATAAACTGTTAATGAAATAACAACTACTCCACGACCGGATACACTTATCACCTTCAAACAAATGAATCATCCGAAACAACAGTGCCGAATCTAAAATGGTACGATGCAGTCATTAAACGACAAGGAATGCAGGAAAGAAGATGCTAATGCAACGTGACCCTAGTACTGTGACCTGATACAGTTCTAACATTGATAGCGCATGTCACCTTGATAAAGTAGAATTTGTCACCTATATAACATTTGTAAAAAAACAGCATTCTAATTACCAAAATGAATACCCATGTTTTAACAGCTGTTCGCCGTTAGGAGAAATTGCTACAACATGACCCAAACCTTCCTCAGTTTGAACATTATTAATTCGTATCTAATTTCGCTTGTGCGAAAATGTTTTTCTATAACACTCGTGAAATAAAATACGATAAACACATTTCCTCTATATGATTTTTGTAAGCACCCAAATGTCTTTGAAAAAATAGCTGTTGCAAACAGTAATTTATAAGCTGAAATTGTGTCCATTGTCAGATCTGCAATAAATCTTATTGTATATGATATTAAATAATATGAGAAAGAGACAGAGATTCATTGGGGAGGTTATTATTCCTTGGAACAAGTCAACATTACTTCCAAAAAGAATGCCACCTTTCGTTTGTTTAATACACATGCTTACTTTACATTAAAGGCGACACGCTAAAAAACTATCCATTAACACAGTTTGATTAAACTAGAGGCACCCTATCAATTCATTCATATGCCTTTGGGTAGTCAACGAAACGACGAAACTATGTGTCCAGTATCAACACCAAACGTAAGTGAACGTTCGCAATCTTTATCAATAGATCTTCACTTCCAGAAAAGTAATTTCAATTAAGCGCAGTTTCGATAAAAATGAATAAACACACCCACGAGGAAAATCGATGTGATACGATTCTCTTTCCCCGATAGCGAAGTACCCTGATATGCGTAGACATACACATCTTTGGGAAGCCGGGATTCTAGTTAATCAGATTTAGTCGCTTAAGACCAAATCGCATTTCATCATAATTCAGACAAAAGCAACTAGTTCAAAGAATTTAATCAGAGTTTTTTAAAATAATGAAATTCAGTGCCTCTATAGAATGATATCTTATCATTATTCTCAATTTAGCTTAAATTGGGAATACTTGTTATTAATTGAATCCTTCATTAAAAATATAAGACATGATAAGCTTTAACAAGATTGGTATGTTAACAATAATACGTGTCATAAAAGTTTGTTTATAGAATGTACAGAACTGACCGATACTAAAATAATATTAATTGTTATACGTAGTAACCTGCAAAGCTTCTATATTGGGAAATGTCGTTTTATATTATTACAATATTAAAGAACCTGTCGTTTTTGTAATACTAATTAGTAGGGATTAGTAATACCACTTGATGTAAAGAAACAATTGGCAGAGAAGTCGTAACAAAGTATACTTCAAACAGGTAATTCGGAGCCAAGTATGCCGTATTCTCTATTGTGTATATTTATGTACGTGACTGAGTTGATTCTAATCTTTTTCATACTAAATTAGCTACTTCACTGAGTTTCAACGTCGGTTAAAGTTCATTTACTACACACCTACAACACAGGTATTTCTAAAATCGCTGCCATTCCCTTATAATTAATTAATTTAGTGTGTAAACAAGAACAACAAACTGTACCTGTTAGTCACCCAAATTCTTCAGTTTGAACACCTCATAATTGCAAAAGATGGGTAAGAACTGAATACATGTCTTTGACATGTGAGAAATATTCACCTCCTTTATTTTTCTCATTCCCTTCGTCCTTACCTCATTTATTATACCATGAAAATTCAAAGATTGTTAAGTTCGTTATAGGTTGGCACTGTGTACCTGTGCATTTTAACATCTTTAAAAGTGTTTACATATGATATTGGAAGACAATATTTTAGCAAATATATCTTTAATGTTCGTAAACACAGACGTTTAACTCAAAAGCAGAAGCAACACACATACCTTTTAAAATCCGTAAAACATTCAA
This sequence comes from Mya arenaria, assembly GCF_026914265.1. Taxonomy (NCBI): domain Eukaryota; kingdom Metazoa; phylum Mollusca; class Bivalvia; order Myida; family Myidae; genus Mya; species Mya arenaria. The sequence continues at coordinate 13,075,853 of NC_069123.1, forward strand.
TTGTGTTTTTGCACTCTAAAATTTAGTCATTTTATGAATAACGTCTGTTGAGCAAACTGGCGGAAAACCAACGAGAGAAAAAAATGTTTTATTTATTTTACACTTACAATGCACTTAAAAAAATTGATATCCCATGGTGCTTCTCTCTTAATTTCTCGTAATTTTCCATCAAAAAAGTTCTTTTGATGCAAAGCTTCAAAGGGCGTCGTAAAACAGCCTGTACTCTATCACGATATATCAATTATATTCATATTAAAAAGTTGTTGTTGAAAAAGAAACTGAACTATATTTTATAATCCCTTTATGTCCAATATGTTTTAATTTCATGAAGGAGCGAAATTACGTTAGTATAAATATGATAAACTTCTAAAATAATTCGACCTTCAACGTTTATTTATAACCAAGACAGGAACTCGCTGAGAGTGTTTTAAAATGTAGTACTGATAACATTGTCGCTTAATGACCTCCACTTTGTAATCAAAATTACCGGATTTCGCTAAATCAAGTACACTTTAGTTACGATGCAGCCTTTCGATGTTGGTGTATTTTGTACCACGACATACTCACCCATGTTTATTTTTTCTGCTTGTTAAAAGCGGCGTAAATCCAGTGGCATTACAAAACTCAAAGATGAAAGTTATATTAGCAAAAAAAATCCATCTACATCGAGAACAACACAATGAAACGACCCATGTGAAATACCGGATAATATGACCAGATTATATATATAAAGAATTTTCCATTTATCTTTGTGTTAAAAAATATTTCAGAACTGGGAATATGGCATGTATGCTTTAAGTATTACTAAACAAATCACTCACAGATTTTATTTTGGCAACAAATGGTTTTAAACTTGTAGAGAACAAGTTATTTATCTACTTTTACGACCACACACCAAACAATTACTTACATATCCTCATTTGATCAGAGTTTAAAAGAAAGTTCAAGCCTCAAATAATCAATAGTGCCAATAACACATAACACTTTTGTGCAAAATAAAACATTTTATGTCGTTTTATTTTAAATATTAATAGAAAACACCCATAACTGTGATGGAAAAGGAGTGAGATGTTAGGCTACAGGTGAGCCATACATTTATTTGAGGATGCAGTAAATCAATTCAATATTTTGTTTACATGTTGCATCAAAATCTGAGAAAACAACTGTGATTTAGGTAAACACAAACAAGGTGTTTTAAACTAAGTCATGAACTTTGACCTCTAACGTGAGCTTGATCTTTTATAACATCAATATTAACATTTGTGTCAGGTATTTTGAAAATTCCAATACTTATGTGACTACTACAGAAAATATTCAATTACATATATGTTAATGTAGCCATGGTAATTAGGGATTATATCCATCATTGTTTTTCCGTTAACATACGCCCACTAAAACCATCTCCATTTACCCATGAGTTTACTCCATATAATTTGTATCCAAACACTCCAAATATATTTGAGAACTCGCGCACGAAATGCTGTATTGCGTTTTAAGTTTTAGTTTCTGTGCATCAAATACATAAGTACCAAATATTCCTGACAAAAATAAACATGAGCTGTAAATCCATTTGGTAAGCGGTATTCAAGGGTCTTTTACGGAATAATCAGGATTTTCGGAGAAAGCAGCAATGTTTGACATTATATATTGCGCAAAATAGTTTAATACGATTTCTTAAACAGTATTTTGGTAGAGCAACCAAAGAGTGTTCATACGAAGGGGAATTCCAACTGTTTAAAATCTAGAATTCAGGAGTTAAAAAAGGCATTTTCTGTGAATTAATTTCCGTGTTTTTAAAAACCCTGATTTGTTTTTTTACAGTTAGAGCATTTCCAAACCTCTCTATGGCTGACTGCGAAGTTGGTTGTTGTAACTATATTTTCAAACTAAGTAATAAAATCACAGTCACTAGTTGCACGAACATGATTTTTGGTGTTGGAATGATGAAAAAAGTCGACTCTTACGTTTTGTTCATTCTTTTTCTGTTAAATGTAAAGAAGCAGTTCGCCCAATTCAACAATGAAAACCATCTACTGGACGTATTATTGGCTTTAAAAATTTGTTTCACAGTCTTAGTCATCAAGGTGCCGTTATCCGATTGTCCGTATAGATTGTCTATATAGGTATGTAAAGTACACAGCAACCCTGTTAGGAGGCACGAGACAAGGGTCAAAACGTCCATGAGATAGCCACTTATGAACATTACATATATACATATAAACACATTAAACAGACACCATATGCATCAACATAGCTTAACAGATAATGGATGGGATTCCCGCCTTGGAACATTGGAATACGCCAGGGTCTTAGTCTGTGACATGACATTAATAGGAGTTAATAGTTCATTTTGATCATAGATTTACCTCGGCGTTATGCTCTACAGGATGAAGCACAGTGATTGTGTGTTGAAATTGTTGGACAATGATCAAACACAAACACACTCACTCTTACTGGTACCAAGTGAAATATCAGTTCTTCGTCAAAGATGAAAGTTGTTTTGACTTATATAAAGAAGACATGATATTTTAACTGAACAAATCGTACCAGACACAAATCTCATTGAAACTCTTCTGTTGAAATGGCTTCCCATTTTAAATGCATTTAAATATGTGCTCAATTAAGCCACACCTTATCGGTAAAGTTGATGCCAAACTCATAGCATATGACCGTTATTGTTGATAAAATGCTTGTTCTTAATGGACTGATAACACAAGGAGAGTTTCCCTTTAAATTCGGCATTGCGGTCACAATGGTTTCCACAGTGAATGAATCACATTAAATCTTACTTGTCTTGGTATATTTTTAATAGATGCCTGTGTTTGTGTGTGTATGTGTGTGTGCGCGCGTGCGTGTGCGTGAGTGCGTGCGTGCGTGTGTGCGTAATTGGTTAGGAAGATAATTCAAGATACAAATTAAAAGTATCTTAAATATTTTGATGACATTGGAAGACATTTTACAAAATTATTATTTAACATTTAATTAAATGAATCATTAAACATAATGCACAACTGCACCGATTTCGGATACACGAATGTCTAGAATAAACCTGAATAAAAAATTGCATTGCTAACGAGCTACAATATTTGGAAGAAAAATACGTATGACGGTACGATTATGGTTTCTGGATTCGGTATTCTGATTGGTTCCTTGGGCATTTCTTCAATAAAATATCAAGCATCTGTCCGCAATAAACATTTTGTAAAATTTAAACACTGCACCTTATTCTTTGGTGTTCACAAACAAGATCCCGTTGATATTTGGTACATTAAGATGGTTATGTTATTTGCGTTTACTTAACGATGTCGGGAATGGAAAAAACTTCCGTCCTTCCGATCGCTCTTGGTATCAACTGTCAGAATTACACATATATTGAAGACGATCCTTTTTATGGCAGCATTGTAATGATAATAACACCTGACTATCACTTCCACCACACTCATAAGCCCCATAGGAGCAACGTGTCATCAATATTGATGTCCATTTTGAATGGCCAATAGACTATTTCTCTGGTGGGGCGCGAACCTTTCCATCGTGAGAGCCAGAATTCTTAAAATTTAGACCTCAAACTAGTTTTGTTGTGCAAATGTGACTGCTCGGGAAAGTATAAAAACAAGAATATCTTAAGGTCATAGTTTGGTACTAGATTAGTCACATTACATAAACACAAGCTTTTAATACCCGAGGCTTTGAGTCCGTAAAATAAAGAAAATAATTAAACCTTATCCAGTTCACTCTACAGAAAAAAAGGCAAAGCCCATGCGCAAAGTTCGCGTGCCTATAATTCACGGGGAATTTGCATAAAATTGACAGCTGGAAAGTCATTATTTGCCGTTGCGTAATGAATAGTTGTCAAGGAATCAAACACTGCCAACACTAGAGGTTACATTGGTGTGTCAAAACATTATTAAATGGATTGGCTTAAGTCGGTCATACACGTGGATTCTACAGCATGTACTGGTCAGGAAAATATCGTAACAAGGTATATGAGTTCTACAAGATCTTAAATCATGACGTCAAATGAAGACTTAATATCTGAGGAGATAATTAATCACAGAACAAACTAAAGGAACAAGTTATAGCGCTTATTTCACTATTCTAATAGACGTGTTTTGGCATTGTTCTGTTTGCTGTGTGCATAGTTCGTTCCATTATAATATTTGATGAGGAACAGTGACCGATTGCCCAACCCCATTCCCCCATCAAGAGCGATACACGTTTACTAAAACGAAAACCGATTGCAAATATTATGAAGTAATTGAAATAATACCATATACATTAGTTTCTTATATTTGTAAACTATTAATTGAACCTGTTGCAAAAGAAAAACATTGAAAAGGTATATTTTATCGATGAATTAAATTCCCGACGTAGATTTGAAACTTATTGAAACATTTTCAGTTTTAAGAATACTTTATTTTTCAACAACCTTTTAATACAAATTTAGTTTAAAATGTTTCAGGAAGATCAAAAATAAAATTCAAAGGTATTCTTATATATTTAGATATATATGGAGCCACATTTCTTTTACCAAGTGCCGATGGATCTTCGCCAGCTAAAAAATTTGTATCCAGTTTTTATTATTATATATTAATGTTATTGAGAAGAATTAATCTAGAATGACGTCAAAAGTTTGATTTGGTCTGATATTGATCTGATTTGGTTGATTATCTCGTATCTCATATCTAATTTATTATTTCTGTATACTAAAATAATTATATATCTAAAAAGTATTAATCTGGAGTATGATGTCAAAAGTCATAATAACCATAGACATTTCTGATTTTTGTGGATTTTCTGATATCTTAATGTCAAACCGTAGTTAATGATGGAATTAAATCATAAATCATATCGCGAAAAACAATAACTACCATTTAACTCCACGTGGCATTCATCCTCTGTACCAGTAAAGTCATAAAACAATTCTTAAACTAGAAAAGTATTTACTAAACAACAATTTGAATTGAGTAGGCTTTCATACTGAACTTAAAGAAAAAACATTCCGTGAATATTGCATTGAAAATCTCTCTTGTGTTTCGACGAATTCCACAAAATGGCCTCCGGATGGGGTTTCGATAGTTTCAAAAACGAGTTACGATCTTTGTTAAACAAACTATAAAACTGTTTTCTTTTTCATTTTATTTGAGAATGTTTTATCAAATTAACAGTTCATGAAACCGATATAAACCAAAACCAGTTTATTACCAACAACAACGCCCATAAATACCAAAAGTGACAACACAAACAAGTAATATATTTTCAAACACATAAACGATGTAGATGGAATATTGGACAAAAACAGTATCACCAAAACAACAGAAATCAAAGTGCTGAAAGCACTGATGGACTAGGCCTTCATTCAGGGGAATGTTGACTCCATATTCTAAGCATTGAAAAAATCGGCTCACATCACAAGGAGTCACTGTTTAATGGGCTAGCTTAAACTTTAGGCTAAAACTGCTTGCAAGCTGCAAAGGAAATTTGAAAAATCTAGTTAAGTGTGTGTAAAGTGAGGGGGGGGGTATAGGTGGGTATATATCAAAGGTCTGTTATTTGTAGTTTCAGAGAAGATTTTAAATGATGTAATTATATACTATATAGAAAACCTGTCACCTCTTTTTCTGGGGAGCTTTAAACCACACGGCCATACTTTGAACAATCTTTGTAAAAGACATCTACATTGTACACCTAAGTCAGACTGCATACACAATGCTATTAAGAAGAAGTTTTTATTTAAAAAGAGAAGAATAATTTTCTCCCTCTTAATTTGTGCTTGGTATTCAATTCATATAACATTATACCATGATAGCTTAGTGCTGTTGATAAATATTAGGCACTGCCTTCTGTCTAATGCTATTTAGATTACTGCTGCAGACTTTTGTACATAGCAAAGCAAGTTGAGTAGACTAAGATGAGATGAATATTGTTTTTAAAGTATGAAATATTGAAATGTCTTTTAAATACTTTGACCATTAAATTTCATAACATTGTGTCAGCAGTTCATCACACTGCTAGTGAGAATGGAATACCAAACATAATTTTATTCTTTATTATATACCCATCATCAATCCACATGCAATACATATCACAAAATACTTTAACCCATATTCCGCTCCAGTGCAATACGGCCATATACCACTTTTGTGACGTCACGTCATAACAAGTATGTTGCGCAATATTAAATTGACGTCATTAAACCAATGGGTGCATCCTTAAATTGAAATTTATTATGCAAAGAAGTGGCTTCTAAGTGATCTAATCAGTAATGTATATAATAAAGGGTTATTAGTACTGCGTTTTGATCCGGATATTGCGGAATGTCATATTTGATTCTGGTAGTTTTTTGTAAATTTGATTTTACTCGGCTTATGCCTTGTGAAATCCGAATCTGCAAGAATCTACTCGAGTTAAATACAACCTCCTGGATCAAAACGCAGTAACAACAAAACCTGTTACCCCGTGGACAGGGCATCTTTAACCCACAGGGCCATTGTAACTTTGAACAATCATTCTAAAAGACAACTGCATACAAGATGCTTAAGGAAGTAGTTTGGAAAAATTAAGAATTATTTTCTCCATCTTAATTTGTATGCATTAGATAACTCAATAATTGCAACAGTTGGCCATTCTTGTATTGTTATCTGTCACTGTCCTGATAGCTCCCTATCTCAATAGATGCAAAAGGTTGTAGGTTCATGATTCTCCTGGTCCAATATGTCATACAGAACGAAGATGTTGAATGTAGAATCAAGAAGCTTTCTTTTTAGGCACTCCAAATTGAATAGTACTGTAACATTTGGAGTGCCAATAATTTGTTGGATTCCTAGGCAACATGTATCAGGTGTTGCAGTACATTTGGCAAATACTTTTCACCCGTCCTTGTAAATCTAAAAAAGCTTTCATTTCGCAAAAGTAGTTTATATAACTATATTGAGGTTGCTAAATCAGAGTTTGAATAATTCTACAAACTATATGTGCCTTTAATTGCAGCAATTTGAACTCCAACTCATAATGTCAATTAAGCTGGTTAAGCAATACTGCAGTTCCTTGGTGTGGGGATTGCTTTATTTACTTTAATAAACAAACAGTTCTTGCGTTGGAAAGTACAATGTATTAATATGCTTTTTTCTTGCCCTGACTCCATCCAAGCCTTAAATCTTAGATCAACATGTACTTGGGGCTATGTGTAATATCAATGAGAACTATAAATTATGTTCAATTTAGTGTCACTTATGATATTTCATTCAACATACAAAAACACTAACATGTTCTTTAAAACCAATATCCTATATTATGATAAAACCATTGCCAAGTTGGTAATTTGAAAAGACAAGAAATTATATCTGGTCAGGGTTTGACATAGTCTTTCTAGACAGCGTGCTGGACTTGTTTTGCATTTACTTTAAAAATCTTCAAAAGCTAAACTGAACAAGACTGGAGCAAAAAACTCACAATACCAGAAGGGGTTTTAAAGACTTACGAGATCATTCTCACATCACCTATACCATTAGTTCTTATCTACAAACTTAAGTCAACATAATAATTAATGTTTTAGTATAAATATTGCAATGAATAAAACATATTGCAATAAGTGCCAATAACATAGCAATCAAGTATGATCACTATAGGCCTAAACATGAGATATCAACATTTCCTGATAAACAATAAAAAATATACTTAACAGTTTTCTCATTTTTTACACAAGCTGAAAAAAATGGTCTCTTTTTGAATACTTCACATATTTCATGGCTTTCATCATTCAAACTAACATTTCGCTTGTTATATCAATATTCAATGATTTTGTAAACATTCATAAATGATGGTTAAAATTAACATTCATGCTAATCATGCCTACCAAAAGCACCTGACTGACCAATCAGTATTCAATTTTGGCAGGGCTTATTGGTGGTTCATTGAAATCAATCATGACCTCACACAATCTGCACTGATCAGCAGTAGTTAATGAGTTGTTTCAATTGTTCTTATTTTCATAAACTTAGAAAACAACTGCAGTGAATAAAATTTATTCCTCATCACTGAGAGAAGGTTTAGAAAAATGAACGAAGCCGAGTTACATCTAGTAGGATATCAAATCCTACTAATGTATTCATCATTTTATATAACCGTATATAGTAAATGTTAATTTTTTGAAAGTCTAAAAGGTCTCATTTTTTTGTATATCAAAGAACATTTGTGTGTATAATTTTGATGATATTTTGTGATTCAGTTAATTTCATTCTTGTTTCATTTAGTGTTCAATCCCAAGCTTTCTTGTTCACATTTAAGTGCAAGAAAAGTCACTTAATAATGATCTGAATAAATTCATTATAATGTAAGGTCACATAAAGGATATATTGTGCGTTTTAAAAATAACATTTTTTCATCTGTTTAAAATTATGTCAAATGTAGTGCATTGAAATTTTATTATGAGTTTAAAGCTGCACTCTCTTTATGACAACTTTTTTATTTTTTGTCTTGGAACGAGCCAATTTTTGCGAAAATCCATGGAAACCAGTTATAAAAGTCTGCTGACCAAATTTTAGATTTTTATATTAAAGTTAAAAAATTGATGTTTTTAGCATTATTCTTAAACTGTTAGTAACGGTTTAAGCCATAAAACATTCATTTTCGAACGAAAATATGACAAACTACGAGCTGATTGTTTGTCAGCAATCTGATATCATTGGTTTGAACATGTTTACGCAAAAATTTGCTCTTTCCAAGACAAAAAAAAGTTGTAAAAACGGTAAATCTGTGAGAGTGCAGCTTTAAACTATGACAGGAATAATTCAAGGGAATGATTTTTTGTGAATTCTAGCATTAAATTTGTCTGAATTGCATGCAAATTTATAAATTATGTAAGGTATTCTCAAATTGGTCACACTTTTTAAACTTTGTGCTGTCTTTTTTTTGTTTGTCTCAAATTAATACAGCATTGGCTTCACTTGTTGTTTATGAAAGGGACTGTACACCAGATTGGCACCAAAAAGGTTGTTTTTTTCCTTTAACGAATCTAAGGACACTTTTTTAATAAAATATTTTGCTCTTTGATATCGTTATTGTAAATAAAATACCAAAAAAAAAAATTGCAGTGAAGTGTCGTATCCACTATGCTATGAAGACATACTTTTACTGGGTGGAATTTTACAGATGTATACCTAACTCGCTAATATCATGTAATAACATCAACGGCAGATCACGCATAAGGAATGAATTCTACTCGGTAGACATACCTAATAATCTTTTTTTAATGGAAAAACACGAAATAACTGCTATCAATAAATCATTTGTAAACTATGGGGATCATCAGTTAGTAAGTTTCAATGCATTAATTGTACACACCGATACCAAGTTTATGTCAATTTTCTACAATTTTCTTTAAATTTTTGCTTTTTCATCATTAACTGAGTACAGCCCCTTTAAACTGCACCTTATAATGTCTGTGACTTATCAAATATTTAATAGTAATGGTCTACAACCAAGATTTGTTTTAATTATCCAGGTTTCAAACTGCATTGTGTATGCGATTGGAAAGGTAATCTTGAAAGCTCACTTGGTATAATTTTTACAAATAACATTCACCCTGCAAGGTACTCATATTTGGATGATACATAAAGATTTGCACAGTCATTTATGTATACTTGCATTTATTGATAAAGGATACCTTTTTCAAATCTATGATTTAGATTGCAAAGTATAACTTATATTAATAAATATATATATATCCATACTGTATTTTTCCGGGAAGACCTGCCACTGTGGGGCCACCTGAAAGGTAAAAACATGGCCCATTTCGCCGGCTATCCCCGGTATACCCCCGGATGTGGGAGCCGGGGTTACAATTGACTGGTGCATAATGATCCATAGTGATCCAATCTCATGCCAAGATGATTTCTGGTCTGACATCGCGAGGTTAGTTATTCTTAAGCATGAAAAAGCCTGGACAGCATTTGAAAAAGACTGTTGTGAGGTTAAATCTTCATTATTTCACTCTTCCACAACAGCGGGTGATAAGGGAACTTTATTGAATATTTTGATTTTAATTTGGTTCCCTAAACGCCACAAGTCAACTGATTAATTAATACAAATTCAATTCTATCTCCACAATATTCGGCACTGCATTGTGAAATAAAACTCAAAAATTACACTTGTAAATTATTTAACCAAGTACCTTTCCCTCAAATATTTCACAAATTTATATTGATCTATCAACAACAATGCATCACCATACAGAATCTTTGACTGATTTTTGATATTCCATCTTGGCTATAAAACACAAAGCGTCTTCAGAAAAACTTGTAAAGTATGCACAAGTCAATTATAACCACGAACCACGCCCCCCCCCCCCCAGGGAATAGCAGGTACTTTGACTTTCGGTCCAGCCAATCCCCGGTAAAATCCCTGCCCTGCGAGAACGAACTGGTGGTAAAATCCCGTGAATACCCCCCGCACCCAAGGGATCTAAGATAAGAGCAATTCCCTGATATATTTTGAGGGAAGACAAAACCACCGCAATCACCCGGCATTGCGAGGACACTAGTTCTAACTTCCATAACTTTAATGTTGATATTTATTTTTGACTGGTGCATTTCACAGGGGCAGGTTGTGTTCTTTTGACACACCACGCCCCTGTCCGTTTTGTTGATTTTTTACCCTGAATTTCCATATATTTGCTGACATGACCCCGTTTAAGAAGCCATAACTTTATGTCAAAACAACGCAACTTGCCCCTGTGGTAAGAGAGGAAATCAAAATTGAGCATGCAAAATTGTTTTATCAATGGCGATGGTTTATCACAACGTCATGTACTTACAGTGAGAGTGGCTCCAAGACATTCTATGCACATAGGTAAACAATCATCTTATTCATAAATGCTGTGCACATATTCATACATTTGGCTTCATTTAGAACGAAACTTCATAAATAAGTATGCGCATATTTGATATTTTTTATCTCCATTTTGCAAAATTTAAATCACATGATTTTTTCAAACAAACTTGTTTTGCTTGAAAATTTACGTGTCAATTTAAAAATGCTACCCACGGTAAGATGAAAATAAATCCGTTTGATGGTGGTAATCATTCAATGGCGGCATTATTGATAAATTTCCTCAATAAAACACTATGAAATTCACATCATCAGCATCCGGAAGTAGCATAACATACATGTATGTCTGAATCATTCGGCCGCTCTGATCAGAGTTAATTTTGAGGTCAATAAGTAGACTGGTACCCTGATTTACTTTTCCTCAAAAATATAAAGTTATACAGGTACGGGGCATATGGTTTTTAGTAAACATTAATAGTATTTGAACAATAAATACCAAAAATCGTGTTGTATTTAAAAATGTGCTAAGTGCCATGCGATGATTAGTTAAAAAACTTTGTATCGAAAAGAAAATATCACGGAAACATGCAAATTATGTCGAAAAAAAGAACAGGGACCGACTTCGGAATACCAACATTGTATGCAAAGGATAACAATACTTTTTTTAAACCAAATTTCCTGGTTGTTTTCTTCTTAGACCGCACGCTTTATTCGCTTTACGTATGAATTCACAAGACATTTCGAATGCGCGACGGGCACCGCGGTTAGCTGATACTGGTTTCTTTTCGGATAAAATAGAAAGAGGGTACCAGTCCATCAATACAGAGCATTGAATGGAAAAATTTCGCTGCGTACTTTTCCAATATGTTCATATTCTTATTGCATATATTCTGACCGTATGCAAGAATACTCATGTAGTTAACCCGATTAACTCACTCGCTACGTATGAATTTCTTGTGTTCATTAAAAGAACATACAGTTAGCTTGAACTGTTAGGAGAACTATTTTTATTGGATGTTTTCATTGTAATCAGTTCCGGTACTACTTTGATTATTCAAATTCGCTAACGGCAATCCAATCAAAATACAGCGTATGAATACATTACGTCAGTGAATCCCCAGATGCGGCTTGAAAATGCAGATATCGCAGCTATGGCTATGAACTAGGCCACAAGTGCCCTAGTCCAAAAATTAGCTTATCCTTCTTGGATTAACATTGTCCAGGATTAAACGAGGCTAATGGTATACATGATAAATTACTACTTAGCTCGAAACTGAAAGGAATAACTTCAGCCTATTTGAACAACAATTAACCAATAGCATTTATTTTATATGTTACTTCTTGCATTTAGTGTAAACAGAAAACTTGGAAAATGCAATTATTTAAGACATATCCACTTGACTTAAACCAATCATTACGTTTCTTTTCTGTGAGTCTAATCACTGTGATTCGTGTGTGAGTTAAAATACGACTTAAACACAAAACAGAGAAAAGCAAAAAAGCATGCCTTTTCTTTTAAAAGATTTATATCACTTGCTTTTCTGACCAAGGCAATAAAAAAGAAGAATGTAAACATTCAACTGTGTATATAACGCTTAATGAACAACTTTATATGATTTTGATTTAAAGCCTAATGAGCACAAGGAAATATCGAACATCCTGTACTTCAGTGAAAATACCTTTTACTTTCTTGCAAAATTCTCAGACAAGGCAGTTCCCCAGCAGTGTTCAAGAACACACAGTCACTTATTTCACCTCAATGCAGACTGTTTCTGGTTGATTTTACATCCTTTTTGGGCTCCGTTAATTGGAGGTAAATTCGCAACATTGAAAGCGATAGTGACACTGACTATCTTTATTCGCTTAATGACAAGATTAGTAATGACGTCACGCATTTATGACATTGTATTTATTGACTACCTTCATCTGACAAACGATATAATGATTGATGACGTCACGCATTTTTGACATTGTTTTGTTATTGATTTGTTGATTAAAATGAGCTGAAATATGTATTTTGTAGTTTTTAAAGGAAAAAATAGAAATTCGGTTGATAATTGAGACATAATTTATGCTTTTATTGTGAATAAAATGGGTTATGTGGGATTATTTTCGTTACTGTGGATGAAGCAGCAAGTGCACATTCTTCATACTTGGACACGAACATGTGTAATGAAAAAACGTTGACATAGATTTTAACCGTAAATATGTTTTATTATACATATAACCTCAAATTCGTGTTTATTTTGAACAAAAATGAATACTTATTGATCTAGTCAATGAAAAACAATTATATCGTGTGTGGTTTTTTTTTAAATTCGATACTTTCCAAATGCATATAAAAACTATGACTGTATTGATCTAATACCTTTATGCATATTTCATGAAGAATTAAATACATATATTTACTTCAAAAAGTTCAAAAATAGTCCAATTCTTGAATAAGGTTCTCGAATATTTAAAAAAAAATAGGCTAAGTTCAAGAAATATATTTCCAGTTTCCAGTTGAAAGAATTTGGAGGGTAATTCTCGAAAAGTTAATCAGGTTCTTGAAGAATTCTAGACACGAAAATTATTTCTTTAACTTTAACGTTGATGTAAAATCCATTCTCACCATCATCTCCAGCAATACAGAGGAGGGTTGACAGATCTGCAGTCATATGTACCAGACTGTTAGTTCCGTATTTTCACAATTAACCTGTCAACTGATGTTGTCAACTTTAGAACTGAATGTCTTAATGAACGATAAGTTTACTTCAATAGTTCAGTTTTTGTTATTATTTAAGACACAGACAAGATAATTATGTTATCAGTGTGGTTAAGTAAGACGAGTATTTAGTACAATGTTGTTTTTGTTATGAAACGCTATAATTACACAGTTTTAAACCTTTTATTTTATAAGGCAGGCTGTCAGTGATGCTCATAGTTTCAAGCAATGACTGCATCGTATCTTTGCAAAGTTTTTGCATTAGGTGCTCTGAATTGTATTACTCCGTCTGCAGAAAGATTTGGGATCTCTTATCATAGAAGTACTTTACCTGTAAGTTTATTATTATTTGTTTTATTGTTAATTTTCTTCAAGTTAATGCATACTTTGACAAGATTTACCCTTTGCGTTTTATCTTTATTGAGGATTGTTGAGATAAGAGTGAGGTTGGTACACTTATACTGGTTCAAACCACCAGTAAATTTAAGTTTTACTGACCGTTCCAAGGCGGTACCTAACAATCCTTTATAAACATACCTAGTTTTTTTTATATAGTATGTATGCACTGTGCTGCTGTTCTTCCATGTTTCTTGTTTGTGATTTCATGTTATACGTCTTTGGCGTTTACCAAGTGCCATTAAACCGGGAGTATGTTTAAATTCTTTGCTACTGAGCTTGTTTCTGTAGCTTTCAATAATTGGGAAAAAAACGTTGCTCTGTATTGTAACATACACGGGCATATATACAAACTATATGTAAATGTAGTTATTGCAATGTTGGTTGTTGGCTCGAGAAGGCTTTCATTACATCCTTAAATTCGTTTAAGGCTTAAACAATTTAATAACTTTTAATCATGAAACCGTAGCTTCCTGTTTACGGCGTAAGGTCAGGAAACGTTGACTAAGATGTGACATTGAATGGCATCCTCATACTTTCTGATGCATTTTTTTGCATTTGTTGTCTTAAAAATCTATAAATAATACAAATCAAATGGTAACGCATTAACAGATGATATTGGTGTGTTATTTTTAACCGTTACATTGGCGGTCTATTTTACATTATTGTTGATGTTGGATTGTATCGTACCGTTAAAGTAATCCGGTCTGTAGGTACTATTTGTAAGCACAAGTGTATTTATACGTTACAATTATTTGTGTTAATAGTTGATGGTGTCTTCGACAAGACCTACAATTAAAAGTGTATGATTAAAACATGTTTGAAAAACAGTAATATTCCATTCCTTAGGCACTTTGAGTTCTTAAGCTTTTTAGTAGGTTTATAAGTTACTTTTATGAAAATGGCTAATTATATCTGATTCAACAATTCATTTATTTACATTACCTTTACTTAGGTAATAACAGTCACTGTCGGTTACAGTTTTGGGTCATTTAAAAGGTACTTTGGATTCGATTTGTATTGTCTGTGAGCAGAACTGTAAAAAGTTAAATCACAATTTACGCTCTTAACGGTTTCAGTAATTCGATTTTATATTGAGTGTGTTGGTTGTGAAGTTTTGTGTCGTTGTTCCGTGTCTCTGATTTGGGGAATTTTGTTTTGCTGTTCTGTTGTTCTTTTACGGTTGCCCTGTGCCATTTAACGGGGTATATGTTTAAACCTTCGACTACTGGACTTGATTCGGTAGTTTCTAATATACTTATTGATTGTTAACACATCCTGTAACCGACCGAAAAACGCGGGTAATATTATATTTTTTAAGGAATCCGACTTCGAAGTATCCATACACAATTGATAAAGTGGCTAAGTAAAATTGAAACTAAAATTTAACAACAAAAAACATTAGTCTCTCTATAACGAAACCTTTTTGAGGTGTGATAATCTTTAAGGTCTTTTGAAACATCAACTTTGATAATAATGACCTGTTAGAAGTAATTTTCTTGAAGGCTTCGAGATGTTTGAATTTTGGTAAATAGTATATGCATGTGATGTGAGTAAGACATGTTCCATCACAGCACAAGTCAGCCCTTCGTTCAGTAAAACTATAGAATCGCATACAATCGTGATTGACGTTTAGCAGGCTGATCTATAATATATATCTAGCGAAATTACAAGAGAAACTGTACATGAAACTAATTAAAGTTTCCGCAATATGTTGAAACCACATGGCTAAATGGTTAAGTATCGAATAGACATATACTTTAAAAAAAGGCTTTATTAAAACAAAAGCTTAACTTAAAAAAAACAGTAAAATCGCTTGATATTGGGCGAAGTAGAACGAAGAAACAAAGTTGAAGGAAACATGTTGTTTACTCCAGTAAAATCACATAAATTCCCATCAGACTAGCTATTTCTTACTAACTCACAAAGGAATTAATTACGTGAATAATATGGGTCGTATTTCCAACTGCAGCGCTGTCTGCATTGAGTCTGATATGCAGAAAATGTGATTCTTTATTACTGAAGATGTCAATTTGGATTTAAATGGGAGACTGAATTCGTCTCGGTATTTATGGATATCATGATTTATGGATATCATATGAGATGAATTAGTTACTGTGTGTAGTGTTTTTAGTTTAAATGTAATTCTGTGTTATAATAAAGGTTTATTTAAGGATTAATTGAGGGTTGATGTCATTTTTTGGGTATGAACGCAATAGGGCTCGTCAAAGTGTGTGGAGTCCTTTGGATTCCACGCATACTTTGACCAGCCGAATTGCGTTCATATCCCCGATAATGACATCAACCCCGCAATTCATTCCTAATATTTAGACCAATAATTCATTATTTCATTCAAGAATTGTTAAAAAAATACATAATTTCATTTAAGAAAAGTTTTTAGTAATCCTTTCTTACCCATTGTGTAAATAGAACGACCCGACTGTAACCTGAAATATTTTTTTCAAATGACGTCACAATAACGCGGGAAAACGTCAACCACTTGAAATCACTTTTAAACGTAAAATTGAAACACTTATGGCAACAATACATTTAAAATATATTAAATTAACACCTTTTAATATTTTACGGGACCTGCTGAGTCAAAACAAACAATAACAAGATCAATAGTGTTCATGTATATTGTTTTGCGATGAATTGCGATCAGAACATATCCGAAGATGCTGCGTTCATCGATTGATAAACGCAATTGCCGAAAGGCAATTCATTTAAGGAATGAAAGTAGAGGTGTTAATATAATATGGAAAATATATTTGCATTCACCCTGCTTACGTAGAATCATTGATCAAAGACATTATCTAAATCGGTTGTAAAACAAACAAGGTTAAAATAATGCGTAACGGATTATCTACTGACGTAATTAACTGAAATAACAAAAAAGGTGTCATCTAGTTTAAGGACTAACGAATACTAAATGATTAATAGTGTTATGATGGAGTCATGGCACTTGCACTTTGTGGACGACTAACTGTTTATATATCAGAACGTGAACTCATTGGCTTTCACATACGTTTTCGATCATAACGCGGGATTATTGCCATAAGTTACCGCATCGTTCTATATGGCAATGTTGGTCGAAACCTTCATGCCATAACACGTTTATCAACTGTTACCTAATCTTTTCGTGTTGTTGATCTTCTGTTAACCAAATTTATTTGATGTATTCTTTATCAAAGGTGAATACAAATCTAGATGGAAATAACCTTATTGGCGCCTATCTCATAATCTAAGATTATCTAGGGACGTAATAAAGGAAGTAAGTTGTCAGAACAGATCACAACATATACTACTAAAGGAATGAAAACCACATTAAGATACTCAAACATGTTGAAATGGACAAGAATATGTATACCCTGCAGTCATTAAAAAGTTATTTTGCAATTTATGCTATTTTGGTAGTTAATTTAAAGTGACACTCTTATTCAAAATCAATACATACACATGTATAACAAACATAACTTTGAGTGATAAACCTTTAACTACTTACTAAATAATGCATCCATGGAAAATATTAATTTCTGATTACATGATTGTAACCGTGTATTTAATAGCCGAAAGCGCTGGAATACTAAATGCTTGGTGAATGCTAAAAGATTTACTGTGGTCAACTTTAGTTTTATAATGTGATTTATGCTCATTTCTTTCAAATTAACTCGGTATCCTTCATTAGAACCATTGTTTTCAACATATATTCATCCTATTTGGAATATTAAAACTATATTATTAATTGTGGTAAATCTTATATGGGAGTAAGAGTGAGAAAGAATGCATATTTAAATCTGCGAATGTGAATCGTAGTTTGCAACTGCAAGTTATCGTGCATATAATTCTCGAGTAATGGGCATAAAAAGGAAAGGCCAAAAGGTATTATTTGCTGCTGCAAAACGAATGGTTTACTAGGAATAAAACACGGTCGAAACTGGAAAATACAATTCTATGACATGACAATATTAAAGGGATCGACTGAACTCGGTCACATACGTGGGGTTTACAGCATTAACTGGTGAGAAAAATATCGTTACAAGATATACAAGTTCTACAAGATCGTAAATAATGATGATAAATAGCGAATTAGAATTTGAGAATATAATTAATCGCAGAAAAAACTAAGGGAACGCTTCGGGTGCTTATCTCATTGTATTAATTTTTTAAGTTGACTGTTGTGAATTATCTAACTAACCTATCGTATGTTCAAAGGTTCGAAGGTCTTCACAAACAATTAGACATATATGGAGCCACAAATGTTTTATCTAAAGCCGTTGAATCTTTGCCAGCTTTTTTTCGACCCGCCATTACTTATGTTTGAATTGTTTAAATTGTGTTATGATTATGAACGAAACTGCCTCCGATGGGTTTTCGATATTTTCAAAAACGAGTTTCGGTTTCGTAATAATGTTCAAAATACTGGTTTTCATTTTATTTGAAACTGCTTCAACAAATACACAGAAACTGATATAAACCGAAACTAGTTTATTACCAACAAAAACGCCCCAAGTTACCACTTAAATGTGATTAAAATGGCAAAGCAAAGAAAAAACATATTTTAAAATACACAATCATACGGTGTAGATAATGTTATGATTATAGTCTTAAACATAATCAGCGTTTAGTGGACTTTTTGTAAGCCCCTTTTCTAAGCTCTTAAGATTTATTTTACTAACATTGCTTTGTTTGACAACTGAGTAATTTAGGAAACATGTCTGATTTTTACATATCCACCAGCTCACTTTTTCAAAGTTTGTTTAATGGTACATGACCACGTTCCTCCAAAAAATATGAATGTCGGCCGATTTTAATGAAAATTGGAACAAACAATCGTCAATGACTCTTCTTTAACGAGGTTTATTCTTTTTTGAATACCGTTGATTGTTGTTTTACAGCGCCAGCTAGCGGACACGTGCTATTTGGCGCAAACATTGATAAAACCGTAAAACATACAATTTTGCGGCTTTTTTATAAAAAAAAATAATCGGAATATAATTTATTGTACGCTTAATAAATAATCCTATAATTTTCGTATTAGTATTTAAGAAAGAAAAATATTAATTTTAAGTTTTATGACGAAAAGGCTTTAATAAGAAAACAGATACCCATCGGTGAATGTGACGTATTTATTTCGAAAACGAACTCGGGTAGGGTATGTTTTTATTTAATCATAGGAAATGTAATATAATGATTAATAAAATAATGTAAAAAAAAAACCATAAAATTAACGGTAAGGCAAATTGCTGAAAGATATAAGTAGCTTAAAAAAATTGATCGAGTTAGTGTGATTTCTACGCCACCGTCAACGTCAATATAAAACACGTCAAGTTATTGACGCCATAGGTTTGTTTGATGCATAATAATAATTGTGGAGTGCCATTTTGTTTATGGCAAATGATTTTAATTTCACTGTTTGTAAATGTTTGAATTAAAACCAGAAATAAGTACAAAATCAGAAAAAATGATAATATTGTTTGCGATTTGTTATATATGTTCTGAACTGATATTTAGTAGTTATGTATATGGGAGCGTCTAATTAACGTTAGTTAGCTTTCTAAACATATAATTAAATAACGAACTTAAGTTTAGTGGAAATGCCGCGAAAATGTCATTATTACGTTACTGACGTCATTTCAAACGGATTGTCCTTCCGAGCACGTCCCGTTAACAACATCCGTTAAACATGAGGAGCAAAAAAGGTCAGTTTATTTATAAGAGAAACGCAAATCGAGCCTCAACGTGAATGTGGAGAAG
The DNA here is from genome assembly GCF_026914265.1 of Mya arenaria. Taxonomy (NCBI): domain Eukaryota; kingdom Metazoa; phylum Mollusca; class Bivalvia; order Myida; family Myidae; genus Mya; species Mya arenaria. The sequence continues at coordinate 13,095,540 of NC_069123.1, forward strand.
AAAACATGCAATTCTATTGCCGAAACCATCCCGCCTTGGCTAGAAGGTCGCAGAGTCGTAGAAATCGGTGTAATTTTGGAAAGATTAAACTCCTGTAGTTCTTGTGGAAAAAGTTTTTGCATCAATGGCATTGTAGGGGAAACTTTATATGGCCTTGGATCTATCCTTCATATCAGCTGCAAAACCTGTAGGATGGTTAATCTGGTGCCTACGGGAAAACGGCATTCCACGAGGGACGGCTCCGCAGCTAGAAGATATTTTGATGTCAACACTAAATTGGCTGCAGGTAAATGTTGTCACCATATCAATAGTCAGCGTTGTGCCAACGAATGAAGTGAATGATGTAAGACTTGGCACATAATGTATAAGTAGATTAACGTCAATACGTATAAAAACGCCCTGACATATTGTAACGAAATTTGATTCCATCATAGATTCGTCTTTTCCTAGTGAAAAAAATGCATTATTTCTAAAACAACATTTAAAGCTGTAAAATGGACAAAAGTATAAAATCCAGAAAAGGTTTCTCTATATTCCTAATGAATGAGTGCAACATGAACATCGATTATTATGTAAAGGCGTCAATAGATTTGCGGAACACGAATCCTTGGGTTTGATACACGTTAAGTTTACTTGTTCGAAAACGCGCTTGTTGTGTATCTCTTTTAGAGTCGGGTCGTTCTATTTACAGAATGGGTAAGAAAGGATTACTAAATTGTTTTCTTAAAAATGAATTATTCTTTTTTAACAATTCTTGAATGAAATAATGCACTATTGGTGTAAATATTATGAATTGCGGGATTGATGTCATTATTGGGGATATGAACGCAATTTGGCTGGTCAAAGTGTGTGGAGTCCGAACCCAATAATGACATCAATCCCGCAATTCATTCTTTGAATATATATGTATAATACAAATAAAATTGAGCTGTATCATCCAATACAAATGTGTGTACATTAGTGCACGTCTATCTTTAAAGCTTTTTTAGTTTTGTTTGTTTGCAGGTGTTGTATGACATTGATTTCGTTTTTACAAGGGCATAGCATAGAGAATGTGACACAATAATCAATAACATTTTTTTCTCTCCTTTGATGGATTTACCTGAAAAGCATTAGCAGACAGTATTGTTGCGTAGTTTTAAACCGTTTCTTTTGCGGTATGTTATTGATTATTGTTTGTATAGGATTGAATTGTACCTCGGAAGGGATCAGGTTGCAAGAACTATTTTTAAGTTTATCTATAAATTACAATTTATTGTCTTAAAAGCTGATGCTAGCTTCGATGAGACATACTATCAAAGTGTGTAATATTGATTCATGTTTGAAAAACAGTGGTGTTCAATGCCTTAGGCAGTTTGAGTTATTCAGTAATTTATATTAAAACGACAAAAAAAGTATGTGCTCTGCTTTTTATGCGATAAACTTTCAAAGAAAGATGGATCAAGAAGAAGTACAAGTACAGACAACTTGGAGGTCATCGGATGATGCTTAAAATGATAAATGGATTTATCGCATTACATTACTGGACCATTTTAATACCCATAGATTAAGTCTGTTAAATTAATAAAGTTGTTAAACCTCATCTAATTCATTTCAGGAAATTGAACGGCATCAACAAAGATGCAAAGTAGTTCTGCCTTTTCAGCACACTGCACACGTAGGTGACATCACAAGAGAACTGTTAGCTCAGATAGCTTGAAGGGTGCCATTGGCAGCGTTATTAGTGATTGGTTTACTAGGAATTAATACTTTGTAAACATCGCGCACATTTTGGGATTGGCTAAATTTTGTCAACAATGTCGATTCTACAATAAAGGAAGGGCTACAAGACAGTATTGCGATAAGGAAAATAAGTGCATCATCGAGTCAGTACATTGCATAACATCCCGCCTAAAATCATCATATAATTTAAAGGAGATAAATAAATCACATACACGAACAACAACCACATACATTCGTAAACGATTTGCTTTATGTTTGGCTGTTTGCTAGGTGTATGCTCTCCTTTTTGAGACTCTGACTCTACGAGGATTACTAAAAACATTCCTAATTTCGGATTCGTAGAGAGAATATTTGTTTTACTTCAAGCGTTTCTTGTGTTGTTTTTCATTTCTTTTTCATTTGAGACACACTTGTTGGACAAATGTCTCCATGGGGAAAACTGAACCAGTCACAGTCTAAAACTCGTATCAGCATTTAGTAATGTCATGCACTTGAAATTCAATGATTCTTGTAAGGTTAGCTTTCAATATATTTTGTTAAAGAATGTCCACAATATGGACAAAATTGACATTCATTTATTCAATTAAAACAATTTATAGAAAAAGTATAGATTAGTTAAGAATAAATATGTAAACAAACATGTCCTACAATGCATTTCTGAAACGTAAGCTGTTTCATCTTACATCTTAAAATTATATTATAAGTGGATATTTTATTCTAGGAAATTAACTTTTCGTAGCGGATTTGCACTTAATACGTTTTAAAGGTAAACGATGATCACGCTTTGTTAAATTCACTTAATGATAGTCATTTAGCCAAATTTTAGAACAAGTGTTCCCGTCGCATGAGGTTTTTAGTAGTATCCAGTCAAGTGCAAAACTGGGCAAAACAAATGAAAATATGCAGAATCACGATAAAAATAATCCTTTTTCATCAAAACGTAAATTTAAAATGAACGAATTATGCCGGTATTTCATGGCTTCGCGTTTGCTGGCGCGTCAAATTTGCATCGTATGTATGTATGTATTTCTTTAGACCTTGCGATCAAGGATAACCCGTGAAAGTGCAAGCACTTATTTCAACGGGGTCCTTTGTTTTTGCTGAAGGGACAGCACGCTGAAGAGACAGTGGTGGGATACAAGGAAGTCCGGGTGCGAGACCCTAGCTCTTTTTCGAAGAGACCCCTTGGTTCTTTTACGTGCTCGGTGTAAAGCACCGATACAAGGGGTACAACTTTCCTAGGTTAAACCAGTACTGAGTACACCACTTTTCCAAGCACTACCCTTTAAATGCCAAGCGCCAGGCAAGGGAGCTACTTGTACCAACTTTTAACGTCTTTTGGTATGACGCGGCCAGGGATCGAACCCACGACCTCCCGCTCCGTAGGCAGACGCTTATCCACTAGGCCACGGAGACGGTAAATTCGCCGAACGTGCGATTTTAGCTGACGCGAACATATAAGCGGGCAGGGATTGAATTGTACCATGGACATATATAGTGGCAAAAACTATGTTTTATTCATGAACTTCAATGCAATTAAAGATTTCGAAATGATTGTACATGAAACATTTGTATCTGTAATTATATAAAGAAAATACACATGGAAAATGGTTTTTGTTTCTTGTTAAATGCGGATGCAGACGAGATGAGCGAGGAAAGTACACATGGTTGCCGACGTAAGATCAGTATTTTGTGTTTTTACCAAAATGAACAGACAAAGAACTAATTTTAAATATCTTTTCAAGGATAACGATCAAAAACAAGTGTGTGGTTTAAGGGAACAGGGATGTAAACATATATCCTAACGCTAGTTCTCAAAACAAAGCTCCGCATACTTCTTATCGTTCATAGATGAGAGTTTATGTATATACGAAATCAAAGAAAACAATTTCAAACATGGAACGAAAACAAATAACTTAAAATAAAAGAATTATTTGATGACTGTTTTGTACCATGTTGTAAATTACAGCGTTTACCATTTAGCGGGAGTTATATTTTAATAGCGTTGTAATTAATTCTTACGAAAGTTGTTGAACTGTTAGCAACCTTTCCTTTATCGAAGTTAATGTGGATTGGGAAACAAAACTACACTCTAAAGCTTAGTAAAAGTTAACGAATTTATGATATATTCTATATATATATATGTGTTTTTTTTCTCTATACGTTTTAACTGTTGAAAGGCACCAAATAGAATTCTTCTAAAGATTACTAGGATGCATTTTAACTGCAAGTGTAACAAGTACGCGAATACAACTAAATGTACTAACTTTCAAGCCGTAGTGAACATTAACAAATATCCATGAGAGACAGAATGAAATGATCAAGTAGCAATTAACCAATATGTTCCACTCTTTCAACCTTATTCATAAAGTCAATTATAGTAAACAATAGACTTTCTGTAATTTAAATTATTAATACATAACAAAAAACTGAGCATAGTATATACAAATCTACAACGTCGCACCCACCCACTTATACATTAATACTATTAAGGAAAGTAGAGGGATTAGCCCTCTAGTAATACATGTTAAGCATGCCCTGTTAGGCATATTTAATATAGACGTTCCAGAAAAAAGCCCCTGAGAATATTGCGCTGAAAATCAATTGTTCACAATGTAATATTTGACCTAGGGTTGTGCCCCTAAACAGTGTTTGTTTTTGAATGTACAGCCTCTAGATTTGTCTTTTTTTATTGTATTACTAGTACACTATTTTTGACACATACACTGTATAACTTGACATTTACGAACTCTGTGTGGTGTGTATGTTTGTGACAGAAAAGTATTCTGGCTTAATTCCCATCATAGGCTTCGTGTAAATTGAGACCCCATAGTGCTTACAAAATTTGTAAAAAAAATGACATAGAAAGATAGGTTGATTAAGAACAGGGGTGTGTTGAATGATATACACGATCATTGAGTGAATGGCTTTATAAAATCGGTTACACAAATTTGTTCTGCAGTGGGAAGGTCGTTGGTTCTACAGTATGGGAAGGGCAAGGAAAGATAGTTGATTCTTCAGTATAGGAAGGCAATGAAAGGTCTTAAGTTCTAGAGTAGGGGAAAGGCAAAGAAAGGTGGTTTATACTACTTGACTGCGCAACAACTTCATTTCAGACCTTTGCTCAATCACCGATGAAATAAAAAAAAACAATAATATTTATCCAATATGTTTACATATTTTTAATTATTTGCTCTGATCAAATAAAGTTTCACTACACAAATGACCATTGAATAAAAATGTTCCTCTAAATGGCTACAGGCAAAACATGACGATTGAATTTAAATGTCTGAATCTCAGTTGAATAGAATAATTGAATTAAGTAAAATACGCAAAAATACCCTGACATATCCTTTGCGAGCTCGACAATCACATTCGAACATCAAACAATCAATCCTGTCATATGAATTCTGATAGTGTTTCAATAAATTTAATGTAAGGTATGTATATTTTTAATGTTTTTGTTTGAACCAATTGTTTGGAAATTCAATCCCTGGCGCAAAATATAGGGAAGCAATCGCTATTGATGATTTTTAATAATTTTTTGTTCTTATTGACATTGACATATTTTTCAATTATTTAAGTAGTTATGTACTAAATGTCAAATCAGTTTTAAAAATTCAGATATGTTCACAAAATTTTAGAATTATATAGAGCCAAGCAAACGTTAATATATACAATTGGAAATTAACCCTTACCCCATTCGGATTATATATAATTATATAATTGAAAAATAGGAATTTATGGTAAACGAAAATATGAGACCGGAACTATGAATGACATAATTATCGTAGGAATGTTGGATTTGGTACAATTATATTATCATTATATGGTTTATGCAAAAAGTACACTTATTTCGTTAATCACTACTTGAAAAAATAATTACTGCCAATTTAATCCACATACCTAATTCACCTAATTAAAAACATGAAAAAATATTTCAAAACCCGATCAACAGTTATTATCATTATTTAAAGATATCACAGTGTTTTTTCTAAAAAAGTTGGTAACCTAATTCATTAACCTACGGAACATGACAAGTACAACTTCTTGTGAATATGTTTAAAAAAACACAAAAAAAAACAAAACATTCTGGCTCAATTTCCAACAACTTCGGAAATATTAAGTCTTGGTGTGTTTACAAAGTTTGTAAGATAATTGACCAAGAAACCTAGCCTTTTGCACATCACGACCTTTGAATGAACTATAAACAAGAACATTTTAGCACATTTAAAGCATGACTTAATTCGGTGCTATATAACTTGGTTCGACTGTAAAATAATGTAAGGAACTAAGTCGCTTGAGTGCATCATATTTTGTTAAATAATATAGAATCCAGAAATCAGATAAGCATCGAACATTTTTGACTTATTAAATCTAAAAAGATTGACAACGTACAACAACGTTACGGTAAATTAGAAATAAGTTTTGAATATGTGCATGGTATGTATTACCTTTTCTTGCATACCGGACGTGTGTTTCCGGTCATGTGACCAGTGCTGGAAAACCCCATCTTACATACCCCATGTAAGATGAGTCACACGCAACAACGCGCCACTTCTTATTTCATTTATTGTACGGTTTATGAAAAATAAATTATGCCTTTTCAATAAAGCGAAATCAAATTTATATGTTTGCAAGACTTTTAATTAAAATTGAAAATAAATAATCGTAAAATAACGCTAATTTTAGTTACTGCGCTCTATGACGTCAGTAAACAACGTCGCACGCGCATTTTGGTGTACTTGTACAAAAGTTCGTTTTCAACGTCATTTTTTCCACAAATTGATAAATTTAGATATGCAAGAAAAAACATCAATCATGTGTTTCCGGCCCGGAACGAAAATTCCGACCCTCGGGCACGCTGCGTGGCCGGTAACTCGGCAAGCCTCGTTACCGGCTTACGCACGTGCCCTCGGGTCGGATTTTTTTATCCATACCGGAAACACATGATAGATAATTATAATCACACAGGTCTGAAAGGAAAACTTTAACAAAATGTAATGTCATTTGGTATGTCTGCCAAAGACAAAAAAAACACTGCGTGACACACTGTTATAACAATTATACGTACCAGAGGCAATTCTGAGTATCATCATACAATCCAACATCATAAAAACGTAACTCAGTTCATAGTCGCAATTACGACAAGCACGTAAGCAATGCACTAGTAAAATATATTCAGTACTTGCTCAAAATCTGGATTTCATATAGCAGCACCATCAATGCACATTTTCTAAAGCCCTTTAGTATAAAGCACTGCAGTAGAATTATTACGATTATCCAACAGGACACGATTTACTTTACTGAAATCTAGGGTCAGTCTTCATTCGTTTTCTGCAGTTAATAACGAACAAAGAATACCAAACAATCTAATTGTTTCCGGATTGCCATTGCAGGAAGCTGTTAAATTAAACAGCCATGTTAATTGTGTTAATAATAACAGTTAATTTACAGACAATTTATTACAATGGGAGGTAACTCTGATAATTACGAGGACTACGATTGATTAATTCCTTGTTGACCTCAATACTAATGTTCCAATCGCCATGTCGCATTTATAAAGCCAATGTTTTATTTCAATTATCAATACCGACAGCACCGATAACCTATTAACAGGATAAAAGTCTAAGACACTATCACTAGAGCCTGGTTGTACCCATGTCATAGGGGATGACCCATCTTTCTTTTCTTATCTCGGTCATGTAATTCATCGTTGATACACAGCCACTTTTGTAAGGCTTACTTATTCATTTTGACTTTAGACCACTTTCAGGAATGACGGTAAATTCCAACCTGACTAAATTGCTAAAGTAGGAAGGTAAACTGAATGCCCGCCTTTTTCTGCCATGAAAAAGAGGACTATTGGCATTTGAAGGAAATCTCTCAAGCAGACGAGATATACCTATGGACAGTATGTTTATGTTTTTTTCAAGTGCATGGGTTCATATGTATTGGGTAACTTTATTAGGAGGATTTGAAATTCACAATGGAGCTACATGCCAAATTTATTGATAGTCGATGAAAATAAAAGACACAATTTAAACCTCAGACAATAAACGTCAATTAAAAATAAGGAAACATTGCTTCCTAATAACTGATTTTTCTGAACTCTCCTACCACGAAACAAATGCATTTATCTTCAAAAAGCAATTGTTGCAATTTCGAAGTTTCTTTTTTAGATATAATTCTTTAAGTGACGTTTGACTTATGTTGCCCCAACCCCTTATTCTGTGAATAAAAAAGGAATCAGTAGTGCATTGATGATACGGTAAAAAATCAAAGGCGAAATGAACAGACTGGCGTCAGCATTTCATTTAATGTGCGAAGAGATTCGTTCAAGGTCGCAAAAAGTGCAATTTTCGAATTTATATGGAGACTTGTTTCGCTTCGTTATTTATGAACTTCTGAGTGAAATGCTTTGTTATTGTCAATTGATTTATTCTTTGTTTACCCCCAAATGTATTGTCGGTTCACACTTTTGAGGAACGAAATTCATCAAAGGCAACTTTATCATTATTGTTATATAAATGAAGCCTGGCATAATTTATTTCCCAATTATTTATGCGCTGTTGCTCTCCGACAGAAAAATGACCAATGAAGTTTCGATTGAGACTTGACATAGTTAAAAACATGCCCTCTTACATGTTTTACATACACATTACACACATATAAAACGTCGGTTTGACTTTTGTTGACATTTAAAATGCAGTTTTTATCGTTCAAAAGCGCTAGATTATTTAATACATCTCAATTATATATTTTATGACGCATGTATCATTTATTGGCATCACAAGGGTAATAAGGACCTCGAATGATAGTAAATTTGAAAAGGGTGCAATTTGAAGGCATGTCAGAATGTATAGAACTAAGAATATACATGTCCATCACCATATCCTGTAATAAATGTCATAATATTTAAGAGTACACATGGCCATAACTGTGACAGTATTTAAGCATAAGTGGCAAAAATAGACATCGACAAAATCGACAAAAATAGCGTAGTTACGTGTTACAAAATAAGGCAATGCTATGTTAAAGAAGTTAAAAAAGTGTTAATTTAATATTTTCTTGGACAGTTCTTATGTTTCTTACAGAACTTTTCAAATTAATACGTATATAAAGGTCCGTAAACCTGACTTTATTCATGCATTTGTTACAAAAATTGTCAGAAAATAGAGTTTTGTTATTTTGATGTATGTGTAGCCAAACCTTTTTGGTCGTATGGAACTTAGCGCAAAATGTTATTGTTGCAATTAATGTCGGAACACTACTTCAACTACACTGGCACTATTTTAACTGCACACTAAGCAATACTCTCTTTCCAGTAAAACGATTTTGAAGATTTGTTTTGATTTTTTAAATATTGGAGGAATTAATTGCAAGATTAATTTTAAAATAGGGGTATGATCTCATTCGGGCTGGTAAAAGTGTTTGGAGTCCGAAGGATTCCACGCCCAACTACGTTCATGTTCCTGATAATAGCATCAAATACGCTATTCATTACTGATATTTACGCCAATATGTTATTGTTAAACTCTAACATTGTTAAAAATATACTTCATTTCATATGAGAAAACTTTACAGTATTTCTTTTCACACTTTTGTAAATAAAACGACCTGACCGTTACCGAAAACAGTTTACCGAATGGCGTAACAATGACGCGGGAAAATTGAAATACTAATGACAACAATGCATTCCACATATCATGAATAAACACTTTCTAACATCATGATGTTGATTTATTTTTTTCGGGGCCTGCTGACACAATACAAACATTAACAATTTCAATTGACATGTTCATTGATATGCGATAATTCGCGAACCAAACATATCGGAAGACGTTGCGTACATACGAAAATATTCACTATTGCGAAAGGCAGTTCAATTAAGGAATGGTAGTTGAGTAGTAAATATTCTAACATTAAATCCGAGATAGATCAAATCCAATATGTAACAAACCAAATGTATGTGAAGTCACGTCTTAGCTAAGTAGCCATGACATTACGGTGTTGTGTTGCGCAGCTTTTTCTATGGAAGATAATAAAAAAAAACTATTCATAATCGAGCCTTCATACGCAAGATGAATCAAGAAAGATTTTGAATTTATATTGAATACACGATTGTTTGAATTAAGCACCTTTAATCTTTGTGCGTCTTTTACTGTGGTGCCATTCATGACACATATATTATTGTGCTCACTAGGTAAACTACATTCCGATATGTCATCTAAACAAATGAGCGTCATCTATCTTATATGTTGATAAAACAATGCAACACTATATGATATTAGATTTCGGGAAAACATCCAATTTGTAGCGTGCTAATATATTTTTTTTTTCTTAATTTGTTTGCATCCATGATGAATAGGCAGTCTTTATCCCAAATTACGACGGGTAAACGGGTAAACGCATGACACTTTTGGCATATTGTATGCATTTTATATGATAATTTTCATATTTTCATATTTTCACATGTTGACGATATGCCATATTATCTTCGGAAACATAAATTTTGAGACTTGTTATTTCAATACAGGCATTGGCATATATATTGTTGTCCAAGCGTCTCCTGTTTGAGACTGGTGTCGCCAGAAAACAGGAAGCTGCCCATAGTTCTAAGCAGCTGGATATAAAACTTAGTTACGATAGTACACTAACATTCGGTAAAAGTATTTACTAAAGGAACTTTAATTTACTGTTCTTATCTTGTACCAGCTTCTAAGTTATACATAATGGTATTCAAAATGGCTAAAATAACCAATAGAGACACTGTATTGTAGTTTTTTCGGAAAAGCACGGATTGTATTCGATCGTAACGTCATTGACGGCGACGTCGGTTAAGAATAGGTCTCAATGTTAAACCACGGAGGATCGCGTGATCAAAATGGACCAGTCAACATTATTATTGTAAAATAAAACTAAAAAATATATTTATGAACATTGAATTGATTTAACCGATTAAAGAAAAAAAGAATCATCAAGATAAAGGAAACGTACGTATTTACATACATATTATTGAATCATTGAATGGGTATCAAATAACACAATACACAAACACGTAGGCCACTGTCTTTTATAGTTTTGTTTTCGAACCTCAGGACCCGCTTCATTTGAGTTTATAGAAAAGTTTCAGAAGATATTTTTGCTTATTTGAAATACTCCGATTTTTCATAAATGGGTAAACTTAAAAAATCAATCTCAATTCAAAAACTATAACGGTATGAATTATATAATAAAGGATCTGTAAGTAACCAAACAATGCAATAAGCAGTGCCGTATGATTTTATTACCTACCTTTCGTTAAATTAAAATGATTTAGCATTCAATTGAAATATTAAATAAACATAGCAGTGCTAGTATGATTATCGTTTGCATTAAGTAAGTCACTTGATATGCAAAATTTATAGTGACGTCGTTCGAGCTAAATTTAGACTGGTAGTTCGTTTTCATGGCATGTTTGTTATTGTGATATATGCATTTTTATTATCAAACTCGGGTGTTTAAATAATTCAAACATGTTCTGAGAGGCCATATGGATATACAAGCATTTCGATAATTTTACATACTAAATTTTTTTTTAAATTTCACCTCAGTCGAAAACGGTTTTGAGAACAGTATTATAATATAGGAAAAAGTTTAAAGCACAAGTCAATTTAAGTAACAGTGAAACTTAATATTTGCTTAAGAGTAAGGAATAGGAGCATCACTTGGAAAAATTCAATGCAAAAAAAGTACAAGTATCATACATAGTAGCGTTTTTATGGCTTTGTTAATGATATACAAAATATACCAACCAAGTTTGTTCAAGATGTTAAGTTCAATCTTTCTGTTCTTGCTCACAGAAATATATCGCTCGTTTGTGACAATAACACAATGGAAACTACAAGGACAAGCTAAGTAGTCATGTAAATTATTGTTATTTAAATATTGTCACATCCATGGCCCTTTGTATACTTAGAAATTATGACATTGAGTACATGTATAAAAATATGATATGATCGGTGCTCATATCCCTTTTGTGATGGCTCTAGGTTGACTCATAAAAAATTAACGAGTAAAAAAATATTAGCCTGTAGAATGTTAAGTGATTCTGTGATCTTGAAATGGTTTTAATAGTGTTAGAGTAGGTCACTTAAAAATATTAACACTGTAGTTAAAGTTAATGTTATCCTGGAGAAATGTTAAACAATAATCAAACCGACGTTAAGTATGTGTGCAACGGGTATGATAAACATAAAAGGCTGCCTGTTGCTGAACTATGCAATGCGGAACTTCATTGATCATGTGTTTCTTTCAGAGGACATCAATGCATGAAAAACATAAATTCAGTCGCCGTTCATTGTGTTTGTGTCTGATAAAATTGTTAACTGACAATGCGTTTTTATACAAAAATAATTTCAAACAACATTATTGCAATACTCATAAAAGCTTCTGATGATATTCTATTGGCGACCGCGAACACATTTTTGTTTCTGCCAGGCTTCATTTATGCATACAGTTGATTAATAAAGTTGCCTTTGTTGAACACACCTACAATTAATATCGGGTAAACAAAGTAATTATCAAATATCAGTTACAAAGTTTGTTTTTCCTGTGGGTGTAACAAAAAAAAGGATTCCAATAATCAAATTATTCTTTCTTTACTACTCCGTTGTTTATATATAACCAGGCCAAATAAATATCCGAATCAATTCAAATTCTAAGCACATTAAATGAAAGGCTAACGGCGTTCTGTTGAGTCGGAAAAACGTCCAAGTGATTCGCAAAACTAATTTCATCCGAGGTAGTTATCCCTTACGGAAAGGTTAATTAGAATATCGAGTTTTATAATGTACAAGCTATCTATGTTATTACGTCATTGCAATTATCAAAACACAACTGAAGTTAACGCATTTTAATCAAACTTACTTATATGAAAAACAGTTACAAATAATACAACGAAAACTCGAGGTAAGCCCAATTTTTAAAAAAAATCGAAAATTCAAAACTAAACCCAGTAAAGGGCCACAAGGCAAAGACCCATACGAATATGAAATAGAAACACAAACATATAAAAATCATAAACACTTATACAAATACCACAAAAGGACCACTCTCTAATCGCAATACCAATGTTTCCTGCATTGAATTTGGGTATTTTAAGATATTTTGTAATTATTCTTGTAAGTAAATTTCAGTGTTTCATTAAAGGAAAACTTTTTAAGGGGTTTTCCTTATTTGTTTTGATTAAAAATTAATTCAGGATCCACTCAACCCAAACCCCGAAACTTGTCTAATTTGATTGTTTTACGTCAATATTTGGTATCGCCGTTTAGTGTTGGCACATATTAAAATAAAAGCATAAGCCGCAACTAGCTATTTGTGGCCTTGAAAGTTGATACCTTGATAAAGTCATTAACTGCTTTCAAAATCCATAAACTGTTGAATAAGATATCAGGCTGTACAACAATAATTGCAGTCAAATATATGATATGTAGCGTTTGTCAAGGCCCATTTATTTTAAAACTATTTCTGTGTATTAATAAAGTCGGTACAAGACATGACCTTTTGTATATTGTATATAGTTTTATGTCCAGCAACAAAATTCTACCGGCATGCTTTATGTTTTTTGGCGACACCAGTCTCAAACGGGAGACTGCTCGACAGTGATATATCCCTTAAGTGCTATAGTATGAAGTACAAAGTCTCAATTGAATATGTATCTAAAGACTTTATGACATCCGTAAAAACATGTAAATATGTAAATATTAAAATTATCGTTACGGTATACAAAGCCTATGATATCATATTCGATTCTTTAAATGGATTGTCACATAAATCAAGTTCTAGAACGTCGGGATTCGGGATAAAGACGTCATGTTCAGACTGAAAACAGAAAATTGAGGCGGTAAACATATCTTAGCACGCTGCAAATGAAAGAGATTTTCTCAATCCTTATGATAACGTTGTATTGTTACTCTGGATATTGTATAGAGGATATTAGTTCGTTTGAATGAAAGATCGCAATATATTTTATCGAGGGAAGTCAAAAAACTATTTTTACGATTGGTGTGAAACTAAAAAAACAACAACATATTTTTGCATTTCTGTGCCTTAACTTTAAGTAATATAGTTGATTGTACTTTTCTGGAAAGCTTGCAACATACTTTATTACCTCGTTTCAAAAATAAGGTTGTGGAAGGCATGTGCGCTCACGTTCGATTCCAAAGTGAGAACGAGCGAGCTTACATTTCAAAATAGTGATGAAATCAATTTGATATTTCCACTGGTTTAAACCGTGAACTAGCATGTTTATTCCACTGGTATTATTTTACAAGTCAGAAAGTATATGGGTATTGCTTTGATACGATAAAAGTCCATGTGATACGTAATCTTTAATTACAAGAGACGTATATATTGTAATCTATAATTAGAGGAAAATCCTGATAACAAAATCTTGTTAACCTATTTACTGTGATGAAAACGGACACAAAGTTCACTGTCCTGAAAATGGCAGGGTAGTGAAAGGAGGTAGTTGGTATTTGGTAGTTGGATATTCAACTTGTAGGAAGTTGGATTTTCGTATCTCCAACCACACCAAATATCAACTTATTCGAATACTCAACTCTCTGCTAGTTGCCAGTTTGGGATTCAAACATCAACAACATAGTGATGACAATATATTTAGCAACTCGACCATTTCAAGTGTTTTTTTGCGAATATCCAACTACCAACCAGTCAGATCTTTCCCTTTTAAATGGTTGAAAGATACACATGTGAAGAAATCAAATGTTTTTATGTTTGTACACAGATGTATCTTTGTGGGAAACTCTGTTTAATTTGAGTAGTTTTACTGCTTTCGCCAGTTGGATATTCAAAAATTGTCTCCGAAATTTATATCAAATATATATTGATAAAGTCATACTAATGATCGATCATTTAAAAACAAAGTTTGAATTGTCGAATTGTATTCGATTCTTACAAAAATAAGACAACCATTTATGTCCTTCTTGCCATCTCTGTTAATTAATGTTCGACAATTGATTAAAATGAATCTGTTCTTAATCCTTTTCAAAGTGATATTTGAAATGTTCGTGACGAGAACAAATAAGTTCCCAGTATTTTTCACATTACATTCGCTGAATAATCAGTGAATGACACGTATCGTTGTTTAAATTTCTATGTTGCGGCACAGAGCACGTTAGATGCCAATATTGATTCTTGATATGTCAATAACCATACTGTGTACATGTCTATTCATGATATTTTATATGCATCTTTCAAACAACTGTTGTTTGTTAAAACAAAAATGGGGGATGAGCCCCGTCCCAAAATGATATTTCCTTAATGCCTTCGATATCTTGTTCCATATTGTTCCATTCATCATTAGGTAGAATGTTGTCACCTAGGAACCCCATATTGTGTTCGTTTCAATGAAAGGCGATGGGGAAGAGATTGATTATTGTATGTATGTGCTGTCAATCCGGTTACCTTACTTAAGGTATAGTGGAACAATTCAACCGTCGGTTGAGTCAACAGGTATCGAGAAGTTCTACCGTTTCTCTTTTTAATTATTATTTTGTGCCATTTTCACCCCCGATATCCAAGTAATGTTAATCTCATTTTTCCGCAACTTGATTACTTTGACATGGTATTCAAAAGTGTACATACATGGTTTGGTTTTGCTGGCTGATGTAGAAAGTGAAGCATAGATATGTATTTATCGAAAACCCTGTCAAGGTATGTCATAATTATATCGGGTCACTAGGCATGAACACCGCGCACCGTAGCACCGCGGTAATGAAAACAAAGATACACTGGCTTAAAGGTAGGTGAACTATAGTACAATAAAGTAGCCGAGAGTCCAGATGGTCTATCTGATATTTTTACTAAATAAATGTCATTGAGAACCCTTTCGAGTGAGTAAAAAAAGTAAATATTAATAATTTCAACAATGAATAACTAGAGTTATGACCATTTACTTCGCATACGAATTAATGTTAAGATATCTAAATGTGTCCTAAATATAAGCGTCCTACAGAGCATTTGTTTTTAAATCATAACGTGAAGTCATTGTCGAAAATTACCAAACCGTTCTATATGGTAATGCTGTTCAGAAACTTCATAACATATCACGTATATCATCTGATACTCAATCAATATGTTTTTGTTTTTTTCATGTAAATCCAAGATGTTCGATGCACTTGTATCAAGGTCAATGTAAATCTGAATGACAAATAACCTAATTGGCTCCTATCTCATGATACAAGATTCTCTGGAAACGTAAATGTGGAACTAAGTGGCTGAGCGGATCATAACAAATATAACTAAAGAAAAGAAATCTACATTAAGAAAATCCAAGAAATGCTGAGATGAATATCAAGGTTATTTGAAAGTGGATCATCATGTTCGTTTTTAATTAATTTTACACAATACATTCCGACATGGTAACATGTTCATTGATCAGTTACAGCTATTGTAAAATTGTTATTCAAAACACGCTAAAACGGACATTAATGTCTGTATGGCCTGCAGTATTACAGATTTCTGAAAATGCACAGATCGTTAAATATAAAGGACAAGTGATGATACAAACATGTAATTAATTAGTTACCTTAATAGTATAAACATAAAGAAAACTCCAGTTGTTCAGAGTTGTTTTCTTATCCCGCCTAAGAAAAAGACCATTTAAGTGATTAATATTTAGTTCGGTGTATTTATCACTATACTATATTTTGTGGTTATGGCGTTTGGCGTCTATGTTTTTGATCTTAAAAGAAATAAAACTAGTGTGATATTGAATTTTCTTAAGTTTAAGCCCAACATTGGTTGTTTCATGTATGTGGAACCCTTTCGCTGCTGAGGTTTCATTCCTACGTTGGTGTGTTGCTAGATGGGATTCTTTACAATCTCTCTGCGTAAGTGAGGGCCATTAAGAGAGTTCTTCTTCAGTCTGAATCAGTACATTTTCTACAGTAAGAACCAAATGAGTCTACACAAGTACTATTCTAGATTCAAACCTCTTTTTCAGTTATACCAAGATTTGATTCGCAGTTAAAAACATATTAAAACAAAACAATCAGAGAAGAAATACCTTCCCTTTTAATCTGAACAGCCAGGAGCGGTCATTTGGTAGATTCGCTTTCTTTGCTATTCAAGGCCGGAATAAATGGATATGACGTCAAATGCATTTACACTTTGACCTGACTATGCTTATTGATTTATATGATTATGTTAGAGCCATACATTGGAACTTAAACGTTGATAAATTTACGCTATGATAAACAGAACATATATGTGTATATTCATATCAGAGAAATGTTTTTGCTAGTAGTTAGACGATTATAATTTTGAAACACGATATTTCTGTTTCTCTACGTTTCACGACACATTTTAGAAATCATTATTTTCTTAAAAGTCCCACAAGTGTTTTATTCTCTAACTGTTTTCGTCTGATGCACAATTTTTCTTGCTATACGTCTAAAAATGTCCGCTTGTTATAAAAGTACGAATACGTTTATAACTTTTCAGACCTTATTCGAGGTCGAAAACAGGTTCGTATAAATTGCACGACAGCTGATACAAGCTGATTGCTATGTTCGTCGGACAGAAAAAAATAGTCTGCCTCTGAATTTGCCACGATTGGTAAAACCTGTACCTCAAATCCAGTAGACAATTTTCAATTATCTTGAGAGGGTCTATACGACACACACTGAACCAGAGACACACATGTGCAAATACCACAAGCAGACCACACACGTTTCAAACTAGTTATATCAATAAATGATGTGATTACCTCGTTGGAATGGTTAATGAAACACGATTTGACTTGAACACGAGTTTACTCGGGATTTAAATTACTTTCTTTTCGCATAGCATCATACTTGCCTGAAAATGCGTCAAATGTATAGTTTTTAATATCAGCCTGATCGAAGCCAGCATCAACATAAAACAATAGAAATAAGTAAAAGATATAATCTGGTAATGCAGTTTTAACTACTCCACGACCGGATGCACTTATCACCTTCAAACAAATGAATCAATTCGAAACAACTGTGCCGATGTACGATGTAGTCATTCAACGACAATGAATGCAGGAAAGTAGATGCAATTGCGACATGGCCCTAGTACTACTGCCGAGCTATTTAACATTGGTTGCGCGAGCAACCATGATGAAATAAAAGATGTCACCTACATGTGCATTACATAGATATTACATAGATATGTGAGATTCTTTGTAATGAACAACGTTTAAATAACCAAACATGATTACCCGTGTTTAAACAGCTCTTCGCAGTTATGAGAAGTTGCTGAGACATGACCGATATTTCCCTCAATTTGAAATTGATTAAATAATTTAGGACCGTCCATATATCGCAAATATATTCAGATCTATTATTTTTGCAACTAAATGACCGCCAATATTAGAATGCATTTGCTACTGTTTTGTCATATAAAGATAATGATTGCCGATCCCTTAAAGGGGCGTAGCTTGGCTAAAATCAATGTGTAGGCCCCGTTGTTCTAGGGGGGGCATGCCTCCACCCCTAAAAATTGATATCGCCGCAGCTGTATTTTGGGAAATATTTGGGGGCATATTTTGAAGGCTTATAAATTTTATAACTTTGCAGTTTTTGCCCAGCTAAAAGGTATATTCCATACTTGTTCTAGAGCAGTTCAAATTTTCAACAATAAATAAACTAACGATAATTACAAATATCTCCGTACTGTATTCAGAATATATTAATGACATGAATTTATAACCGACCACGTCAATAAAAGTAATCAGACTAAGAAACCGGAACTGGGTAGAAATCGTATAAATCAAACACTTTCTGTAGCAAAGGCCGGCTACACTTGTTTCAGAAATACTTCCTTGAAGCGAATGTATTTATAACAGTATTAATGTCGACGTCCATTTCCTTGTGAATATGCAGTAGTTCCAACGACGACATCCTGTCTGTGCTCATGGTCGACCGCAAATAGTTCTTGATTCGCTTCATAGCATTAAACGATCGTTCGCATGATGCTGATGTCGGTGGCATTGTCAACAGAACTCCGAGAATGCTATCAATAAACGGGTACAAATCTTTGCTCGTTTGTCGGAGCGTATCTTGGAGCCGAGGCGGTCTACTCTCCGCCATATTCCACCGAACTCTCCACATCGCAACTTCGTTACCGAAAGCTTCAAATGAATGCTGGAGATCAGGAGCATATGCGGCATATATGGACGATAAACATTTCATCTTGTAGACATGGCAATCGGTTTGGCAGAAGATACTGTGCCGCGAAGCGATCTTCATTGCTTAAATTGCGGGTCTTCATTTCCTGTATCAAATGGTCAAGGAATACATTGAACAGTGTTATTCTCAAATAGTCGGAAACTGTATCTACATCCGGGTTAGCGCGGTGATTTTGCCTACCAGCTCTTCTTGGTCACGACAGGATTATATCAAATTCCGCAGCATGATTTGTAGCTTTTTCAAAGAGAGCGCCCCACACATCTAGGTCGTTTCGCTCATTGTTCATTAGCTGTATGACGACCTTAGCCTCACCAATCGCATGCAATAGATCGTTATCTTCTTTTTGCAATAGGTTTGTTAATGCAACCGTGGAAATAAACGGTCTAAACTACAACGGGAAATGCGTTCTTGGACGTCGCCAGTGCATCGGCGCGACTCGACAACCTTGATTCGCACAAAGTACGCAGTTTCGTTCACTGCTCCATTTCCTCTTTAGTGGTGGCATCTCGAGACAACTCGACCACGAAAGTTGCTAGCCGTTTTGCAGAGTAATCGAACATGAAACCTATGTCCTGGTTAGTTGACATCACTGTTCCAACATAAGGAATATTGGAGCTGTGAACCAACGCGAGATTCAGACAATGTACTTTGCAGTGTACGTAATTAACATGCGGTGATCTGTCACGTACAAGAGCCTGAACTCCTCGATATTTCCCCGACATGTTTGATGCCCCATCGTAACACTGCGCTCGAACTTTTTAGACATCAAGGTCGGCTTCCTGTAGAAATGACATACTATTGGCACAAACTTCAATTCCTTTGACAGAGGCACACTGAACGAAGCCTAAAAAATCCTCTCTTACTGTACCCTTATTGTCAACAAATCTGACACAGAGCGACAACTGTTCTTTAGTTGATTTGTCGGTAGCTTCATCTATAATTATTGTAAAGTATGGACAGTTCCGACAGTCGCTAAGAATCCTTTCCTTGACTTGTTCAGCGCAAATATCAATGAGTTCATTTTTGGTGTCAGGGGAAGTGTACTTGGCATCATATTGTGCTCTAGCTATGTGCTCCGACATAATATCATCATTGTGTGCAAATGTAGTAAGTATTGCGTAATATTTCCTAGTTTTCTCTGTATGCCCTCGTAGTGGTATGTTTTGCTTTGCACAGAGAACTATTATCTCAATCATTCTATGCAAGACATGTAGGTTGTTCTCCACTGTTGTCCTAGTGGAGTCCGACAGTTTCTTGTTAATAGACTCACTTTTTCCAAACTGTATGTCTTGATAACTTTCAGCTAGAGCGGAAGCATTATTATGATACGTTTCATTTTCATGACATTTAAACTACGATGACAAGTTCTTCCAATCGGTCATACCAGATGTAAACGTCTTCTCACGGCCACCAGTACCTCCAAACAGGCAACAGTTCACACAATATATCGCATCCTTTGACTAAAAATACCGCAAGCATTTGTTCTCAAATAACCAATTACCATTCAGTCTTCGTTGTTTGCCCCCAAATGTCATGTCAAGCAAAATATTTAAGGGTTAAACATTTTTTGAGATAATTCTAGAATAATAGTTTCGGACGGACGGACGTACGTACAGACAGACGAAAGTAAAAAAAAACACCAACTGGTTACAAAAGTAATATGAGTGGCAAAAAAATATTTTTAATATACATATGCTGGATCGAGGATTCGAACCGCGGTCACTCGTGTGGTAGGCATACACTATACCACTACACCAAAGTCGGATAACAAAACATCAGAGTTGTTAAACTAGTACATATTAGTTTAACACATTTGTTTCGTAAGTAAAAGAAACATTTTATTTTTCAAAAATAAAATAGATGAAATGCAAATGTAAATTAAAATTCTGTAATAAAAGCAGTAGATACATATTTATTGTATTATATTTAGTGTTTGAATTATTTTATGTCATGCGCTGTTCACACGTCCCAAGGTCAGACGCATTTTTAAAACTATGACACAGAAATGCAGTAGGCATACCGTAATGGAAATGGGTAGGACAGACAAGACGACCTGGTTTCATTCAGAAGACGTCGCTTCGTTTCCTCATCAGTGGCACATAAGCTAGAACCGCCAGATATGGAGGGTCCTGGTCGGCCATGTCAAGTTGTTACAATTTAAAATCAAGCGATCAAAAAACTTTGATCTGACTTCCTTGCTTGCTTGGAAGCTTCGTTACCACACTACTTCGAACCAGTTCTAAAAACCTTATTATCGATTATTTTTTTATATAGTGCAATTAAATACGGACTTATTTTCATATTTGATAGGTTCGCTGCAGATCGACACTATACCCCTTACCCACCTCACCCTTCAATTTTTATTGCATTTTTTTATATTTTTTTTATTTTTAATTTTTAAGAAAAATGTGTAGGCACGTGCCTACATTGCCTAAAGGGAGCTTAGCCGCTGCTTTTGGATACATCCTCGTGCTTACTTTATAAAACACTTAAAGCGGTAAACCAATTGACGATATAAACCGCTTGATCATTACACGGTAATTTTACGATTCGTCCTGAATGCCAACCTTTTGTTATTATTTAACTCAGTCTTTTCACATTAACTGCCAAGCACCATTCACGACAATATTTATTTAATTCTTGAAAGCACCACAGAGTCTCTAACAAAATAGCTGCCTTGTCTGGAAACAACAATTCATGAACTGAAAGTGTGTCAATTTTCAGATCTGCAATTAACCTTGTTGCAATTCAATATTGTAAGGAAGAGACAGAGAAAAATTTGGGAGGTATTTTTTCCTTGGAACAATAAAACATTACTGTCAAAAAAAAGACATCCTACATGTTTAAAACACATTTTAAGTAACATCGTAGTCGCCAATGTCAAACACTATTCATTACCACGACGTTTGATTAACTGAGACCAGAGGCACCCCATCAATGCAGTCTTATGGCTTGAGGTAGTCACCGAAACAGCGATACAGTTTCCAAAACAATGTATCCAGAAACAAAACCGAATGTAAATGCACGTTCTCCTTCTTGTGCAATTGATCTTTACTTCGAGTAAAGTAAATACAATTTAGCGCAGTTTCGATAAAAATGCATAGACACACCCATGGGGAAATTCGATATGATTCCATTCTCTTTTCCCGATAGCGTGATGTGCGTACAAAAAGAAGTCTTTGAGCAGTCGGGATTCTAGTAAATCAGATTAAGTTGTTTAAAACAAACACACAGTTCATCATAAATCAGACAAAAGCAAATAGTTAAGATATTTTGCTGAAATAATGAAATTCAGTTCCTCTTTAGAGATATGTATTTCCTTTTAGGTTTCACTTTTAAGCTTACATTATTTGTTTATAAAAGAATATTTCGTTAAGAAATTAAGACATGATCAGCTTTAACATAGTTGGTATGTAAATAGTTTTTTACGTGTCATAAATGTTTAATCATAGAATGATCGTTAATAAAATAATTGGTTTTCATAGTTCATGGTTTAATTGACATATTTCAAAATGTCGTTTTGTAATATAATTACATAAAAGAAACTCTCTTTTGTTTTGTTTTTGTAATACTCATTTAACTAGAGATGAGTTAAAATACTTATGTTTAAGCCATAATTTTTAGAGATGTTATAAGTCGTTACATGATATGCTTCAAACAGGCCAATCAGAGCCCAATATTCTGTGCTCTCAATTTTGCGTATTCGTGTACGTGACTAAGTTGATTCTTAACTTTTCAATGTCGGTCATAGTTAATTTACTACAAACTGAAAACAAACTTATTAAGTTTGCTGCCTTCCCTAAGAAGATATTAACTTAATGTGTAATGCAAGACCAAATTCATGCAATTTCGAACAATTCATGAATTAAAAAGATTGATAAGAACTAAAAACATGTCGTATGGAATATTCCTGTCCTTTTATTGGCCCTTTCTCTTTGTACTAATATTTTATGTTTGTTAAATACCTGATAATATAGAGTTGTGTACCTGTGCATCATAATATCTTTGAAAGTGTTAACATTTTATCGCTTTGCATGGTTATTTAAAAATAATATTTAAGCTTTTTCGTAAACACGGACCTTTAGTTCAAAAGCAAACTAAAAGTATGACACATACCCTTTAGAATCCGTAATAATTTCCGTTTTCCACTATAAAATCAAGTCCTTTTATGAATAGCGTCTGATAAGCAAACTGGCTGATAACCAACAAGAGAAGATCTTGAGTGTTTTTACACTAACAATGGATTCAAATTAATTGCAATTCCATGGCGATTCCCTCTCAGCTACTTGTAATAGTCTATGACAAAAAATATGGATGCAAAGCACCAAAGGGCGCCTTAAAGTAGCATGAAATCAGTTATGATATATGAAAATGAAATTTTATATTATACATTTATTGTTCAAAAAGAAATTGAAATACATTGTATTATCCCATTACGCTCAATATGTTTAATAACATGGAGGAGCTGAATTACGTTCGCATAAATAGATTGAACTTCGAAAACAAGTCAATCGTGTTCATTTATTTTTAAATGAGACAGGAAATCGCTGAGAGTGTTTTTAAAATGTTAGCACTACTGATAACATTGTCGACTAACGGCCTCCACTTGTTGACTAAAGTAACGATGCAGGAAAATACTGGACTATATTTTCGAAACAAAACTTTACTCACATATGATCTTGGTGTACTTTGTTCGCGAATTACGTTTGATTATAGGTCATTTTGGACCACGTCATAATCGCCTATGTTATTTTTATTCTGCTTGTTAAAAGTGGGGAAATCTAGAAAGGGTCTCAGAACTCAAAGATGAACTTTATATTAGAAAAAACCCTAGCCGTCTAGACTACATCAAGTAGAGCAAAATGCACCGACACAGGTGAAATGTCAGATAATATTACCAGATGTTATATATAATGAATTTTTCATTGATCGTTATGTTAGAAAATATTTCAATTTCAGACCAGGGAATATGACATGTATGCTTGAAGTATTATTAAACAAATCTGAAAGGACTCACTCCCAGATTTTATGTTGGCAGTCACCATGCGTTGTTGCTGATTGTACCTCAGTGAAGCAAATCAGGCTGAATCGTGTGTGTGTGTGTGGGGGCGCGCGCGCGCGTGCGTGCGTGCGTGCGTGCGTGCGTGCGTGTGTGTGTATGCGTGTGTGAGCTTTGAAGTAATTTTGTATATCTGGTTTGAGATTGTCCAGCACTGTTTTTAATTTTATTTGTTTGCTTTGAATCAATTTGAGATACATCCACATGATACAATACATGAAGTGCACATGCAACTATTCGAAGCAAAGCTTGTAATAACTCCTCTTTATAAAGCATTCAGTTATGCCCTTTCATGAAAAAAAGAAAGACGACAGGCGTTGGAATCCACAGCATTGTATGACTACGACCAGTTTTTAATTTAATTCAGAAATGCATTGGATGGGTACAGGCAACAGGTACATAATCTCTATCTCCATTTCACTTGATGACTACCAGATGCTTACAAAAGTAAAATGTATCAGTATAATAATTATTTATCTTTTAATTAAAAGTCCTAAGCATAGTACACAACTGCACCGATTTCGGATACACGAAAGTCTAGAATAAACATGATTAAAAAATGACCACGTTAAAATACTACCATAATTGGAAGAAAAAACATATGACGGTACGATCCTGGTTTCTGGATTCTTGTTTACGATTGGTTCCTTAAACATTTATTCAATAAAATATCAAGCATCGGTCGGCAATGAACGTTTTTAAATTGAAACACTGCACCTTATACCTTGGCGTTCACAAACAAGATCCCGTTGATATTTGGTACATTAGGATGGTTATGTTATTTGCGTTTACTTTACGGTGTCGGGAATCCTTCCGATCGCTCTTGGTATCGACTGTCAGAATAACACATACATTAAAGACGATCTTTTTTTCGGCTGCATTGTAATGATAATTGCATCTGTTCATCACTTCCATCTCACTCATAACCCTTATGTGAGCAGCGTGTCATCAATATTGATTTCCATTTTGAATGGCCAATAGATAGTTTCTCTGTTTGGGGCTAGAGCCGTTCCATCGTGAGAGCAAGAAATCTTAAACTTAAACTTCAAAATAGCTTTGTTGTTGATGATGCCGTTGTTGTTATTGGTGTTGTTGTGGTTGTTTTGTTGGTTTTGGAGATGGAGATGACGATCCTGATCATAATGACGATGGGCAGATGCTTTGCTTTTGCATTCATACAAATGTGACTGCTCGGGAAAGTACAAATGTAAGAATCGCATTACATAAGCACAAGCTTTTAATACCCGCGGCTTTGAGTCCGTAAAATAAAGAAAATTATTAAACCTCATCCAATTCACTCGTTGGAAAAGATAAAGCAAAGCCAATACGCAAAGTTCGCTTGCCTATTATTCACGAGGAATTTGCATAAAGTGGACAGCTGAGAAGTAATTATTTGCCGTTGCATAATGAATGTTTTTCAAGAAAACAAACATGGCCAACGCTAGAGGTTACATTTGTGTGTCAATACATTATTAAATGGATTGGCTTAAATCGGTCACACACGTGGGTTCTACAGCATGTACTGGTCAGGAAAATATCGTAACAAGATATATGAGTTCTACAAGATCTTAAATCATGCCGTCAAATGAAGACTTAATATCCGAGAAGATAATTAATCATAGAACAAACTAAGGGAACAAGTTATAGCGCTTATTTCTCTATACTTATAGACATGTTTTGGCATTGTTCTATTTGCTGTGCGCATAGTTCGTTCCATTATAATTTTTGATGAGAAAGAGAGAAAGATAGCCCGACCCCCTTCCCCCATTCAGGACGATATTGTTTCATACTTTGGTGTTTAAGTGAAGTTATTAATTTATGAAGGTAGATTATTTCAGAACTCTTATCAAAACACGTTTACTAAAAGGAAAACCGATTGCAAATATTATGAAGTAACTGAAATAATACCGTATACATTAGTTTCTTTTAATTCTAAACAATTACTTGAACATTTTAAACCTGTTGCAAAAGAAATACATTGGAAGGTCTATTTTTCGATGAATTAAATTCCCGACGTAAATTTGAAACTTATTGAAACATTTTAAGTTTGAAGAATACTTTATTTTTCAACAACCTTTTAAAACAAATTAAGTTTAAAATGTTTCAGGAAGATAAAAAATAAATCTCAAAGGTATTCATATACATTCAGATATATATGGAGCCACATTTCTTTGACAAAGTGCCGATGGATCTTCGCCAGCTTTTGATTTTGTATCAAGTTTTTATTATTATATAATAATGTTATTGAGAAGTTTTAATCTGGAATTATTTATGACGTCAAAAGTCATAATAGCCGTAGAGAAATCTGAATTGGTCGATAATCTCATATCTCATAGCGATTCATTATTAATGTATACCTAAATAATTATATATTTAAGTACTAATCTGGAGTAATGTATGACGTCAAAAGTCATAATAATCATAGAAATATCTGATTTTGTGGATTTTCTTCTATCTCAATGTCAAACCTTAGTTAATAATGGAATTATATCGTAAAAAATATCGCGAAATACAATAACTTCCAATTTACTTCACGTGGAAACCATCCTCCTTATAAGTAAAGCCATGGGCAATCCACAATTTAAACTAGAAAAAACATTCACAAATGGTCTTTTTTAATTGAGTTGTCTTTCATATAGAACTTAAAGAACAAGAGCTATCGTAAGACAGCGCACTCCACCACGCCTCTTTGACTTAGAAGTGAATACAATATTGATGTGTGTGCCTGTCAAAGCAATAAAATCTAATTTAAAAGTAAATAGTGACCATTACTCTCGGGTGCCCAAAACACAATCTCATGAAAGGTCTCTATAAACTCTATATATATACCAAGTTTGCGCGCAATATGTCAACCCTTACTTAAGTTTTTCAATACCAACCATTTTCTATTAATAATAACTTTAACCTTGACCTTGATCCAATAAGCCTCACACGCAATCTCATGAAAGGTCTCTATAACCTAGCTAAATAATGACACAATTCATTCTTATAACTTTTTTTCCTTTGTGGAAATCTGGTTAAGCTTATAAAAATGTGCTTGTCAAAAGAAATCAAAAGAAAATTTAAAAAAAGTAAATCAAGGGCAATAATTGGTATTTAGTGTTTAAATGCAGTTATGTAACCTTATTGTCAGATGGTGGTCATTAATTGTGAAACGTATAAAGTCAATTAAATGAAGAGCATATAAAAAAAATTAAATCCAAACTTGCCCTCAAACATTAACTTAAGTTCCTAAGTCAATCAGGGGCCATAAATTGTATTAAGGATAATATGGAGTTATGTAATCTTATTGTGTGAAGGTCCTGAACAACCGTGTGAAGTATTAAGTCGATTGAATGAAGGGTATAGAAGTTATTAATAAATATCCTAACCTGCCCTAAAATTTCAACCCAAGTTCAAAAGTCAATCAGTGGCCATAATTGGTATAAAGGATACTATGGAGTTATCAACCCTCATTATGTGATGGTCCTGAACAACTGTGTGAAGTGTTAAGTCTATTGAATGAAGGGTATAGAAGTTATTGATAAATATCCAAACCTGCCCTAAAACTTTGGCCTCAGTTCCAAAGTCAATCAGGGGCCATAATTTGTATAAAGGATAATATGGAGTTATCTAACATCATAATGTGATGACCCTGAACAACTGTGTGAAGTATTAAGTCAATTGAATGAAAGGTATTGGACTTATAAGAGAAAATCCAAACTTGCCTTAAAACTATAACCTCTCCAAAATCTTTAACCTAAGTTCCTAAGTCAATCAGGGGCCATAACTTGTATTAAGGATATATGGATTTATGTTGCCTCATTGTGTGATGGTTCTGAACAATTGTGTGAAGTATCAAATCAATTGAACGAAGGGTATAGAATTTATTAAAAAATATTCAAACCTGCCTTTAAACTTTAACCTCAGTTCCATAGTCAATCAGGGGCTATAATTTGTATAAAGGATACTATGGAGTTATTTAACCTCATTATGTGATGGCCGTGAACAACTGTTTGTAGTATTAAGGGAAATGAATAAGGGTAATGGAATTATAAGTGGAAAACCCAACTTGCCCTAAAACTTTAACCGAACGCCAACGCTGACACCGCCGACGCTGGGGCGAGTAGTAACTCACTCCTTATTCTTCGAATAGTCGAGCTGAAACTACTATTTCTGCTCTAGTCGTATAGATAAATTTTTATTGTAAACATTCCGTGAATATTGCATTGAAATTATCTCTTGTGTTTCGACAAGTTCCACGAAATGCTTCCGGATGGGGTTTCGATAGTTTCAAAAACGAGTTGCGGTTTTCTTTAAACGAACTATAAAACTGTTTTCTTTTTCTTTTTATTTGAGAATGTTTTAACAAATTAACAGTTCATGAAACCGATATAAACCAAAAGTTTAATACCAAAAACAACGCCCATTAATACCACTTAAAAGTGATTAAAATGACAAAACAAACAAGTGATATATCTTGAAAAACATATTTGGTGTAGATGGAATGTTTGATAAAAACGGTAACACCGAAAACTACACAGCATAAAAAAATGAGCTTATCCTTCCCTGATTAACATTTTTCAGGATTAGACGAGGTTAATGGTATACATGATGAAAAACTGCTTACCACATACTGAAATGAATACTTTCAGCCTATTTGAACAACAATTGACCATTAGCATCTGTTTGGTATGCTGCTTCTTGCATTCAGTGTGTATATAACTGTGTTTATAACGCTAAATGAACAACTTTATATGATTATGTTTCAAAAGACAAATGAGCACAAGGGAATATCGAACATCATGTTCTTTAGTGAAAATATCTTCTATTTTCTTGCTCAGCCTAGGCAGTTCCCTAGCAATGTTCAATATCACATAGTCACATATTCCACCTCAATGCACACTGTTTCTGGTTGATTTTATTACCGTGAATTGGATGTTATATCCATGTGCGCATCAGGCAAAATGACAAAAATCAATGTTGTAATCCACCAGCTAAAAGCAGATTCGCAGATTTACAGCGATATAACACCATCTTCATCACCACCTAATGACATGTTTTGTTGATGACGTCACGCATTTATGACATTGTTTTTTTATTGACTACCTCCATTCGTCAAATGATATAATAACTGATGACCTCACGTATTTTTGACATCGTTCTTTTTATTGATTTGTTGATAAAAATGAGCTGAACTATGAATTTTGTACTTTTTGAGTGTAACCTTCGAAATCCAGTTGATGATTGAGATATGATTTATGTTTTAATTGTGAATAAAATGGGTTATGTGGAATTATTTTCTTTCCTGTGGATGAAGCAGCCAGTGCAATTTCTTCTCGCTCGTACACGAAAATGTGCAATCAAGAAACGTTGACCTAGATTTTAACCGTAAATGTGTTTTGTTATACATACAACCTCAAACTCGTGTTTATTTTGAATCATATGTATTAATCTCGTCAATTTAAACAATTATATCGTATGTTTTTTTTTATAAATTTGATTCATATATACATAATCCTCTATATGCATTCGTGGCAAACTGCTCATGTGCCTCAGACTTAGACTTTCTGATTGCAAATAAAAATTATGACTGTTTTGATCTAATAATTGACCTTAATGCATATTTTTTGAACACTTAAAATCATATATTTACTTCAACTCAAGTTAAAAAATAGTCCAATTCTTGATTTAGGTTCACGATTATTCAAGATTTTGAGGCTAGGAATGCTTTCAGTTTCAGTTGAAATATTTTTTGAGGGTAATTCTAGAAATGTTATTCAGGTTCTTAAAGAGTTATAGAAACGATTGTTATGTCTTTAACTTTACAGCAGTTGATGTAAAATTCACTCTCACCATCATCTCCAGCAATGCAGAGGAAGGGTGACAGAACTGCAGTCATGTGTACCAGACTGTCAGTTCCGTTTTCTTTTTTACAATCAAACTGTCAACTCATGCTGTCAACTTTAGAACTGAATGTCTTAATGAAAGATAGGTTTACTTCAACAGTTCAGTTTTTGTTATTAAAGACACAGACACGATAATTAAATAAAAATATATATGTTATCAGCGTGGATTAGTTAGGCGAGTAGTTTTGCATGACGACGTAAGCTTTATTATTCATAATAAAACAGTTTTAAAGATAATACATTTCTATATTATCTAAATATAAAACGACAATTCATAACAAAATGATGATACACAGAGTAAGAAAAAAATGCTTCTAATCGTTACATACATAGGCATACATATAAACTATATGTGTATGTAGTTATTGCAATATTGGTTGTTGGCTCAAGAAGGCTTTCATTAAATCCTTAAATTTATTAAAGGCTTTAACTTGTTAATAACTTTTATTCATCAAGCATTAGTTTCCTGTGTACGGCATAAGGTTATGAACTTGACTAAGGGGTATTATTGAATGGCATACTCATACTTTTTGACGGAATGTTTACAACTTTATCCTGTTTTTTTGCCTTTATTGTCTTAAAAATCTATACATAATACAAATGAAATGGTACTGCATTATCAGATGATATTTGTGTGTTATTTTAAACCGTTACTTTGGCGAACTATTTGACATGATTGTTGATGTTTGATATCGCACCGTTGAAGTAATCCAATTTTTTTTATATTTATAAGCACAAGTGTATTTATACGTTGCAATTATTTGTCTAAATAGTTGATGGGTGCTTCGTCAAGACCTACAATTAAAAGTGTATTATTAATACATGTTTGAAAATCAATGATATTCCATTCCTTAAGCACTTTGTGTTCTTCAGCTTTTTAAATTTAAACGACATGAAAAAAGTATGTGCTCTTCTTTTTTGCGACTTACTTTTAAAAAGTGATGGATCAAGAAGTACAAGTACAGACAACTTGAAGGTCATCGTACGACGCTTAAAATGATGAATAGATTTATCGCATTAGATAAATGCAACAACTTTAATACCCAGTCTGATTTAAACCTGTAAAATGAAGAAAATTGTAAATCCTCATTTAATACCTTTCAGAAAATTGATTGGCAAAAACAAAGATGCAAAGTAGTTCTGCCTTTTCAGCACACTGCACACGTAGGTGACATCACAAGAGGACTGTTAGGTGTGATACCTCGAGGGATGTCAATGGCAGGTATATTAGTGATTGGTTAACTTGGAATTTAAACTTTGTCAACATCGAGCACATTTAGGGATTGGCTTTATTCTGTCATCAATGTTGATTCTACAGTAGAGGAAGGGCTTCAAAGCATTATTGCAATCAGGAAAATGAGTGCATCGTGGAGTCAGTACGTTGCGTAAAACCACCATCCAATTTTAAATGAGAAAAAATTGAACACAAAACATAGCCCATGCATTCATAAACGATTTGCTTCAGGTTTGGCTGTTTGCTCTCAGATAGGTGTAGTCTCTCTTCTTCTTCAGAATCTGACTCTTAACAACATTCCTTGTTTCGGATTCGTAAAAGAGAAAAAAAAATTTACTTCAGGCGTTTCTTGTGTTTTCTTCAATTTTTTAACAACTTGAGACACACTTGTTGGACGATTGTCCCAGTGGGGAGCACTAAACCAGTCACAATCTAAAACTCGCATTATAGGCACAGAAGCATTAAGTAATTCGCTCCAAACACTTGAAAGCTTATGATTCCTTTATGACAACTTTCAATATATATTGTCCAGAAACATGACGGATTCGACATCCATTTATTAATTCAATTTCAAAACAATTTATGGAAAAAGAAGAAAGCATAGATTTGTATAGTTTAAAAATGTTAACAAAAATAAAATATCCAACAGGCGTCAAGTTAACAATGCATTTCTGAAACGTCATCTGTATTTTATTAGTGGTTATTTTCTTAAATGGAATCAATTGTTCGTACCGGATTAATACGATTTCAAGGATAACGATGATTACGCTTGTTAACTTAAGTATAGTCATTTAGCCAAAATTCAAAATAAGTGTTCCGCAGTAAGAAGTTTTAAGTTTTGGATAAGAGTGAGGTTTGTTTTTGTAAACTGGTTTTGACCCCCAGTAAAATTACATATTACTGACCGTTCCAAGGCGGTACCTAACAATCCTTGATAAACATACCTAGATTTTGTTTATATAAAGTACGTACGCACTGTGTTGTTTGTTGAGTATTTTGCTTCTTCCATGTTTCTTGTTTGTGTTTTTTTTTGTAGTAAGTATTCAGTGAAGTGTAAAACTGGGAAAAAACGCGAAAAGGTGCAGAATCACGATAAAAAATATTCCTCTTTCATCGATACTTAAATTTTACCTGAACGAATTATGCCGGTATTTCATGTGTTAATGTTTGCTAGTGCGTCCAATTAGCATCCGTAGCGTGTACGCTTAATTCGCGGAGTGAGAAACTTTAGCAGACGCGAACACATAAGCGGGCAGGGATTGACTTGTAACATAGACAGATATAGTGACAAAAAATATGTTTTATTAAGAATTTATGAAATACAATGCAATTAAACATTTAACAATGATTGCACATGAAACATTTGTGTCTGTAAATGTATAAACAACGGAATATATTGAAATCACACAAATTTCGTGGACACATGGAAAGGAAAGTGGTTTCCGTTTTAAAATGCGAATGCAGACGGGAGGAGCGGCCAGTGTGCATATGGTTATCGCCGTAAGATTAGTACTTTATGTATTTCCCAAAATGAGCAGACAAGGAAAATACTTTCCTTAAAACGTGCAATTTTATAGTGCATTTGGCTATATCCAAAATTTTAACTATCAACGACCCACATAGTATTAGATATAAAACAAGGCTGCAACCACAAGTAGAGTTACTTAATGTATATACACAAGCGCTCAAGGGCGGATGTAACTCGTTGGAACTATCTTATTAAGGATAACGATCAATGACTAGCGTGCGGTATATGGGAATAGCGTTGTAAATATGTATCCGAACGCTAGTTATCAAATAACTTAGCTCCGCCTACTTTTAATCGTTCAGAAATGGGAGTTCATGTATAAACGAAATCAAACATGGAACGAAGGGAAATTACTTAAAATAAAAGAATTATTTGACGACTGTTTTGTACCATGTTGTAAATTACAGCGTTTACCATTGAACTTGATGTATAAGTCAATAGCGTTGTAATTCGTTCGCACGAATGCTATTGAACTCATGGCAACCTTTCCGTTATGGAAGTTTACGTGTAGTGGAAAACAAAAATACACTCTGAGGCTTAGTAAAAGTTAATGTTTATGATATATTTTATGCGCTTATTTCTCTATATGTGTTAGCTGTTAAAAGGCACCGAATTTAATTCTTCGAAAGATCACTAGGATCCATTTTACCTGCAAGTGTAACAAGTACGCGGATAACAATACTTACTTTCAAGCCATAGTGAACATTATCAAATATCCATGAGAGTCAGATTGAAATGAACAAGTAGCAATTAACCAGTATGTACCACTCTTTCACCCTTATTCATAAATCAATTATAGTAAACAATAGATATTCTGATCTTTATTAAATAAATGCATAACTACAAAAACTGAACTAAAAATATGCAAATCAACCACATCGCACACACCAACTTATTAATAATGATATAACTTATTTCTAACGAATGCCCTCTTAGGCATATTAAATATAGACATTTTTTCCAGAAAACCCCCTGAAATAATTGCGCTGAAAAAATCAATTGTTAACAATGTTAATATTACAATAACCTAGGGTTGTGCGCCTGAGCAAGGTTAATTTTTAAATTTACGACTACTGGGTTTGTCCCTCTAGTTTTCATCGTATTACTGGTTAACTATTTTTTGACCCTGTATATCTTGTAGGAACTCTGTGTGGTGTGCATGTTTGAGAAAGAAAAAGATTCTGCTTAATTGCCATCTAAGGCTTCGTGTAAATTGAAGCCCCACACTGCTAACAAAATTAGTTAAATATATGACCTAGAAAGATAGGATGTTACAGAACAGGCCTGTGTTGAATGATCGTGATCATTCCGGGATTGGCTTTATAAAATATGTTCAACAATTCTGTTCTACAATGGGAATGTCGTTGGTTCTACAACAGGGGAAGGGCAAGGAAAGATCGTTGATTCTACAGTATGGAAAGATAATGAAAGGTCGTTAGCTGAAGGGTACGGGAAAAGCAAGGAATGTTTTGTTCGTTTTTTTAGTATTGGAAGGAAAAAGAAAAGTCGAAATTATTAAGTTTAATGCACCATATTGTCATGGTGTCATACTTGAATCAGCATCTCGATCAAGGTAAGTCGCTTGAGTGCGTCATCATTTGCAATTTGATATAGAACCAAGAAAAGCATTGTACTTTTTAAAACTGTTTATTTTTTTAAAGATTTGTTTGCTCTTTGACAAACGTCAACATAATTATCTTAAGGAATATTAAGGATATTTTCTAAATTATGCCATGGTATGTCAAAACCTTATCACACAAGTCTGGAAAGAAAACATCAAAGAAATGGTATGCCATTTAGTATGTTTGCAAAAGACAAAAAGAAACACTGCGTGACATAATATTATATCAATTATACGCTCCAGAGACAATGCTGAGTATCATTATACAATCCAGCATCATAAAACCGTCTCCCAATTAATGGTCGAATTAAGACAAGCACGCAAGCAATGCTCTGGTAAAATGTCTTCAGTACTTGCTCAAAATCTGGATTTCATATAACAGGGCTTGATTTAAGGAATAATAAAAAGCACTAGTAAACGATTCGGTCTCCTTAGTCCAAAAGTCTCATTTAAATGACGGCTTCCCCTGCGAGAATTTTAAGAACAATTTTTGGATCATTTTAGGAATTTGGTTCTTGCATAGTGTAATAAGGTTCTTTGAACGGATCTAATATTTAATATTTGACTTTAAGGATACACACATTTTACAATGTAAGCTACTGAAATGGATTTTGCGTATCCAGTGATTGCAAATTGGATTGAAATAGATGCATTTTGACACAAATACATAATATACACAACCTTAGTTAGATAGGCAGTTATGTTCTTGAACACCATCAATGCGAATTTCCCACAGCCCTTTAAGTTATGGTAATGCTGTAGAATCATTACCTTTATCCCACAGGACATGACTTACTAAATTAAAATATAGGGTTTGGCGTCATTCATGTTCTGCAGTTATGCTAAACAAAGAATACCATACGATAAATTTGTTTCCCTGATTGCCATTGCAAGAAGGTGTTATATTGAACAACTATGTTCATATACTGTTAAATTGATTAATCATTGCACAATGGTAAAATTTGTTTCAAAATAAGCCCCTTACTTTCTAAATCAGGTAAGCTTTGTCTAAAATTACTAATGAAACTCACTTTCTTATAAAATAGATACCTGACAATTTATAAATATCGTTTCGAAAACAGGGACCGTATACGTGCACTAATGTTTATTTGATAAGATTTCATTTTTGTTTCATCTTGGAATTCGTGATTCATAATATCTGTTTAACATCTGTAGGTTAACAAAAGTAAGATCAACACACAAGATCAACACATAGACAACAAGAGTTGATTTGGTTCAATTGTTCGGTTTGTACAGATGCAAACATCTTATGATTTATACAGAGGTTCCATGCATGATAAAGAAAGTTGTATGATTCCATTATTGAGCTATTGTTATAATATTTAGACGATGTGTGTCTTACCAATTTTTGAGCAGAACGCAATAAGGTAAGAAGTGATATATATTGATAAAAACATCTATGAACTATGAACAATAAAATAAATAGTATCAGGTGAGTATACAAAAACTTACACATCTACGTTTAATATTTAAACCAATGAAAAACAGTGTTTAATTTGCATTTTTTAACATTAAGTTTAAACTAAAACAAGTGATTGGTCTAAAATCAATGTCAAAGCAAAACAAATTATATCGTAATTACGACGAAAACAGGGCTCATATGCATACCAATGGCTGAAAAATAACTTGACAAAATGATACGGCAAGAGAGCAAAGTACTTTACGGATACGGATGCATATAATATGTGCATTTTGTTCCAATATGACTTTTAATATCGATAATTAACAGTTGTTCAGTGAGTAAACTTTCTGTGACCGTGAGATTCTTTAATTTCAAACCAGACAAAAAAGCGACAGTTTGAAGATCAGTTGTGGATTAAGATATTTAATCGTTGACTATACGTTTCCTATACAACTTATTAAAGTATGATTATATGATTTACACTTACCACTGAATGGCATGGAAAAGTACCCGGCCAGTAAAGCAAAACCATCTTATGTTTGGTGTATGTCAGCCTGGATTCCAGCTGCTTGTTCAAGTATAAGAATAAGGTAGTTCATCTCCATGTGTTTTATTCACAAATGATGTCCTCACCATTGTGACTGAGCTCATACGAACAGGGATTGTTTTTTCTTCTTTTCATATGACAACCAATCGGAACACTTCCAATAAGTACTTTTTTCAAACGACACTGTTCTTATATTTCGTGCATATTTTATGGAGTGTAATGTACTCATAACCAGTACCCGCGGCATATTGACGATAAGGTACCCGGGACCAAACAATATATCCGTCCTCGTTCTATACACACGATTCTTAAAATAAGCAAAACAAATGGATAAACGAGTGCGTTATTGAATTGAGTTCCAAAAGGCAAATTTACTTCAATGGGAGGTAACTTGGAAATTTTTATGAGGACTACGAGTCATGAACTACTTAATGCATGCGACTCAGGATCAACACCGTATCGGAATAGAGAATAGGGAAAAGTGATTTAATTATTTTAATTTAAAAAAAATATACTATCTAAATAATTATTATTTTTGTATCTGTTTTATTTCATTTGTTTTCATATAATAATGTACATCAAAATCAATTGGAACTGTAATGTGACAATTATTAAGCAAATATAAGTTCGAAATAATCTTTAAGCATCAGTCTCAGGCTTTTCTCGACGGGGTCGAAGACTACACACATAAAACATTGAATGAAATTGTATAGTTGAACTGTTGATATATATGAAAACATTACACACAAAAAAACCTGTAAAGTTTACGTGTGATAAATATGTTCAGTTCAGAACTGTTCAACAAAAGTATAATTGTGTATATTCCAGCTTGCTACCGTCATTTCCTGTAACCCACATGAGGACATAATATTTAAGGTGACGTTAAATTAAATTACCTATAATAATTATGAAGTAGCATTAACCATATCATTTGATATACTGTTTGATGGTTTGTTAACACGTTAAAAATCAAGCACAACGTTTTGTTACTTTTAGTGTGTTCCTTTGCCCGTTATTGCTTTATTGTGATTATAAACAAACGGACAAACCTTTAGTGCATGGATAAGCTTAGAGAGTGAATAACACGCTTGGGTACTGAATACAGTCGAATTATATAATGTTGTTCTCTAATATAACTATAGGACAGTTTGCG
Source organism: Mya arenaria (assembly GCF_026914265.1). Taxonomy (NCBI): domain Eukaryota; kingdom Metazoa; phylum Mollusca; class Bivalvia; order Myida; family Myidae; genus Mya; species Mya arenaria. The sequence continues at coordinate 13,132,940 of NC_069123.1, forward strand.
ATTGTTTTCTGCTTATTTATTAAGGACCGATCAAAAATCATGCACCAGCATATACCCTTGATAGACCTTTGTTTCTTTTACTATAATAATATAATACCGGTGCAAGCGCATATAGTTAAGTATTTTTTGTTCTATGTAAGAACGTGTGTCCTTATATTATTGAATTCTTCATCAACTCTTTTTTGTTCATTTGCATATGATGACTGTATTTACTCATTTAAAGTTGTTTTTTAAGTTGTCTGGTAGGGGAATTTAGCATTAATCCTTACGTTTTTTTGAGTTGATGAGATTTCCGATTACAATCGTATGTTTAAGTGTCAAATCCGGACTCGACAAAACTATCTGTCATTAAACTCATTTTATCAGTGGCCTAATTTAATGTTGTCCTACCCTATATTCTTGTCCATCACTTGAGGTCTTACATAAAGTATGTGACGCAATATCAAACTACAATAAATATTGTTAAGTAGCGGTCATTTATCATTTAATATTAATGTTGATGGTTTGTTTTCATGTTTCATAACATAAAACAACTTGCTTTCATTCATTAAATATTGAAAATAAGCATGTCTAAAATTGAACAATGTCTCCAATAAACGTAAAAGAATACTCTATATTTTTATAAAGTCTGAATTCTACCCTCAACTTGCTAAATTTTGATAAATTAAACCCAGAATCAAATCACTTACATCTTTATTCACATACACATATACATTACATGTGTGTACATCTATTATGCTTCTAATTGTAATTCTGTAGTCTTGTATATACATACAAGGTTATAAACAAATGACAAACCATTGAGCATAACTATTGATAATTGGTCGGCGAAAACAATACATTAACGATGAACAAATTATTATAATATCCTTCCCAATGCCTTTCAGCTATACTAATATGTCATGAGTTCGTGTTTGTTATATTGAAAAAAAATATCATGAGTTCGTGTTTGTTCATATAACAATGATTTATGACATGTACCAGATAAATCTACATAACTGTTGATTGAAATAAAGGTTATTCCTTTAACAGTAAGAAAATGTGTTGCCACTAGCCTGCGCAAGCAAATTTGGTTGGTTAGTAAGCATAGACTTCCACTAATCTGCTCAGACAAATTGGGTTGGTTGGTGAGCATAGGTTGCCACTAATCTGCTCAAACAAATTGGGTTGGTTGGTGAGCATAGGTTGCCACTAACCTGCTTAAACAAATTGGGTTGGTTGGTAAGCATCGGTTGCCCCTAACCTGCTTACACAAATAGGGTAGGTTGGTGAGCATAGGTTGTCACAAACCCGCTTAACAAATTGGATAGGTTGATGAACATTGATTTCCAGTAGTCGCTCGAACTGTTTGGTAAGTTTGGTGAGCAAATGCTGCAAGTATCCTGATCAAATTAGACAGGTTGGTGGGTGATAGCACTTACTTGCTCGAGCAAATTAAAAAGGTTCAAATCATTCTGGATATGACATCAGTGATATTTTGTCTCACCTATTTGCACACTGACGTTAAATTCGGAGAGCAAATGAGCCAACATGTTACAGCAGTGATTCATTTTAAAATGATATTTTTCTGTTTCAATGTTTAAAAACAGAGATAAGGCAAATATATCTCAATTATAAATCTGTATAACCTATCGAAAAGCATATTCTTATTAAGGCATGATACAAATTTAAATGAGCTACTGACCTATAACAGATATCGTTATTCTCCAAATTGAAAGATAAAGTTCAAGCTAATTGTACAAATAACATTTCATGATTGCGTTCTTATTTTGTTACAATGTAAACATGATGAAATAAACAACGAAAATACAAACATAAAATATTTAGTTTAAAAAATCACTTTGTATGTATCATATTTTTATATTTTATATTGTTCCATCGATGTCAGACCACTCGTATCGTAGATCGCGAACCTGTAACTTCCCACGTCCATATAGTCCTGAGGGCACGCGACACGCTATATATGGCTGAAATAAATACAGTATGATATGTTTCAACATTCACGTTATAGATGAACAGAAATATCAAATCATTTGATGTATAGGCTACCGTACCACTTATACATTTAACTTCATGTTTATGATATCAGAAAACAAATTAGCTCACTAAGGAATGCCCAAAGTACCATAATACAAATGACGATATTTTGATGGACTTTAATATATGTGTTGTCTCTTGTGACGTCATGATTTGGGCTAGCTTGTTTTGCCCTGAAATGGGATATTTACTAAATGGAAGGCAACCAAACTTGTACATGAAGTTAACGTTGTTTAATAAAAGAAATAACACATTTAGTTTCGTATATTGTCAGATAATGTTCGCAACCAAATTTACAGTGTTTTGCAAGTCAAATGATTGTTTACCAAATGTTGTTTCCTTTAGTGGCTACCGATGAATTTTGTTCATTCATAGTGCTTTACATCATATCATTGATATCATTTTTGGAAAAAGTAACTTTGTGTTTTGAAATTATAGCAATTTCCCTCAAATTTCCCGGAAAAGTACGTCCTTAAAATAGTAAAACAAAGAAGATGTAAGTTTTCAAGTTCGTGTTTTGACATACTCGGTTGATAAAACTTCTGCCGCACAATAAAAATCATTCTATTGTTTAATATCTGTCGACACCGCATTTACAAGAGGGTTTCAGATATCCAGAAACACAAACATAATAACAATATTATCTCGCAACAAATCGCTATCTTGGCATGCTTAGGAAGTAAATTTACATTTTACATACGCTGGTTTGATATAAACAATATGAGTGGTATTCTGGATTTTTTTTCGGATAAGTAGACGATAAATTATCATTAAAGTTCATCAAATGTTGGCAGGTATTAAAGCGTTTTTCGCGTGATCGTAAATTTGGTTCAATTATTTGATTTTTGCTGTGGTTAACGACCGCTACAGCCATTTCCTGAGATAAAAAATAAATAAACATTGATATGCTTCAATCGAAGTATATGTAGTTGATTGTAACTGATTCAGACTTTTTTATTGTTTGGTCAATATTTATGGAATAATTACTGATAATCTATGACATCATGTTTTAATTCAAATGACTGCTGAACAAAAAACGATGGCATATTTGCTAGTTAAAATAAACATTCATTTACGAAGTCAAACGTAGCATAAGCGCGATTGATGCTTTATTTATCCCATAAGTATAGCGTCATATCATTGTTTTATAGCTAGAGTACTTAAGTCATTCAGTTAGATGTTAAGGAACTCTAAATGATATACCCATACAGCGAGCTTAAAATTTGACAATTTTGTTAGACAACCGACATACCTAACTTATTTCAAAACTTGCGGGCACACTAGAAATTATAAATGTAACATGGATTTATAAATCAACATTACATACATCAATAAGGTATAACTTAAGGCAAAGTATCACCATGAAAAAAGCTATGATTTCTAAGCTGCTATAAATTATGCGCCAAAAACGTGATAAAATGTATTGTATTTTAGCTACTTCTTAAAGAAATCCAGGCTATTCGTTGTTTAAAAAACTATGAAAAAGAACACAGCCTTGTATTGCCTATGCATATTTCAAGTTTAAAAACAAATGTGTATTGGTAACTTTTAATTGCTTTTCAAAACTAATCACAAAGCAGTCAAAATAATGAAAAAAACCCAATGAAGCTGCAGCCATCCAAAACCATTGCAATTGAATCACACATAGCAAGAAAGACGTAGACGTCGCTGTAATGTTCAGACAACAATCAATGCGAGAGGCGCTGTCCGTTAACTACCGCTAAACAATAATCAAAACCAATCGAAAAGCATACGTTAACAAGTAAGCCGGTCTTTATTAGCAAAAGCGCACTTTTTGATGTCTACAATCTCTAGACACGGTTATTGCGCTACATTTCCCATTAAGACATGTATACTCGGAATTTGAGGACGAACTTCTATGCGGTGTGGTAAAACTATTCCCTACCGATAAAGCACCACTATGATGATAACTCATGTGTTGCATCTCAATTCCACGCCGAGGTTTTGTCAATCCACACGTTACACATCTGAACACTTTAATAAACCCGTTCCGGAACTTAGCGTTCATCCAGCAATAGATAAACGGATTGTACATGCAAGTGGACATGGCGAGCCAATGAGACGCCGTCCAGACAATGTTCATTCCTTGAAGATTGTAGAACGTAATGTTGATGTCGCCAGCTATGGTGATAACATGGTGAGGAAGCCAGCAAATAGCATATATTATCACAACCACTATCATCATCTTGATGATCTGAAAAGATAGAAGAAAATGGTTATTGGTTTGTAAAATAAAGTATGCACAAATCATCAAATCTTGATTACTGATAATGTCAGGAAATGAGACTGGAGTTTTGGAATAACTGTGCGCACAAAACATCAAAGAAAGTAAACAATATACAAACAGAGCATTTCTTTATGGTAATTATTTAAGCAACCGGATGTGAAAGATATGGTAAAACGCAGATTTGTAAATGCTTTTGAATAACTTATGTATGTTATTACATCAGTTGATTGGCTGTCTGGACTAACAAATTATTTTGAAAGAATATTTCGACCATTTGACAGACGAATTTTTATCTCGCAAAAGTAATAAGCTCATGTTAAGTCATTTCAAATATAATAATACATTCTTTTAAAGTAACTGAAAAGAAGAGGGTAGTAAGGCACTACCTATGTAAAAAATGAATTCATCGAAGGCAATTTCACAAACTTCAAGGATAAAGTAAAATTATTACTTTAACGAAGAAGTAAAATATAAAAACAAATATAAAATGGTTCGTTTCAATGTATTGTAGTAGGATATGTTCTCTGTATACATTCAACGCTTATATATCTTAAAGATAAACCGGAACTGGATATCAGCTATCCTGTAATATGTTTGATTAAGTTTTGAATATGTACACGTCTTATTGATATGCTCTTGTACTTGTTCAGAGTACATTGATATATCAATAGTCGAACCAAAGAATACAGCTTGGTTTCAGAGGTGATATCTAACAAGTCACAATATGGGAAACATATTATGCTGAGATCCAACATAAGTTTTATGTTAGCGGAACAGACATCAGACAATGCTGAAGCTTTAATGGCGAAATATGTCATCGCTGGTTGGTTTGGGAATCTCTTGTCCTAAATTCCAAAAAGATGGATAACCGTATGGTAAGAGGAAAGTTTCAAATTAGTACGCTCCATATTCCCCTTTCCTTGTATGTATAAGAAATTTAATTAATCTCATGTTCCTTTGAGTCAACTGAATAAAAAATGCTGCTTAAGCCGAGGCTAATGGACGCCACCAGCATTGCAATAACTAGTATTGTCAATATATAAAACCAAGGCGGCTGTTTTCAATGTCAGTTCTGCCTGCTGATTCTATTGGCCAATTTTTCCAAAAAACATTGATATATCGACAAGACGCAAAGTAGGTGATAGGTAAACTTTATTTCCCGAGCTTCAAGGTAAACGTCTCCTTGATAAGGGTTTACTTTGTACTTTTCTAACGTTGTTATCTAATGAGTAGCTGTTGTTCAACCTGATTTACACTAAACTTAATGCAAATAACTTTGTTTGTTATTTTTCTTGTTGGATGTGGGCCTGGCTATAAAATGTATGACTTGCATGAGATAAGTGAAAATGTTTAGAAAACTTTTCGCACTACGTATATACATACTCTGTTTCATCTTATGTCGTTTGTATTTGATTTTCGTGTCAATTGCTAGGAAAATGCTCAGACAAATTGATGGACTATTTTAACTGGTATACTTTGTTTAGATTAGGATTTGAGCTTTATAAGGGGAAACAGGAACACACAAATCAACGTTTTGTATTACATTAAAAGGCCATTACAATGTCTTACTGCTATTGTTCAGAAGGGGGAACTGTTTTAACAGCGTCTGCAATGAAATTGGAATAGCGCTAACCATATGCCTTTTAACAATGATGTTTGCTTAAATTACAGTGTCTTTGAAACTCTATCAAGTATCAATACTCATTGTTTATACATCTTTTTAATCTGTCTTTATTGTCTATTGTAACACTCGTCCATTATTAGTTTTTGCACAATTGTTTGTATTATATGGAAACGAATGTAAGTTTTATTATAACACATGACGCATTGTCGCAAAAAGAATGACTTTTAAAAAAAATATATTCGGTAATTTGAATGCTATATAAGTAGTGTGAACACACTGAAAATACTATGTGTCTGCTACCATACAAGACATATTTATAAATGTTCTTCAATACTTTTCAATGGAAACTACAAGGACCAGCATTGTAGCCCTAAATTAAACCAATCTCTTTTTTAAATACACAAGGTCAAAACACAAAGCAAGACACAACGCTACCAGCCAAAAATCATTAAGCAGTCTAAAATATATGATATGGTAATCGATTTGGCACGGTCGATGAAAACAGCAAGAAACCGTTTGGGGTTTCAATACCTATTTAAAATTAAAACAACATGTGCTATCTACGAGTTAGTGCACAACGGCACATTTTATTATGAATGACTGTTTTTCCCGTTTTTAAATTCGTAAATTTAAATTGAGATTCTTTCATCTTATTTATTTGATTTAATAAGATCTAAAATTTACTAACGTCAATGTTCAATACACAGTTTCCTTACAAAAAACCAAACCTGATTAATTTATAATTATGGTGCTTGGAACTGACTAGTTCTTAGAGACGTACATTAAAAAAATAACAACTAAAAAGGGGTTACAGTCAGATTTTCTGCTAATTCAATTACCTTTTTCTTGGATGTAGCAATTCTTTTGTCCCGGTCATTTACAGCTTCTCCGGGAGTCTTTACGATCCACAACACGCGGATAATTCTTCCGTAAGCAAACACGAGGATTGCAAGTGGAATAAAATACTGTAAAAGTAGTAGCAATACGTTGTAAATGGACTGCCCTGTAACATTTTCCCATAATTCCTCGCAAAAGAAGGGAGCATTTGAATCGTTCACGTACTGGTGGACCCTTGCCTTTATAGCTGTCGGCAAAGGTATTACTAGGGACAATAACCAGATGACGGAAATCACAATGCAGGCTTGACGCTTAGACATTTTTCGTCTCAAAGGGTGAACAATTGCCCAGTACCTGTCAAGGCTTATAGCTACGAGTGTTAATGAGCTCATAAATACTGTTACCACTTGAATAAAGGAGACAATTGGACACATTGTTTCGCCGAAGGGCCAAGAGTTTATAATAAGATTTGCTATAAACGTCAATGGAATACAGAGCACTGCCATAAGGATGTCACTCAAAGCCAGGCTGACGATAAAGAAGTTCATTACTGTCCTCATTTTACGCGATGAAAATACGATATAGCACACAATTGAATTTCCGAATACCGACAGACATATGATTATGCTGTACATCGTGATTATTATCGCTTGCTGGTACATTGGGACAACGATTGGACCCTTTACAGCACTCATTTCTGTCACATTCGTCTTTGTTTCAGATGTTATATTATATGCTCCGTTTTCGCGCATAATGCTGACATCCATTGTAGTTCACTTTATAGGGTGACGGACTTTGAACACAGTAAACCTAACAATCATCCACAGATAAATGAAAACAAGGAGTTCCGTGACAAAATCGCATTACTGCCCGCTAAGAATCACAGTTTGGGACAGTAAGCCATACTTTAAATGCAATTCTGCTGCCATTTTTTGATAAATTAATCCTTGAGAAGTCACTAACAGACATTTTTCTTCTTGCCTGCATCTGAGAAGCTTGGCATAATTCCGCGATTTATTAAGACCCTTCGTTCTTCTGTTCCGATGAAAATAACCCACTTTGTGTTTTTGTGAAATCCAATTATATTCAAGAGCACATTACAATTCAGCGCACAGCGGCGCTATTTGGCACCGAGTTCTTCTACCTGAAAAGATAATCATGGATTATTATACACATCAAGGTTCTAGCTTTAATTGGCACATAAATAATGGACATTCTAGCATAAACTATGAAGATAGTCGTTTACAGATGTCCAAGTAAATTTGAAAAGGTGCTACTGCAAATTATTCTCCGACTATACATATACTTTTTCAGCGCTTATATATTACGCATTTGCAAATTCACCGCTACAAGACCTGTAAACATTACTCTAGAAAGACCTACTATTAAGATATTTTCTGTCTTGTATCATACGATTTACCGTAAAACAAAGACATAAATCTGATTCAAAGTAAGCCAAAATATGGTAGAATTGCTCATGACTGTTCAAGGGAATAATTGAATTCAGCTTTAATAAAGTGGTAATAGGATAAATAGGCAGGCAATAATGTTTTTGTAATACCATGAACAACTGCCTGGACACATATAAGGGAAAGTGTGATTCGGTTGACTGTTCAATTGCTGTGTGTGGAACTCAATTCAATAAACAATGTCTCTCTACCAAAGAGTTTATGATAGCAAATACAGGGATTGAATGGTATCTGCACAAATTGCTTGAACCAAGTACAAACAGAAGATTTATTCATGCATTTAAGAGAGCATTTCTTCAGTGAATACAATTAATAAAGCGCATCTGTTGTAAATGATCCAGCGTGATGTGTTGAAAAATGTTATACATACTTAAACCACTCTAAACATTATTTACATTCTATTCAGACAGCTTTCAAGTTACAAAAAGAGAAGTCTTATCCAAATCCTTCGGACGAATTCGAAAAGAAACACGACATGAAATGGGTGTATGTTTCGCAGCAAGACGTATTGGCATTCCGGTAATACATAAAGCATTATATTCATAGAGCGAAATCTTATTCAAATGGTTCAGACGGATTCAGTTGAAGGGAGACATGACATGCAATTGGTATAAATTCCATAATATGCAAGACATCTTGGCATCCTAATCAGTACATAAATAGTTTTCCTCGACCAATCATTAGGATCTCCTAAGGGAAAACGCAATCAGATATCATCAGACACAAATCACAATGTTTGCTTACCGACAATATGAATGTATCTCTATATATATATTTATTTCGTTTGGATGGAAATTAATTTATTTGATATTCGAACTGTTAATGTATCAATGCTAGAAAACATGTACAGTCCACTGCGTTGCAATTGTTGTTATAACGTAGTTTAACCAGTATAGCAGTCAGAAATATGCATTTAAACAACATTATAGTCGATAAATAGGAGATAACATTTATATGTATAGAAATCACATTTTTCTATTAAAGATGGATAAATTTAAATTTAAATAATTATAATGCCTGCATTTTATTTTGAAATCTCTGAAAGAAATGCTTATTGTTCAACAAAAAAGTGGAAACAAACCGGTTGGTTTAAAAGATGGTACAATATTTGTTTTCAAAACATCTTCGTTGTGTTCTATTTCATAAACAAAATACCAAATGCTGTTAACATAAAAATATATACAAACCTTGTATTACTTTATGATTCACATATTATTTAATATTGCATACGTTTACTTACCAAATACGTTATACGCAATAAAATATAAAGCAATTGTTACAAAGAAAACGTACAACATTCTTAAACACCAATCCGTTTTATTATAATTTGCTAATTGCTTATACCGGCGTTCTTGATTGGTTGATTTTCAAACAGTTAAGAAGTTATAGCTTGTTAAGTCCTGTTTAATCAAAATATTTTTGTTATCTATCCTAATTTATCAGATAAGTCAATATCTTCTAAACTACTGTGAACGTCTAGATAATTGTCTTGAATTATTTATTCATTATTTCGCTCCATCGAAATATACATGCTTCATGTTTCAAGTGCGTAAAACAATTAGTCAAATATGCTTTCAAAATCACAGTTGATGCTGCAGTTATGTTTGTAAGGTCCTAATACCCATTTATATGAAACACGGTTAATAGAAGAACGTCCGTAACACGACAGAGCGCAAGACAAATTGTCGCTGTTAATGGATGAATTCAAGCACTGCCTTTGCGAGTACAAATGTCTACGATAATATTGATTTAAAACCAACTTAACAACTGTGGTAGGCGTCTTAAATTGTTGTTATTACAAACAAGTCATATCTTCCCTTGAGAGCAGATACACATCATCAATTTGTTAGCAAGCTATATCCATTACTAAAAATGTTACTCGAAGCGATTATCTGTTAAAAGATTGTCTCTCTCACTGATGGTGCAAATCGATTAGAATCCATTGACCGACCCTTTTTTAAGCTTATTTTCTAGAAGATAATTCGATCATGAGTGGGGTAGATGGATTCTTTTGTAAAACATTATCATCTTAATTATTAGAACAAGAGCTGAACAGATTTGAAGAGGTATTTATCCGTTTATTTGTTGAGGCATGCATTGGCATTTTGTTGATGTAATGACCTCACTCCGGTTTTAGTGCGTAGATAATGACTACTTACCTTCGCCTTGTCATTTTCAATACCTATACGAAAGCGACACTATTTGCAGATTAAGATAACTTTTAAAAGGGTTCAGTCAACCGCAATTCGTCTGTATTTGTCTGTTTACATTGAAACTGACGCTTTAAGATATTTGCTTCTGGTGATTAAATCATGAAACAAATGCCTTTTACCGCCTTTAAATGGTCAATGTACGCGTATTAACACTATCTGACTCATTAGGAATTAGATTGAAAAAATAACAAGTAATATTTATAAACAATCAGAAACTATGAGGATAATAAAGCGTGTGGCTAGCAAGTGATATTAAAACTAAGATTGTTTTCAGTCTTCTCGTAAATAGAAATGTTCCGATGTATAAGCTTATGGGCTTGTGTCTTTGCAGTTATCTTGCAAGCCTGTTGCAAATATCACATTCGAATAACGAATGGGCGAGACAACATTGTAGTCAGATACGGCAGGTGTCCTGTGAACTTGAACCGATATACTTACTTGCAGCATTGCAAGATAAATACATTTTATTTACTACAGAAAAAATAATGAATAAAAAGGAAATGTATACTATTCACCTCACTGCACTGCAACAAAAAGGGAGAAACTATTTATTACCCAAAGTAGAACGTGTTTCTAGCAGTTAATGTTAAGACTTGTATTGATGTTAGAGGGGATCTATTCCGTAAATAGACCTGTGTCTACAGCGTTTGATTTGTATCTGCTGGTTGGGCCCTAGAGCGTTTTATTGTATGACTGTTTTCAAGGACCCTATTGCGTATCTTATGAACCCGATACAAATGCTCCAGTCATTAAGAATGGCTGGTAGAGACCAGAATGTGGGCTAATGAGGCAGTTCTTGTAGCACTGAATTATACGCTACCGCTACTCTGTGTTTTCTGTATCAAGTTTTGAACACAATTCTGTTATCAATTATTGAATTATCGTAATAATTCCTTGTAATTTCTGTTTTGTTTAGTGTTAGACACGCTTTTAGCAATAAAACACCAAATTCCGTTAGTGAATATGAATAACTTCGATCTCATCTTTTTTTCTTGAGTCTTTTATCACTGGAATACAGAGATTTACCTAAAACTTGACTCATTCAAAGACAAAAAAAATAAAACAAGAAAGTTGTCAAACGGTCAATCTGTAAGAGAGCAGCTTTAAGCTTCACGCTTTCTGATGAAAAACTGTCTCACGATCCAATTCTTATTATTATTTTCGGTCGATTTCATCTGATGCCGAACCTTATCAGTTGACCCATATCGCGACAATTCTTTGAAACTCTGAATCTTTGATGACTTGCGAAGAACGCCATAAGGTTATGTCATTACCGCATATTGACCGATCGTTTGCCATTCGCAATATTTGATAAAAGTTATGACATTTCTCTTAATTGTCTTGTTGATAGACGTTTGACTTTATTGAAAGATGATGCGTATATTATGTCCTTTGGGATCTTATGTATTTTGACCGTTTCTTGTAAGCTTATTTAATCAAACTATCATTGTTTCAGTTTTATATTACGGTGCAACTGAAGACAATTTCACCACAATATAACTACGACAACATCGTGTGTTTGTCCTGATAGGTGTTCAACAACTTTAATACTTCGAATCATTCGATAAAGACGTCGGCTCTACAATACAAGCTAACACAGCAGGAGCCCCAACCTTTTGATTTCACCTTTCGATCAGATTTCGACTATTTCAGATTAGATTATATGCTAATATCGATAATGGCAAAGTTTTATTTCAACTTCAATTGAGAAAATTTGGCCAATTTTACAATTCTACTCAAGAGCACAAAGTGTAGAATCCATGATATTTGCATGTGTGTAACCTAATTCAATATGCATCACCTGGTCAATATATCAGCCCATCAACACTGATGTAATTCGACAGGAAAAAAAGAAAAGTAGCCATTCCCTTTAAGGAGAATGTACGGGAAATATTCATTGCTGAAGTAATCGCTAATGATGTTAAACACCGTCTTGTAAATGAGCCGTTAAATTAATGTTATGGCATTAGCTCTCAAAGCGATATTCAAGGGAGAACCTTGGCACTTGTTTTCGAAAATAAGAACCAATATTTGCTACCAGTTTATGACAATGTTTCAAGAGCTGAAGCCATTTGATCGATTGTGCCTTCTTATCGAATTTGATAAATATGATATTTCGTTAGACTATTAAAAGTATGGCACAAATCGTTAAACTGATAAATGCATCTGCCATTTATGCTTTGTCGAATTGTATTTAAATGTGTATGTAAAATACCTGAACTTATATACGAAAACAGAATTTCATTTTAATATAAAAGTTGAGACTTAAAGTGAAACAAAGTATTCGCTTCGCTTAAACTTATTAATCGGATCGAGTCTGTAGTTGTATGTCAAACCAAAGTTTATAATGGATAAACATTTAAACGGAAGAGAAACATGATAAGCTCTACTTTTGTTTTACTCCTTTTCAATAGCTTCTGTATACATGTATTATATATCATAATATATGGATATATTAGCAGAAGATGCTGAAATCACATGATTATAGCATTTGCCGCATTATGAAATAAATTACTTTCTCGACCGTCAATAAATTATTTTACGGTTTAAATTACTGTTAAATATGTCTAGAACAATTTAGATGAAGCTATCAATTACCCAAGGAAAATATATTTCTAGCTATTTCTCGTTTAAATTGAAATCTTATCCGTCAGTAGACGTTTCTAAGAACGTAATATTAAAGATAGATCCGCTAACGAGTGGATTAAACGGATTAAACATTATTTCTTAAATTGCAAGAAAATTAGCTAAAAGATCGGGAGATGTAAGTGTATATGAATTCGTTTGCAAACAAATGAGATGAACTAGTTTTGGAAATCAATGTTTGAACTTGTCTTATCACATTCATTTCGGATTACAATATTGGCACTTTAAAATCAAATACGAAAGATACAAAGCTGACATGCCTTGGGTACTGTGAAGAAAGTTCAATTAAACGTATTTAATCTGTGTACCTGTCTGCAGAGCCTGAACATTTTTGCTTCAGAGAATATAAAGCAGTTGCCTGCATCATTTTAATGCGCAATACTGGTCAATGTATTAACCCGATGCTTATAGCTTGATAAAAAAGGATTTATTATAGACGACGAAACAAATGTTATATCCTAACGCATATACTTACTGAAACTCACAACAGTAATTATAATAGTTTGTATGATAACAAAATGATTATATTTTATTTTCTAGACGAAAACGGAGTAAAACGAAAATTGTTTAAAGCAAGTGTCTTGTCTTTTAAACAAGTTATAAGTCTGTCATTCTCTAAGAAGAAATTAACAAGGTGACATTGCTTACACATTAGGGAAAGGTCCATGTATATAACATAGATATTCATATATCAAAATTACCGTAAATTTATATACTCCGTGCTAGTGTCGGTATATACACCATACAGAGTTTGTAATTATTGTATATGCTTTTTAGCATTATCAAGATTTTAGTTGCAAATTCATGCATTTGGTGTTTATGACCTATTCAATGAAGTGTAGAAATTGATTACTCTTAAAACTTACATTACAAGATGATGTATTTCATATAATGATATAGTAAGTTGTGCTGTAAAAATGAGTGCAAACTAAATGGAAGAATATCAAGAAGGTTGTCATTTTGTATAAAATCAAATACAAATATACGGAATCCGTCAGAGTTAAACATAACGATCATCTAAATTTTAACCTGGTTTTGGCGCATAGCCGAACTTCACTCAATATATTACCAGGCAGCGTACATTTTGTATGACAAAGTTTCATCAAATGTGTATGTAAACTAGTCTTGTGTCGGCAAACAAAAAAAGACAAATTATTTCTCAATATTTTTATCATACCTTTGGAAGAGAACTATATTTCTTATTGAGGCAATATTTTACATTTTGCACTGCAGGATTACATGAAGGCATTAAGCGATTTCTTGTGTTAAAGCCATGTATTATCGAAGCAAAGAGCACAAAAGCTAGCCTCGAGTATGATTTATTAATATTTGAAAATAGCAGCTAAAATTTATAGTTTTAATATTAAGAGCCTTTTCGGTAATAGAAGATTACAAATGTAGCATAAGCGCTTACTAACATGTTCTTCTGTTTGTCAAGTTAGTACATTACAGGATTATTCAGGGGAAAAAATCAAATGTTTTATACATTATGAACAAGAATATTAATTGAAATGTGATTTATAAAGCAGAGATAAGTAAACATTTAAAACAGTATACTAAGTGATTTCCAATGCGCAACTCGATATTACTTATACCAAGAACTAATACCAAGAACGACATACCTTGCAGTCCTGACCACGGCAGATTGCATAAACACTATACCAATCCGAAAGTTTAGTTACAACTGTATGAAACTTGAAGTTTATCCTTGGTATTAAAGTATTTATATAGTGTCAAACTTAGTAGGGTTAAATGCGTACCATCTAAATGTTTATGACCTGTATTACACAGCCCAATGGTCTGGCTAAAATAAATGATTCGAAACAGGGCCATTTAATTAAGCTTTTCTGCATACAAAGTGTTTTAAAAGTAACTACGGCATTGTTATCCAAGTAAAATATCCATATATTACAAGATTCAGTGCAAAATGCATAAACATTAATTTACCAAAAATATACAAAATTCATTAATTTAAAAACATGTTAAAATTGCACAATAACCACGAAGAAACAAAAAACGCAATGCATGAGTTAACTTTGGTTGTTATCAAAATTAGAATCTTTGGTTTATATCTCGTTTTTATCAAAAATGAGTTCATAAATGTTATGGTCTACTTATTGTTCTAGTTCAATTGACCGAGCGCGATAATAGTTTTATGATTGTTTCTATATATACCAGAAAGATAACCAAATGACTATCATTTGCAATTTTTCAACTGATTTTTATTTTTTTTATATTTTATGGAAAGTATCGATACATGGTTGTCAACCTCAATGTTTGTCTTAGAATGGAGACTTTTATGTCCTTAGTTGTAGCTGCCGTTTAACATAACATTTATAAGTGGTTGAACTTGACATGTATCAGTGGGTCAACTTGACATGTATCATTTTGTTAACTAGACATGTGTCATTGGGTAAGGTAAAGTTGACTTGTATCAGGGTTAACTTGACATGTAACAGTAGGTTAACTTGACATGTATAAGAGGGTTAACTTGATTTGTGACATTGGATTAACCTGACATTTATCAGTGGTTCAATATTACATATATCAGTGGCTTAACATGACATGTATCATAGGCTTAATATGACATGTATCAGTGGCTTAATATGACATGAATTAGTGGCTTAGCTTGACTTTTACCAGTGGGTTAACATGACAGTATCAGTAGATTAGCATGACATATATCAGTGGGCCAACTTGACATGTATCAGTTGACTAACATGGCATGTATCAGTAGGCTCAAAGTTCACGCATCAGTTGCTTAACTTGACATCTAACACTTAGTAACATGACATGTATCAGTGGTTTAAAGTTTAAAAATTTGTAATTCATTGATTAATGTTGCGACAAGCGTTAGGCTATGGCAACACAATCTAGTTCAAGTCTCGTGTTTTCATACACTTGAGCTGCACTGACCAATCCAAGGAGAAAATCTCTTCGTTTATCGTTAAAGATAGTTTGTACAACGTTTTAACCTCTAAATGACGACTGTCGGAGATAATTAAATACGGAAATGCTTTATTAGTTACTTTATCAAATACACATATGTTTCGTATCAATCTGGCTGTGAATGAATGGCAAATCATGATGCATAATGTAGCTTTTTATTACATTGTTTCCATCATTTGACGTAAGAGGGAGGTCAACTTAGGATTGCATCTTTGGATAAGCGGACTCCTACCTAGATACCAAACAATGGATGGTTTAGTTATGGAAGTATTTGGATTTAATCACGTGTGAAACTTTGCACATATAAACCAGTTTATAACAGTGAACCTTTTTTTTGGCTGCATTCCGATTATTTATTGGTACATGTGTTACCTTTTTTTGGACGTTTTGTGTCTTAAATAAAATGAATTATGAGTATATTATTCTAAACCAATGAACATGTAGGTGTACTTATTGATACTAAGTTAATACGAGGACACTAACACTGCCCTTTACCATTTGAAATAGCTATTATGGCTCAAGAACTGGTTTCACAAAAGTACTACAGTCATAAAAACGGTAATTATTACCTTTTAAGCTGTGTTTAATTTGTGTGAATAATGGGCGTCGAGTTATTCTGCACAGCAATTAATTGCCTTTAGTGGTATGCGCTAGTTATAAATGTGGAAACCGGAAAATAGGTTATCAGTATAATTGAAACAAGATCGTTAAATCCAAACATGTTTTTCAACCGGTATAAATGTATAAAAGGATATTGACATATTTCTTATGTTACACATTCAATGAAATTACTGAATTGCAACTACAACAAGTGTAAACAGTTAAAATTCTCGTCGCCAGCGCAATCGGTCATTGTCAATCAACAACATTATAGCTCAGAGATGGACTAGTATGAATGAACGCTTTATATCAGGAGTATATTCATCAGAAATCTAAATATAGCAACAAATAAGTGAAATATAGTAAAGGATAAGTTGTTTCAATTACTATAAACAACGGCCCTGACCTTCAAACCAGAAGTACCATATGCCACCATCATTAATTTATATGATTGCGAAGAACAGTATCCGGTGTGCTTTTCAAAATATGTGGTAAATTGTTCCAATAAAATAAGTTTATGATTTTTTTATGTCGTGATGATAATCAACTAACATAGCGACACATATATATACAGTTTCTTCACCTGTTAAGGAAACCATAACCATTATGAGTTCATGATTTCCAGTAATTGAAGTCACATTGTTATTGCCTTTGTTTATTAAGGGTTAAGTAAACTCAGACAATGGACCTAGGATGTCGTTTACACTGAATAGGTAATGAATTGGGTGAATGGCTCATGTAATTTTCTGTAATAAAAATGCATGGCCATGTTCTAGATTGCAATACAAGTAATACCTCTAATATAACAACATTACATTGCAACAAGAAGTACTTAAATAAAACAAGGGATGCGGAAATGATTGACAACTGATTGCCAAGGTTTTCCGTAATAAACGTTTAATTGAAGTATATAGGCCTGGCCTGGCCTGGCCTGGACTGGCCTAGCCTGGCCAAGAATCAACCGTGGTTACATGAACATGATTAATGCAATAATATTCGGAAATGTTAGATATCTAAGCTTTATATAACTTTGATTCAGACAAAATGTATTAAAACATGAAATTCATTATTATCTTTGCAATAGGTCAAACGTTTGCTTTTATAATTTCCTATAAAATCTATGTTAACTCGTCTGGCCTCTAACGGCATTATTTTAATCAATCACTACACATTGTACAATTTAAGTAGACTGGCTTATTTTCCTCTGGTTTTATTTCATAGTTTGGCCTTTCGATATTGACAAATACTTTTATTGTTATTAATTTCGCTACAGAAACACGTATCTAGGACATATCACAGGAATACAAGACGATTTGTAAAGACACATGTTATTGATTAAAGAACGACAATAAACGGACAAGAGGCTACACATTTGCCCTAGTGTGCGCAAATTGCTCATACGTGATCTTCCTTCTTTTAAATTTAAAGAGACTAGGCACCAGATGATACAAATGCAAAACAAAATTGTCAAAAACTCACATAAAATTGATATTGCACAACGCATCGAATGTTACGAACTGTTGTATCACGTAGCTTGCGATACATGCTTCTTTTTTGCATTTTTTTCCGATTCGAACTTTCTGGGTTTTTCTACCGTGTTAATCCAACTTTGTTTTCAGATAGGGTGGGTATTTTTATCTGCACTCATCACTTGCCTTTACGTGCTAAATATACACACTTCGTGGCTTCCGGAAGAACAGAAGCGGAACACTGCTGCGAAACAACGTATACTTTAATGATTCTAATAATGATTTTAATCATATGAAATGATGTATCATGGACCTCGTAATAGCTTGCAGTGACACTTCTTTGCTTGTTTTGTCGAAGAATTGTATGACGAGCTGTTGTTTAGTCCCTTTAAAGTCACAATATAAGATTGAAGTGTCAAAAATCTTATTCATTGTAGGTTACTATTTCATTTTATGTAAATCTAATAATATTAATAATAATAATAATAATAATGATAATAATAATAATAATAATAATAATAATAATAATAATAATAATAATAATAATAATAATAATAATCATCATCATCATAATAATAATGAAATAATAATAATAATAATAATAATAATAATAATAATAATAATAATAATAATAATAATAATAATAATAATAATAATAAAATAAACCTAATGCAATCATTGTAATGCAATAACACATTACCAGTCATTTGTGTTATTTCTAAAACATATCCTTTCCACAAAAACTCCCTGAATTTTGAAATAATTGACGCTTGCGACGTCAAGCCATTGTTATTACTGAAATATGTATTCAAACAATATGCCATACCATAAAGATTTATGAAGTCCATTAATCAAACATTTGCAGTCCTAAAATCCTTCCACAGACAAAAGCCGTGCCTGATGCGAGGTTGCGCTAAGAATGAAATACCATTTCGTTCACAAGGTCTTCAAATTGTGCTATTGGAACACCAACGGTGGGAATAAGTTCGTAAGCGAGACGGCTTAAGAAGAAATTAAGATTCCTTTTTCGAAAACTACCTTGCTCAAGATATAGTGCCTAGTTATATTTCTTTAGTAAAAACTATATAATTCTGTAACATTAAATGAAAGGTTACTTCTACAAGTTTTATGAATTAGTTCATTTAACATGTTTAGCAATATCTAATCTTAACTCTTAGTTATGCTAACTGAAATCGCAAATAAACTTATGACAACATCTCGTTTAATCAATAATTTGATTTCAGTTTATATCACTTATACGAAATACTTTGAACGATGTTTTTTTTAAATAAAAAGACCTTGTCTCAACTAATAGAGGAATCCATTACTTTCAAAATTAATAGTGTTATATTCAAAAATATTGAATCAAAGACGTTTTCGCACGATAGGTTATTCACAAACTATCAACTGATAGCAATAAAGCTGCCAAGTGTTTACTTCAAAATTAATAATTGTAGAGAAACATTTTAAGCTTTGCTTCTGTTTTACTCCGTTTCAATGTGTACTGTATAAGTGTAATTTAAATAACATATGTTACACAGGAACTGTTTTTATCAAGCCAATAACAACAAATGCGTCTATATCTATGCAGAATATGCTGAATCACAGAATTACAACATTTGCAGCGTTATAAAATTAATTAGTTACGAGGCAGTCAATAGATCACATTACTGTTTAAATTACCGTTTACTATGTCTCGGACAATATGGATGAAACTATTTATCACCCAAAGAAAAAAAAACATGTCTAGCTATATCTTGTTAAAAATTTGAATCCTATCCGTTATAAGACGTTTCTAAGTACTTAATTCAGAGGATATTCCCGCTTATGAGTGGGTAAAACGGGTTAAACATCATTTTCTTAAACTACAAGAAAATTAGCTGACAGATTTGGAGATGCAAGTGTACGTGCATGCGTCTATGCATGCATTGGCAAATGATAAGATGACCTAGGTTTTGGAAATCAATGTTTGAGCATATCTTATCACATTCGTTTCGGATTACAATATTGGCACTTAAAAATCAAATACGAAAGATAAAAAGCTAACATGCCTAGGGTACTGTTGAGAAAGTTCAATTAAACGTATCTAATCTGTGTGCCTGCCTGCAGAGCCTGAACACTTTTGCTGCAGAGAATATACCTGTATCATTTTAATGAGTAAAACTTGACAATGTATTAACCCGACGGTTATTTAATAGCTTGATTAAAAGAAATTTATTATAGACGACGTAAAAATGCTAAATCTTAACGCATATAATTACAGAAACTCTCAACAGTAATAATAGTTTCTAGGATAACAAGATGATTATATTTTATTTCCTAGACAAAAAAGGAATAAAATAGATAATGTTTAAAAGCAAGTGTCTTGTCTCTTAAACAAGTTATAAGTCTGCAAATATCTTTGAACATATGAACAAGGCGACCTTGTTTACACATTAGGGAAAAATCCATACATATAACACGTATATTCATAAACTCCGTGCTAGTGTCGGCAGATATACCTTACAGAGCATTTAATTATTTTATAGGCTTTCAAGCATTATCAAATTTTTATTTGCAAATTGATGCATTTGATGTTTATGACCTATTTCTGTGGTAACAGTGAAGCGTAGACACTGCTAACTCTTAACACATACATTACAAGATGATGTGTATTTCTAATATAAAGTTGTGCAGTAAAAAGGTAAAAATCTAAAAGGAACAGTATTTCTTTGAGAAGGTTTAGCGTTATGCATAAATTCAGATACAAATATACGGAATCCATTAGTTTTAAATATAACGCTCGTCTACATTTTAACCAGGTTTTGCTCATAGTCGAACTTGGCAACGTACATTTTGTATGACCAGGTTTCATCAAATGTGTATGTAAACTGGTCTAGTGTCGTCAAACGAAAACAGACAAACTATTCCTCAATACATTTATCATACCTTTGGATGATAGAGTATTCAACGCTCTGTGTTTGGCATTATCAATTCATCATGTTATAATTTGGTGCAACAAACTATATTTTGTATTGAGGCAATAATTTATATTTTACACTGCATGATCAAATGAAGGCACTGAACGATAACATGTAAAAGACATACATTCTCGAAGCAAAGAGCGAAAAAGCTAGCCCAGAGTATGATTTATTATTATTTGAAAAAAGCGGCAGACATTTATAGTTTAATATCAAGAGCCTTTCCGATAATAACAGGTTACAAATGCAGCACAAGCGCTTATAAACAAGTTACGTCTGTTTGACAAATAAGTAAGCATTATTCAGGAAAAAAATCTAATGTTTTATACATTATCAACACGAATATTAATTGAAATGTAGTTTATATTTATAACAGAGTTTAGTGAGCATTTAAAACAGTATACTTAGTGACTCGATATTACTTTTACCAAGAACTTATACCAAGAACGACAAGAACGACAAACCTTGCAGTCATAACCACTCCAGCGTGCATAAACACTATACAAATCCGAGCGTTGGTTACACAACTATATGAACCTTGATAGTTTATCCTTAGTGTTTTAAAGTGTCACACTTTGTAGGGTTAAAAACAATCTAAATGTTTATGACCTTTATTACACAGATCAATGGTCTGGCTAAAATCAATGATTCGAAACAGGGCCATTAAAATTAAGTTTTACTGAATACAACATGTTTGAAAAGTATTTTGGCAAGGTATACTATGTAATATGTCCATATATTACAAGATTCAGTGCAAAATGCATATAAAATACCAAAAATATACATAGTTCAGTAATTTAAAAAATAAAATGTTTAAGTTGCACAATAACCAATAAGAAACAAAAAAACGCAATGCATGAATTAAATTTGGTTGTTATCAAAATTAAAATCTTAGGTTTTACCTATTTTATCATCAATAAAAAGTTCATATTGTAATGGTTTACTTAATATTCGAGATAAATTGAAAGAGCGCGATCATAGTTTTTATATAGTTTTCTATGTATCAAAAGGAAAACCAAAGAATAATCATTTGTAATTTTTAAACTGATTATTTCATTTTTATATTCTCATGAAAGTATCGATACGCAGTCGTCAGCTTCAATGTTTGTCTAAGAATGGAGACTTTTATGTACTAAGTTGTAGTTGTCGTTTAACATGGCATTTATCAGTGGTTTACCTTGACAAGTATCAGTGGGTAAACTTGACATATATCAGTTGGTAAACATGACATATTTAATGGGGTCATCTATCACTTAGTTACTTTTACATGTATCAGTGGTTAAAATGTTTGATTTTGTAATTCATTGATTAATATTGCGACAAGTGTTAGACTTTGGCCAGACTTTCTCGTTTAGGCCCTAAGTAGACTCGTTTTTTAACTAACTCGAGTTTCACCATTCCAAGGCGGCAATTCCATCGTTTATCGCTCAAGCTATTTTGATGCGTGTGTGGTCTGTTTATGCTGATTGCTTTTGTGTATGTGGTGTTTATACGTTCGTGTCTTTGAGCCGTTGCCTTGTGCATCTAACCAGTCTTTTTTTATATAATTGACATGGTACTTTCTTTTGTACAAAGAAGTTGCCATATAAAGTAGTTATTATTTTTGCAAAAACGTCTACATCTCTAAGAGACGACTGTCGGGGTTTATTATATATATGCAAATGACACACAATATGCGCTTGACTGAGGTTAAGGAAGTGTCTGATCAAAAACAAAAAGTTCCGATTTTTTTTATACACACTGCATTATCAGCTATCATGATATCAGTAGACACTTTTTGTTATAAAAAGGGCAATTGAAATATTTAACTGAAATACATGACTTCAAAGATACTATATGAAATACACAAATGGTTCGTATAAATGTTATTGTAAATTAATGGCACAATGTACTACACATCATGCTGCATTAAGTAGCTTTTAAATACAGTGGCAGCTTCATGATTTGGCTTAAGAGGGAGCGCAACATAAGATTGCAGTTTTGGATAGGCGGATCCCCACCTAAACACCAAACAAGTAATGACTTTATTATGGAAGAATAAGGATTAATTATTGGACGCGTATGAGGTTATGTGGATATAAAACAGTAAAGTTTTGTTCGTGGTACAGTGCTGCAATCCAATCATTATTAATCAAACCTTTTGGTGCATGTTAGACCTGTTTTGTACGTTTTGTGCCTTAATGAAATGTATGGCGTTTTTGTTGGTAAAAAAACTGGTTTCGGTTTTATAACGGTTTCACGAACTGTGTGTTTGTTGTTACAGATTCAAATAAAACCAAAACCAGTTTTATCGTTTTTTTAACGAAAAGCGAAACCGGTTTTTGAAACTATCGAAACCCCTATTGGGGGCGGTTTCATCGGTTCGTTCCATCCGAAAACTAGTTTACTTTGAAAACAATATGGCGGAAAGTGATCAACCACGTTTTTTGAAATTCAATCTTTTTGATAACTATGCCTTATAATGGGCAAATGAGCTAAATGAAAAAAGTACTATTGATAATTAGAAATAACGGCTACATGCAGTAACACCGCCATGTTGTTTAAACTGTACACTAAACCATGCATTTGTTTCTTCAAGCAAAACTATCAAAACCGGTTTTGACCCTACCGAAACTGTTGAAACCAAAACTGAAACTGGTTTGGTATCAACACAAACGCCCTATCAATGGGTATATAATTCCAAACTAACGTTAATATAAGTCTGTATTGATACTTAAGGGAGATCATACAAAGGACATTAACGATGCCTTTACTTTTTGATAAATTCCAATATGGCCCTAAAAGCTGTTTTCACAAAATTTCTTGAACTCCGTAAACATTATCCTTTATGCTTTGCTTTCGACGAAGCTGTGTTATACTGCATAGCAATTAATTCTTTTTGTAAAGATTAATGAGTTATCGATGTTGGAACCAGAGAATAAGAAATATGTATTCGTCAATTAAAAAACATGCGCCGGCAAACGTTTGAAAAGGATATTGACATGTTTCTAATGTTACAAATAAGATAGATAAAAATGAACTTCACCCCAACATTACTATACGCTACCATCATTAATTTATATAATAAAGAGGCACGGTTTCCGCTTTGGTTTTTAAATTATGCTTTAAATTGCTCAAAAATTATTGTGATGATTTGTTATCGTCGCAATACTAAACTACGAATAATAAAATAATCTATTATTTAATAATTCTAATAGTTCTTTTAATCATGTGAAATGATGTATTATCGACATCATATTAGCTTTCATTGACCGTCTATGCTTGATGAGGAAATACTCTATTGCCAGCTGGTGTATAGTGCCTTAAAAGTCAAAATATAGAATGGAATAAAATGTCACATACCTTATCCGTTCAAAGTTACTATTTCATCATGTTTAAAAGTTAATAATAATAATAAAAAAATAAAATAAAATAATAATAATAATAATAATAATAATATAATAATAATAATGATAATTGTATTATTAATAATAATAATTATATTAATAGTAATAATAATAATAATAATAATAATAATAATAATAATAATAATAATAATAATAATAATAATAATAATAATAATGATGATGATGATGATGATGATAATAATAATAATAATAATAATAATAATAATAATAATAATAATAATAATAGTAATAATAATAATAATAATAATAATAATAATAATAATTAATAATAATAATAAACTGTAGCCATAATTATAATGCAATAAAACATTACCATGCAATTCCATTATTTTAAAAATATGTACTTTCCACAACATTTCTAAATTTGAAAAATAATGAAGCCTTTCAACGCCTTCACTTGCTTAATATTTATGAAATATTTGTTAAAGAAATTTGTTAAAAGAATATGCCATACCATGAGGATTTATGAAGTCCATTAATCAAACATTTGCAATTCTAAAATCCTTCCACAGACAAAAGCCGTGCTAGATGCAAGGTTGCGCTAAGAATGAAATACCATTCCGTTCATTACGTATTCGTATTATGCTATCGGAACACCAACGGTGTGTCTATTGGAAATAAGTTCGTAAGCGAGACGGCTCAATAAGAAATTAAGATTCATATAAAGAAAATGACATTGCCCAAGAATTAGTGTTATATTTCTTTAGTAAAAACTCTTAAAATGTTCTTATCAAATGAAATATTTTTTCTACATGTTTTATCAATAAGTTTAATTAACTTTTTAGCAAAATCCTATCCTAACACTTAGTGATGCCGTTAAAGTAATAAAGGAAAAGCATATGGCAACATATCATTCGATCAATGATTTGAGTTATGTTTTATGTCAGTTTTACAAATTACTTTTAATTATTTCTTTCAAAAATAAATAGACCTGGTCTCAACTGATAAAGAAATCCATTACTTTCAAAATTGAAAGTTTTATGTTCAGAAATATTGAATCAAAAACGTATTCGCACGATACGTTCGTGGGAAAGATGGCGCCGGTTTCATTTTCATATCTTTGAGTATTAATGCAAAACGGTCGTTTCCCAGCCTTGTTGTCTAGGTGTCTCGTTGTATTTTTAAAATTAGACAAGACAACGTACAGTTTACATTTCGCAGTTTTTTAGTTGTACCATTTGTAATATATATTTCTTTGCTTTGACTTTATCTATTTCCACTGAAATTCAATGTATGATCGTTTGTTTGTTAAGCCTTTTCCCCAGTGCTGGTTCAATGTGTCTCCCTTATGCTGTTTATTAATCATATCGTTGTTTTCATCCTATGGCCCATAATATCGGGATGTCACAAATCTTATTTGTATTGAATAAGTAACTAACCCAACTACTACAAATTACAAAAACTGTGTAAACAATATATCTAAAACAGTATCACATTCAATGATACGTTAGGTGTATTTTTGTGTTTTTTTCTCATTTATTTTTCACATATATATATATATATATATATATATATATATATATATATATATATATATATATATATATATATATATATATCAGTACAGTTTTAAATTCTCAACATATACAATATATCTATGTATTTTGGTAGGATATACATATATTCAGAAACAATAATGCTCTCACACATGCACACGTACAAACACTCGCTCCCACACGCACGCACACATACACATTGCATACACACCCGATCGTATGATGTTTATTCGATCGGTGTCCCCTGTATTAAATTCCATTAATGTTTTTTGGTTTTTTTTTAAGTCTAAGATTTCTTTGTATGGCTAATTGTGTCTTTTATTATTAAATTATATTGTATGTTTAAGTACTTCCCATTTTTTGTTGTGGGTTTCAAGTTTGTCATTGTTCGACGCAATTCTTCTATTTTAATCCTAAATCTTAAATACTATTAATCTCAAGTTCTATTATTATACTTGGTTGAATGTATATAAAATTTCATAAGAATAATAAGAAAGTTGCATATGTTGTTGTATTTGTTTTTTGTCACTGTTCCCAATAAAGCTTCGCGTTTACCTATAATTATATTAATTGTTGTTGAAGCTATGAAGTTGTTTAATTTATTCCATAATTGTTTTGTCTAGTAACATTCCCAGTATAAATGTTCAAAAGATTCAATACCTGAGTTACAGAACGTACATAAGCTACAATCGACAAGTTTCAATTTAAAAATCAGTTTATTGGTTGGTGTTGTCCTTAAAAGAAATTTGTAGTAAAAGCTACGTAACGTAGTATCTATTGTAGATATGTATATATTACAGTATATTTTTTCCACTCAACATTTTCTTCCAGGGCTTCATTCCATTTAGCCCTGCAGATTAAGTCAATATTAAGAAAAATCGTTCAGTTTGTGATACAAGCATCAAAATTTGCATTAGAGTTCCTATTAGGTTACTTCTTTGGAAAAACCCGTTAGGCATCTTTTTTCCCAATTGGCGGCCATTTTCAAGTTGGCCGCCAATCCCGATTAAAAAAAATATATTTTTAATACAAAAGTTGACCAAACAATTCTATCGTAATGAGTTTGGTTTGTGATTCAATCATCAAAACTTGCATACGAGTTCCTAGTTGGTTACTTGTTTGGAAAAACCCGTTAGCCATCTTCTTTTTCAAAATGGCGGCCATTTTCAAGATGGCCGCCAATCCCGATAGAAAGAAATTATTCTTATACAAAAATTGACCAAACAGTTTTATCGAAATGATTTTAATTTGTGATACAATCATCAAAATTCGCAAAACTATTCCTTTTAAGTTACTTGTTTGGAAAAAACCGTTAGCCATCTTTTTTTTAAAAAATGGCGGAAAGAAATTATTCTTCATATAAAAGTTGACCAAACAGTTCCATCTTAATGATTTTAGTTTGTAATACAATCATCAAAATTTGCATAAGTATTCCTTTTAGGTGACTTGTTTGGAAAAACCCGTTAGCCATCTTTTTTTTCAAAATGGCGGCCATTTTCAAGAAGGCCGCTAATCCCGACTGAAAGAAATTATTCTTAATACAAAAATGACTATATAGTTCTATCATTATGCGTCTGGGTTGAAACAGCACATTTGACTTTAAAGAGAAACAAAATTATATAAAACTGGTAAAAACACTGCCGTAAAACTCAGCATGTGGTTTAATGTCAGCTACAAAAATGTCTAGTAAAGCTAAGTGTTCCAGATGCTAAATAACAAGCAAAATACATGTAGTCTTAATAAAGGCAGGACCAGTAAGATAAAAAATTAATACAATGAAAATTACAGGGACAAGCCTAGTTGTCGAACATTCAAAATAAACTCTTTTATAGGGACAGACAAACGCCCAAACGACAATGAACTGTATACACAATTATATAAACATCACATACACAAATACAAATACAAACACCCGAAACAATATTTATGCAAAAAAACATACTAAATGTATCATCAACATTGCTTTACCGTCAAATGATGGGAGTACCTTCCTGGAACGGTCAGTAAAACAAAAAATCACTGGAACTCGAGTCAAATGTTGTTAGAATGGCCATAACCTCACCGTTGTCCCGTCATCATGTATGAGAAATTACTTAATTAAAATATATAAGCCTCATTAGAGCACGCATCAACTTGAAAACAATAAAGAATAATGCAATAAACTGATGAATTAGTTTCAAGTACTCAGCGACCAGATACCAACATCGTCTGGCAACGTAGCAATCAAGCCGTAACAACATGGCTAGCTCTTAAAAGAAACTATAAAGTAATTCAAAGACAACTATCTGACATAGCTCGCTTTTACAAGGTTTAAAATGTTGTCTTCATTTAGTCAAATAAAGAAAGCACCATTTTACAAACAAGATGGAAAACACAATCTACGCATAAGAAAAACAGTGTCATTGGCCTGAAAAGAAAGGTGAAGACCAGATTGGCATGATTTCTTGGGTCTGCATACTGAACTGGCGGCATTTCAGTCCACTGGGACCATTAAATTATGAGATGGGTAGGAGCCGTTGATGAGGCAGAGACTTCTTCCTCAGGGACAGCAAAATGCTTTCTTTCTGCTTCAAGTGTCACTATAGGACAGGGCAAATGCAGCTAGCACTCTCATCAAGCTACTTAAAGAAGCATAAGCTGTATAATGTCAGTGAGTGTTAAGGGGCCAATGAACATATGTATCGTTGACTGCTGTAAATGGTGCAAAACTGAAAGTCCACTATCTTAATTTAGAAATCTAGTGTTGATAATGGAATTGATCATCTTGTCCCTTGTCTGATCATTGTTGTGCGTGCATATACCACTCTCTTTTGCATAGAACTATGCGTGATGACACCCAATACATCTCAGACACATGATGGTGCTTGAGCATGCACATCCTCAGCTAGCTGCAGAATTCCATAACGGAATATCTGTTGTTCACAAACCTAATAGTGAATTTTCAGTGTAAGCTATTGACCAAGATTATGAGAAAGCTAGTGCTGTTATCAAAGGTGATGATGGTGCCATTGTTGTGACTAAAGACCCATCCGAACTATGACGGTGGGTGGTACCATGGTGCTGGAGCAGAAGTCAGTCACTCGGTTGCTCATTACGAATAGGCATTTGATGTCAAGGATGCAAATAAAAATACCAAACATGACGAACATTACGAACATACACAAAGGGCCTTCTTTGATAAAGTACAGAAGCTGTACACTAAAATGATATGGGCAATGCTACTACTGGGGAGAATAAGGATATGTTTATACTGGATACAACACGTTTTGCACACTTTAATGCTGCTGAAATGGCTGCTGAAATAGCTTCTCATTATGGTCACGGTAAAACCCGCTTCAATAAGTTCCTGAAGAGATGGCTCATTTTATAATAGCCAAACAAGAAGAAAACGACATATTTCTTTCGGCAAGAGCCAGAGTCGATGGCGGATTATTCATAGGGAAAAGTCTTAATAAGGACAACTGTCGTCTGTTTTCTACACTAATTCTGCCTGTATAGAGAATGTGACCGTTTTTTCTTCAGCATGAGAATCAGTCTTTTCCCATTGCACTGAGTGATAATTGTAATCTCCATAGCTACCTGAAATCGCAACCTGGGTCAATTCTAGAGGCTGGTGTCATTATTTTTGCCAAATCGACTTAGTATGCATCATTAGAAGCAGTCCACTACTTTTAAATCAGAAACAAGAACAATGAGAGGCATAGAAGCTAGACGCAGAGTGACTGACAAAGAAAATCCCACAATATTGGCGTAGCGTCTTGAGAGATAACATGCACCAAGACTTAGCTATTTAACTTTCCGGTGGAATATTTTGTGAGGATGTGTCGAAATAATAGTTAACAGTTGTAGTCGCTCAAGAAGATGGTGTTGTCTGCAATCAGTCAATAAGTCTTGAAGGACACAAACATTGCAAGAGGAAGTGAAACACATGAATCTTTTTGCATGCAAAACAAACAGCAGCAGACAGTTACAAAACCATTATGATTAAAGACACAGACGTTCTTGTCATTGCGGTCAATGTTATGCCAATTCTACAGCTTCTTGATGTAGAAAAGCTGCGGGATGCATTTGGTCAAGGATAACACTTGAGGTTCAAAACATAATATAAGTGTGTCAATTGACCCAGAAATCTAACGGCCTTCTTCTTTTTTCCATACATTTATTGAATGTGATGTCGTATCTGCATTCTATTGACAAGGGAAAATAGAGTGCATGACAACATGGAAAGTATGCTTCTACTGTTTTGATAAAACTCGCCAACAATTGACAAAAAGGATCATAATATTCATAAAAAGTTCGCAGTCACTATGTGATAGTTCTAGCGCCACGGATAGTACTGACGAAGCAATACTTACATTGTTTGCTCAAAAACTAATGTCATATGAATCAATTCCTCCAATTCAAGAAGCTTTTATTCAACATGTTAAACGTGCTGCATACTAAGCAAGTTGCATATGGGGCCTATCAACTATATGTCAAATGGAAATCGAAAGCCCTGCTGACAAGGGCTGGAAAAATCACGGTGATATGTGCACATCTTTTGGACAGTTTGGTGAAGTGTTTTCGATTTATACTCCCGCGTACAGCTCTGTGTTAATACAATTGTGCAGGCTAGAATGTATTCAAAGTCTTAAATAAAAAAGAGAAAATAACAGCGAAAAAGCTGGAAAAATAGAAAAAAGCTTATATTTTTTAATGAAACACATAAATACAAAGAAATACAACCATACCTGGGAAATCAATATTTTAATTTATGTTAATCATATTTTTTTAAATATACATTAATTAAATAATTTCTGGGAAAAACCCATATAGTTTGGTCATGCATGTCAAGTTAAATAATAAAAACAGTTATGATTAACTTGAATGGCGGCCATTTTGAAAAAATAGCGGCCATTTTGAATTTTTCGTGACTAACGGTATGATTAACTTGAATGGCGGCCATTTTGAAAAAATAGCGGCCATTTTGAATTTTTCGTGACTAACGGGTTGTTCCGAATAAGTAGATCCAAAAGAGTCTTCATGTCAATTTTGGTGCTTGTACCACTATGTGAACGATTTTTTCAGTAATCTGCCGTGCTAATTTTAATTCTGAAGCTGGCGATGTAATTGTTGCTTTGTTCAATATTAAGTACAGGATATCATTTCTTTGCCTAGATTCTACCATTTTTTCTCGAAACGACGTGCCGTTTATGTGAATAATTCCGTCTTTTATCAGCTGTTGTTTCGTTTCTGCAGAAATAGATTTAATGAGGGTCTGATATCTTATAAAGTCGGTGTTTACTATGCCGTATAGATATTCAATTTCATTAAAAACATAAAAATTATTGGTTCTATAATCGAAAATGTGTTCAAAAGGTTTTATACCTTTTTCATACCAGTGTTTGTAGAAAAGTGTGTTTCCTAGGTTTTGGACGTTTTGTAATTCCATATAACTGTTTTGGCTATTTTTATTTTATTTAGATCATAAACTTGTTTTATTTTGCTCCATGCTTCAAGCACATTGTTCAGAAATGCACATTTTCCTGACACTTTATCAATGAAATATTTATCCATTTCACATTCAAATATTAGTTGGTTGCCATGTGCTTTCAGTTTATTTTTAAAGAAGATTTTCCATTGGCTTTTATTATCATAATCCAAGTATCGTTTAACCCATAACGCTTTTATTGAGTCAAGAAAATGTTTAATGTTTGTTAGTTTTAATCCTCCATGTTCGTAATTTTGATACAGTATTTGTCTTTTTATTTTGTCTGGCTTCCCATCCCATATAAATTTGAAGATAGCCCTTTTAACATTTTCAATAATGGGTTTGCTTGGATTCGCCAGCACGGTAAATGGATATATTATCTTTGGTAGCGCATACGTTTTTACAACTGTTACTTTACCAAACAAAGTAAGCTTTCGATGTTCCCATTGTTTTAATGTCTTATGTAGTTCGTTTAGCTTTTTGTTGATATTTGTGTCAATTGTTTGTTGCTTGTTATTGTAGAATGTGATGCCTAACGCTGTCGCACATTCTGAAGTCCATATAAAGGATTTAGATTGACATTATTTAATTGTAGTATTCTTTAACGTTCCCACTCTTAGGATTATACATTAATTTATGTTGAGGTTTAGGCCAGAGCATTTAGAAAAGGACTCTAATGATTTGATCAAGGATTCGAAAGATTTCTCAGAACCATCAATAAAGTAAGTTGCATCATCAGCAAAAAGCGATTGTTTGATTTCCGTATTAACAACTTTGATTCCCTTAATATTGTTATCTTGTTTTATATTGCTAGACATTATTTTTAGGCAGATAATAAATAAAATCGATAAGAGTGGACATCCTTGTCTTACCCCTTTTTCAATTTGGAATGTTTCAGACAAATGACCATTGTTCATTATTATGCTTTGTATATCGTTGTAAAAGAGTTTCGTCCATTGTATTATATTCGAGCCAAAATTTAGAGTTTTCAAACTGTCTAATATAAAAGAGTGGTCAACGCTTTCAAAGGCTTTCTGAAAATCGGCAAAAAACAGGAGTCCGGGCATATTATTCTCTTCAAGGTATTGCATGACCTCAATTATGAGACGAACGTTTCCACCAATATATCTGCCTTTAATAAAGCCCGTTTGTTCGTTATCGATAAGTTCAGGTAAAACTTTTTTTTATTCTGTTCGAAATTGCCTTCGTTGCTATCTTATAATCAGTGTTAAATAAGCTGATTGGTCTCCAGTTTGAATGGTTTTCTAAATCTTTATCTCGTTTTGGAATAAGAGAGATTATACCTTGTTCTTGAAGTGGTGTTAAATGACCATTTCTGAAGGAGTATTTTTAAGAGTCTATTAAAATTTTCTGAATATCGTTCCAAAAAATCTTATAGAATTCTGCAGTGAGACCATCCGAACCGGGGCTTTTATTATTTTTCATGTCTTTTAGGGCATTTCCACGTTCATATACTGTAATTAAGCCTTCGCAGGAGTTGCTGTTAGTTTAGGAATAAGGCTCTGATATTTTCATCTAAGGTTGTGTCATTTCTATATAGTTTTTTTTTTATAAAATTTGACTTCTTCTTTTAGTGTATTTGTTACGCCTGTGACAATTTCATTGTTTACCTTTAATTTATTTTTTTTATTAAGGTTTGCGAAGTTTTTTTGTGTTTTTTTTTTTTCATTATTTTCAGCGTGTATTGCTTTTGCCCTTAAAATATTTCCTTTTATTTGATTACTGCAAATATAATCTAGTTCTTTCTTTTTTTGTATCATTTCTTGCGTGATGATGTCGATATTGTCAGGTGTGCTTTTGTCTAGTTTTGATTCAATATAACTTATATCGCTTATTAGTTTTTTTCTTTAGATTGTAATATTGATTTCTTATGTGATGCATATCTTATTGTTTCATTTCTGATTGAACCTTTTGTTATTTCCCATAGTGTATTTGGATTTGCTTCTTTAAGTTTATCGTTTCACGGATGCACTTTCTCATTTTTGTTTGATATCCTGTATCTAATAAAACAGAGCTATTTAATTTAAAGTACCCTGGGCCTTTTCACTTTTTAAATGATCTATCGTTAAAATAATAACGGAGTGGTCTGTTCTAAAACCTGGTTTTATATAACTATTCTTTATGTAGTTTAACATATTATCTGATATTAAGAAGTAATCAAGTCGACAGTGTATATGAGGTTTACTAGTCGAGTGCCAGGTGTATTGCATTTTTGAGGGATGCGTTAAACGCCATATGTCCTTTTCATTTAAAATTATGTCTAAGGCTATGATTCTACCTTCTATAATTTCTGTGTATGTGTGTATGTCTATGTTAGCTTTTGGATTTATAAGAATTAAAACTCCTTAACTGTTTGTACTATTTCCACTGAAAAAACCGGGTCCCTTCCAATCATGTTTCCATTTTGAATTAGATAATTTTGAACAATGTACTTCTTGCAAAAATATGATATCATAGTTATTATCAATAGTCCATTCGAATATTTGTTTTTGTTTCTCTATGTTACCTAGGTGTTAGTTGACGTTTGAACTATGTTTCAAATCTGGTTGTTAAACCTAGCTTCGACATTTGGTGAACATGGTCCTAAGACCATTTTTTGATAAAAGTATGTTCCCGGCATATATTAACCATACCTGACACCTTGTGTAGGTGATAGTGCAACTCTGGGTTAAACACAGTATGGCCTTAATTCCAGGCAAACAATAATTGTATGTCATTTCCATTAACTGTGTGACACAAAACATTTTTTTTGTTTATGCATTTGCTGACTTATGTAACAATAACTGTATCTTCACTATTTTCTGTTTTCATTGGACACCCTCTTTTACAAATCAACCAAAGAGTTATCTTTAGTTGTGATTACGGTATGAAGCAATGTCGTCTGTGAAAATTGTTATACATCGAACAATATCGCAATGGCCCTCAAAATTAGTATGCTGCTTTGTTTTTTTATGACATGAACGAACATTGAATCAATATGCTTGTTCCGTGAGAAATCGAATTATGTATTATATTCCGTGACATAGTTGAACGTCGACCAATAACGTTTGCGCCATAATGTTATACTATCCAACCATTACGGCATCACTGTCAAGGGAAAAGCTTGTGCCTAAGATTCTGAATGCTTCAATATTTTCCGTGACAAGGTTGAATGCTAACCCATTACGCTTGTGTCCTACGATTTTTTATGCCTAATTGTTTTACATTATTGAACGTCGTATCATTACGCTTCTGTCGTGAAAATGTACATGTAACATTGTTTTGCTTGACTTTGTTGAACGTCGATCTATGACGCTTTCGCCGTAAAAGGGCTTGTGCTACATTGTCATTTTTACACTCATGATTGTCAAATCATTACGCTCATAATAATGTTTATGCTACATTGTCTTCCTATATATGTATGTTGCAGTGGCTTCTGTAACATTACTCAACGTCGAACCATAAAGCTTGTTCCGTAAGAATTTGTATATTGCCTTGTCTTCCCTGACATTGTTCAACGTTGAAACGTTTTGTTTTGCCTTAGAAATGTGCATGCTACATTGTCTTATGTGCCCTGGATGAACAAGGATGTGTAACCATCACGTCTGTGCCGTTTGCATTTGATTATTGCATTGTACTCCATTTATTTGTACATTTTTAAACCGCTTCGCTTGTTTCGTAATATTTGACTCCTTACGCTGTAAGAATTTGTATGCTCTAGATTTTCCGTAATGTTTTTTTAACATTGAAGCGTTACGTTAGTGGCCTATGAGTGTGTACAATACATTGTCTTCCGTGACATTGCTGAACGTTTCACCATTTTCCTTTGCCGTAGGGATTTGCATGCTCTATTGACAAGAAAATTCGAATCATATTTGTATGATGCTCATGGTATAAATCTATGTGAATCGTATAAATAAATATTCAGTCATTTGTCAGTAGTCTCCACGGAAAACTGACCTACCGATATTGGTAATAAAACGGATGAATAGTTGATATAATGTCCATGAGAAAGCGGTCAAATGTATTGTTTTATTAATTGATTATGAAATAATTATTGATATAAGGCTACTTACACTACATGTATGTGTTTGTTGCTCCATTGCTTGTGTATCATTTTCTTTCATTATTTTTGATAAATATTTTGCTTAGAGAAATAAAGATTATCGGGTTCTGTACATGGCACTTCTAGGTAAATAACGGTCTCTTGATAAAACATGATATATTATCCTGACAATGTAATACTGTCCAGAGTTTATTCACACTACTATCTTATCTCGACTGAACATTTATGGCAGTGAAAAATCGCCCAATCAACGACAGTCTTTGAAATGACAACACCGAAAGAAAAAGATATTTTATTGGGAAAATCTACTACCTTACCATTGTCGACCATTTCTTAGGTTTCATATCTGTTATTTAAATCACTGACAGAGAGTGTCAGCAACCCATTCGACCTTAGTAATCTGTAAGACATTACCAAAACGATAGGCAACGTCGTGAGGACATAGTGCGACATAGTGGTGATATTTTGGTATTACAAATTTATAATCGGCTTTCTTTGCAAACCAGTCCTATTTGATCTTAAGTTTATACTATGAAGAATTTCGGGCAAACTTGCAATTCCTACGAGTGCCTTGCTTACTTTTATCTTTGCAATATGCAAATGAACACAGCAAACGGTCTCTCTCACGAATAGTAGGATCAATCATTGAACATTTGGACTCAGTATGTGAAATGAAAATATTCGGGAATCAACCTTAACTACCACCTTAAAATAAAACTGTTACAGTAATCATATATTTAAAACATTAAGCGGAAATATAATTTCTCGATTTTCCTGTTGTTGATTTGTGCGAAACAATCTGAAACCGAAATTAAGTTTATCCAGCAGCGTTTTGTGCATAAGTGTTAGCACAGATTTTATTAATTGGAAAATGTGATTTTCAATAATACAATGATTATCTCATAGTGTCTTCTCCTTCGACGTTCCCATTTCGAATTTTCATTTGAAACTCGGTCACTGATAACTTGCAAATAATGATGCTTTATCGGCGTCACAACGTAAAGAGTATGCTGTTTTACCCTCTTTTATAACATAAGATATCCTTTCAGCAAACCATAGTGTGGAAAGAAGATGTATTAAATGTAGATGTTTTTCCCTTTCACAAAGTATGATACTTTCTGAATGAGCCATCGTGTGGTATGCTAGTGATAGTGTAAAATGTAGTTTTTCTTTACAAACGAAGATATCCTCTGAATGGTGTTGCTATATAAAACGAAAGGTGAGATATAGTATTTCTCTCTCATTGAAACGTACATGCCATCTCAAAGAAACCATGATGTGTAAATAATAGAAGATGCGTGAAATGTAGTTGATAGTCATTTGGTTCTCAGGATCATTGATTACAACTTTTGATTCTTTCGAAAAATAAATATTTGAAATCGATGATTTAAGTCTTTGACAGTATAACTGCAAACAATTTATTTTCTTAATTTCCTCTAACATTGGTTATGACATTTGATGTGCATACCTGTGTCTTGAGCGCGACACGCCGCCTCTGCATAGCGAACCTTCCTGGCAAGTTGTTTTGAAAATCATATAATGCATGGTCAAGATACGGCCCGGACAAAATTCAGTATAGAATATTACTGCGCTCACGCATGCACCTACACGGAACCGCCATTGTGACAACTATGTATCGCTCACCGCAACTTGGCTCGACAAAAACAACGTTTCACTTTAATATTTGTGCTTACTTTTTATCCCTCAATGGAAAAGAACGTTTGCAAAAAAAAACACTCTAACAGTATTTTCCAGTCTCAGACAAATATGACATGCAACGTGTTTCCTGTTTTGATTTAGGTTTAATGTTAAGACTTTGCGTATGATATGATTTTTCTCAAATTGCAATATAAGGAAATCCCTTGCGTCAAAGTCTTAGCAGATTTCCTGTCGTCTGGGTTAAGAGTGTGAATATGTCTATAGTACAAAGTGTATTATTACATTTGATAGGTAATTAACTGACACAAGATGAAGCGACGGGATTTATAATTTCTCAAAAAGAAATATAATTGAAAGACAATCGTCAATTACATAGTAACGTTTCGTCTGGTATAACAAATATTTAATATAATTCACACATTTAATAACACTCTGAACCTTAGGTGTTGTCTGCATGAAATGAAGACACGTTTATTTATCAGAATTAATACGTTTTGATAATAGTATTTCATATTAACGAAATTATAATTTGTTTTATTTTTTAATATTCTGTGAGAAAGAAGATATTATTGTTATTTCTAAAGCGTTTTTGTAATACCAAGCTATTATTTCTCATCCATCAATTACTTGTATCACATTATTTACACTTATGTGAATTATGATATATGCTAATTGTGAATAATTATATTGTATAAAATAGCTTCCTTATCGCATAAGACAAAACCCAGCGGAATCAAATATGTAAGTCAACATTAACAAAACATTTTACTGCCAAAATCAAATTAACTTTGTTCAGAATGACAATTCAAACTAGTATTTCGAAATGAATATTACAACTACTTAGAAATATCGTTTAAGAAAAGCGATCGCACGATCCTTTTTGTATTCACTTATCAACAAAACAATATCAATACAAAACTAAAGTGAACATATACTAAATATTTTCAAAAACATGTTGCAGAGCTTATTATGTAAAAAAAAAGTTTTGTTCGAAATAAAATTGTAATGATTTTTGTTAAAAAATGTGGGTTTGTAAAAAAATGAGATAAAAGATATTAATTTTATTTATTGTTTTGAGAGAAAAACTAGCATTCTTAATTTAGATGTTTGACGATAAAAATGCCCATTGATGTATATGGAAGTTTAGTTTGTTTTTCTTTATAGCTGATTCACGTTTAATTTAGATGGGTATGTGCAAGTATTTTTCAAAACTAGGAAAGTGTGGAATCACTTGTCGGTATTTTGAACAAACTATGTAATAATTCATGAATATAATTATGAAGTTAATCCTGCTTTATTTACTGCTTTCAAATTCCAAATAGAACGTTAAACTGGTTGAGTTCAATAAATATACCTCTTGTTTGGAGATTGGCATTTACGTTATTCCATGGGTCATGTATGAAATTGTACTCAAAGAATAGGTGATTAATAGTTTCTATATTGCTCGAACACATGTCGCATAAGCTAGTGTTAGATATTTGCATTTGAGTAAATATTCGTGTGTATGTATGATTCTGTTTATTAGCTTAAATTAAAAAGCTCGTATATATGTATCAATTGTTGAAACATTTGACATTGTATATTTCTTTCGCACTAAAACCCTATTAACAGACCTTCCCCACTTCTGATTGTGCTTACGTTTTAACAAGTTATTTTGGTATGTGTATTATAGAGGATATGTTCTTTAGATATTTACCATAATGTTCAGTAGACGACTTTCGTTTTATAGTTCATCATAAAGGTGACACTCATCGAATTATTCAAATATATGTTTGACATCAGCAGTTTAAGTACAAATCTATAACATCAACACATTAAGGGTAAAAAGGTAATTACATCTACGTTCTAAATGTAAATAGTAATACTTTAAGTATTGCTTGTCCAATAAAGAACGACAGATACTTTTTACAATTCATATTATTGAAATAATTTAAATTAATATGTATCCCATCAAATATCCCTAGATCACTCAGCTGTCATCAACCTTTTTGTAGCAAGTCTGCATTGAAGTACCAGTGGTTTATATGCAACATTTGTCGAAATCCGCATTTTAACAGTTCATGACCTAATTATAAAGTTAGTACAGGTGCAAACATTTCGTCAATAAAATCATTACTGTAATTTATATAATGAAAACAATATGATGAATGAAGTTGTGTAACCCAGTTATTTAGCTATAATTACACGATATATGTTCTACCAATTGTCGAGGGGAACACACTGAAATAAGAGTGATATATTATTGTGAACACAAGCTTGAAAGAAACAGTTTTCAGGTTTGCATATAAGACACACATATCATTTAGTTATGTGTTTCTAATTGCTTTCAATGTTAATAAAGATTTAGTAAAAACTAAAAATGTTTTAAATATACATCAACTCGGTGCAAAACCGTTTACAATATAAACCAATCAAAACTTTTTATTTGCTTCATATTTAAAGTCGCTTTTTACTTATGCCATTTAATTGGTTCAAAATCAAGGTCGAAGATAAGCGTGAAATCACGACTCGACAAAACCATTTTTAAGCCAATCTTTCAGTAATTAACCTCATTATAGCATTGACATAATTCCCTGATTTCCTTTTAAGGGAAAGTGACGCATTATGAAAAACAAATGGTACAGAAGCGTTTAATTGTCATTCAATATACATTTTGATGACATGTTTGCATGTTCATTTCGTAAGACAACTTGCGAACTAATTTCCGAAAGTTGACAAACCAATCCCGAAGTATCTCTCTCGATCAGACTCACTGCTAGATTGAGAAAGGAATACAATTCAGTTAATGGTGAAAGTATTAGTAATATATATTTCTCATCAATGTTAATAAATAGAGTACCCCATATGTTTAGAAAGTGTTTTATAAATTCTACTTACTGTTTCCCTTCAAAAGCATCTCATTTTCGCACACATTCTGAGTTCGATAGTCTTCTACACACATTCATAACTAATATAAAACCCTTCCTGTTTGGTGATACCAAAACGGAAAAAATACAATGATATTTAGCATAAATATTGTTAATTGTTTAGCGAAAATATTGTATCCTTACACACTATGATAACTTAGACTATAAAGAGAAATATATAATGTATTTTTCACTTCTAACATAACAATAATTTACATCTGGTAATCGATATATCTACTTTATTTGTGATAATAAGTGTAAAGAAGCATGTGTTGCCACTTACCTGCTCAAACATATGTGGTAGGTTGGTAAGCATAAGTTCATTTATTGTTTAATAATATTAATAATTGCAGTATTTATCAGTTTTAATTTCATGTGAGCACCAACAGAAGAGGGAAAACAAAATGATATCACACTTTCATAAACAATATCCGTTTTTTTATTACGCCGTAAAGTTATTCAAACTGACGTTTATTGATAGTAAATGGCAAAATACCGCTCAATCTAAATGCCGTCAAAGATTTCAGAAAAAAACGTCATTGATTATTTGTTTCAGCTATTCTCACAGCTGAACGAGCCAACATTTTAAATCAATGTCTGACATTGATATGTTTTTACTGTTTTAAAACAGTGCCATATCAACTATTGATTACAGATAATTGTCTTTAAACGATCAGAAAGCATACGATAATAATGTGTTTTTTGTTCTTTTTTGTTATGAATATCCCAACAAAACAGAAATATATGAAAAAGTGTACTAGTAAACAATTATTAACATTTAACAGTAAACTTTCTATTTTAAAACAAGTTTCATTGAAAATGATACAGTTTGAGATGAGTCACAGCTACAACTGAGTTATGTTACCAGTAACAGGCAACATGTTTATCTTAATTAAGATTCAAAGTTCTAGTGAAGTGTCATGAAACTCAGAAACGAAGAACATGTTCCAGAACTTGAGAGCTATCAAGAAATGGCAAGATCATCCACGTAATGGGTGAAAAGAAATATCACATGACAGAAAAAGCACGTGTTGCCATATTAGGTTACATTTAGATGATATTTAATTTAAATTATAAATATAAAGAATTCTTAATAAACCAAAATTAACAATGACCATATTTTGTAATTATGTTGTCTGGTATCGTTTTGTCTTTAGATTGATGGTGGTTTGTGCTTGATGCGTCTGCCTTTATACGAGATTTTGACTTCAGTTAAGCTCGGCCTGTCCCTTATCGTTTAATTCAAAACAACTCATCAAACGTCAGTGTCTTGTCTTTTAATTTACGAAAGTAATACGTTTGGCTAGCCAATGTTTCTTTTTAAAGTGCACCTTCTTTTTAAAGCGTTAACTCTAACATGTATAAAGATTCGTTGTTTATATATCTATACATCTGTCTTCAGCAATTCTTTTCAATAAAACAATTGACACTACAGGAAAAAGAACGATCGTCTATCTATAAATTTCCGAAGCTCCTGTTCTAAGGAACAATAATTAAACCCAAAACACACAAAACAAGAGCCATAACGCTTCTATCAAACAATAACAATGCAATTTTTATTAATTATGGGGTAACCGCTTTGGTACAAACATTAAAACTAGATGCGAACTCAATGTGGGTTTCAAATAATAAATGTTTAAAATTTGAAGGACATGTGGCTACTTACAATTTGTAATTTACGTACTGAATTGGATGGTAGTCGATGATAGATTTGAACACATGGCACATACTATAGATGCGTATGTGAACATACAGGCACATTATATCACACGTTTTGTTCTTCCGTTAATTCAATAAATCCAATTTTAGACCAGTTATGCATTGAGACCTTTGATCAGAAGCTACAGAGCAGTGTTAATTACATGCCGGTAGAATAAGAAAAAACTGTAAAGACGAATGTCATAATAAGGCTCGATCGTCATTCGTAAAAATCGAAAACCACAGTGTCATTTTTTTTGCAATAAGTTTTCTACTTTTCCAAAAGCCATTTTTCTAAACAAATATATAGTGTTTCAGTTACTAGTTACTTTATATATTTACTACGTATTAGTTTGTTTATTTGTAATTAAACGGACCGGACCAATGAAAAGTAACGATTTACACTAACAACAAGGCCATTTAAAACTTACTGTAAGATCAATCGAAGTCAACGTTGGTTAGCCTGAAGCTTGGTATTAGCAATGCCAGACCATATATGTCATAATGAATAGTTCCGCAATCGGAAATTAGGTAAAGATGAACTGTCTTTAGAAGTCATATCAGTTCGATTTGTTAGAGGATAATGTTAAGAACTTATCGTTGCATTTTTCATTTAACTTAAAAACAAGACTTTATAAATCATCGGTTGCATACGATCAGCGTTTGCAGCACTTTATTTTACACAGACAGATACGTGCAAAGGAAGATCAAATAAAGTAACAACTACAAGGCGGTTACAACTGCCACGTTTCCCGCTATTTCAATTACCTTTTTTTGGATATGGTAATTCGTTTGTCTTTCGTTTCGTTTGTAATTAACAGCCTGACTGGGAGTCTTGATGATCCACAAAACGAGTATGATTTTATCGTAATAAACACGAGGATCGTAAGTGACATAGAGTATTGGACAAGTAGCAGGAACAAACACGTTGTAGACGGAATGCCCTATAGTATTCCCCCATAGCTCTTCGCAAAAGTAGGGAGCATTTGAATCGTTGACGAACTGGGGAAATTTTGCCCTCATAGCTGTCGGTAAATGCATTACTAGGGACAATAACCAGATGACGGAAACCACAATACATGCTTGATGCTTCGTCATTTCCCGTCTCTAAGGGTGTACAATTGCCCAGTAAATGTCCAGGCTTATGACAACAAGTGTTAATGACCTCATGAGCACTGTTATCACTTGATGACGAATATAATTGAACACTTTGTTTTGCCAAAGGACCAATAATTTATTAATAGATTTGCAATGAACGGCAATGGAATACAGAACACTGACATACTGATGTCACTGAAATCAAGGTTAACGATAAAGAAGTTCATTACTGTATTTAATTTATGCCAGAAAATATAATGCAGAACACAGATGAATATCCGAATATCGACAATCACATTAGTATGCTTATCATCGTGATTATTATCGTTTTCTGGTACATTGGGACAACGATTGGAACTTTAAGCACACTTTCTGTCATGTGTGTGTTTGTTTCAGATTTATATGATATTTTCCGTGTTGCTGACATACACTGTGGTTCCCTTCATAGGGTGACTAGATTTGAACACTTTAATATAGATAAACGAAAATAAAAAAATACCGTAACAAATCGCATAACCGAACGCCAGGGTTCACAGTTTGGCATAATAAGCTGTACATCAAATCAGTCTGCTGCATACTGAGAATTTATCCTTGGGAAGTCATTGATAGAAACGTTTTTTTTCGTGCCTGAACCTCAGAAGTATCTCATAATTCCGCCTTTTTCAAGACTGTTCTTTTTCTGTTCGAAATAATTACCGAGATTGTGTTTTTGTGAAAGCAAATACTTTTCGAGAGCGCATAATCACTCAACAAACAACATTTACAATTTTAAATTGAATATAAATACTTGAAAATATATAATCAAGGGTTAAGTATACACTTTAAGGTACTTGTTTTAATGGCACATAAATATAAATAATGGACACATCCGTCATAAGTTATGAAGATAATCGTAGAAATATGCTCGTGTAACTTTGAGTGCTTCCACATATTTTCACTCTTTCTAGAATTTTTTTGTTTATTTTGTGCACTTGCTCACTAAATGATACAATAGCCCAAATCATTCCTCAAGAAAAATAAACCTGTTCTTCGTTAATTTGATACCTAGCAATTCATAATTTTATTTTATTTTATATGGACACGTTAGTTCGAAAGTCTGCCCAGACACAGAGAAATTAAACATTAAATAGTATATGGAATTAAGCAATACAATATACCTAAAAGTAAAGCGATTTAATCGAGTCATAATTGTATACATACATATATGGCCAAAAGAGACATGGTTAAAGGAGAGATAAAATGCATATGTCTCTAACAAAGTTCTTTAAGGTTTAAAAGCTGGCAAAGATACGATAATTTACGTACTTTTTTAAAACAACTACTATCAACAAATGCATGGACACTTTAAGGAGAAAACTGACATTCGGTTGAGCGTTTCATTGCTGAATGTGAAACTCATTTAAGTATTCATTGCCTCCCTTACATTGTTTATGATACAAAAAACTGACATTGAATCGTATCTATCACAAACATCAACAACAGATAGACAGATATATTTTATTTCAGCATTTCGGAGAGCGTTT
This sequence comes from Mya arenaria, assembly GCF_026914265.1. NCBI lineage: Eukaryota > Metazoa > Mollusca > Bivalvia > Myida > Myidae > Mya > Mya arenaria. The sequence continues at coordinate 13,177,315 of NC_069123.1, forward strand.
CAATTATCTGTTCCAGTAGATATAATTGACAAAGCGAAACATGAAGATGGAGTAGATTCAGTAAATATAGTATTCACTTTTTTTAAAAATAAGAAGTGAAACTATAGAATATTCGAAACTCATGTTTGTTATGAATTGTAAAACCATCCAGGATGAATAGTTGAGTACAGTAGTAAACAGTGAGGATACTCCAAACATTATGTACAATTCAATCAGACCATTTTGCATAAAAATAGTGAACTGGTGATCTGAATTCCTCAGGAAAATGCAATCGGATAGCAAACAATCATATCAACATACTCGAATTCCTGCTAATTGACAATGTACATCGTGTCTCAATATGTACACCTTCGTTTGAATCTTTTTTGAACGCTAGTTTATTTCTGTGCCACCAAATGTATCAGCGCTAGAAAATCAGCATAATAAATTATATTGATGTCACAGTTAGAATGTGGTTCATTGGTGTGTGATCAAAAGATTATTTTACATATCTTTATAGTTTTAAAAATACATATATATATCCATATATATTATTAACATTTTTTTCCAACTGATGAATTTAAATTATTATAAGATTAGTATTTTACATAAGCAAACTGTTGCATACTATTTTAACAGAAAAATATGATGAGAAAAACACGGTTGATTTAATAGAAAATAGAACTATAGTTTATGAATATGTTTTGACGGTTAAGTTATATCGTGTTAAATCCTATTGCTTTTTATCAAAGACACCATATTTATTATCAGTTATTGTCAATTTATCAGACACGGCAAATGAATCAATGCATTTATTCATTTATTTGCTGGAAAGAAATGTCCATGCTTCCTGTTGTGAGTGCGTTTTATAATTTGTTAAATATACTGTCCAAATCGCTGCAACTTTCGCAGTTATTCCTGTTAGGACCTTAGGATTATGTGAAACAGGTTGAATAGAAGTACGTCCTTAATACGATAGTGCACAAAACGATGTTTTCTCTTGTGATGGGTAAATTCAAGCGCTTCAATTGCAAGTGCAAATGCCATCGATAATATTGATCAAGAACATAGCTTAACAATGGCCCTATGTTTCTACTATGAGAAGCTTCTAAAATAGGTGATATTATCAACAAATCATATTTCCCCTGACAACAAATAAACAACGTTAATTTGTTATCAACCAATATCCATTACCAGAAAGCTACTCAAAACAAATATCTCTTTAAACGTTGAACATCACATACGGTGCAAATCAGTAAAATCCATAAATCAACCCTTCAAAAATTTATTTTCTAGAGGATCATTTTGTTTATGATTGGGTTAAGCACTGGGTTAAGATTTTTTTGTAAGTCGTAATGCTTCTAAGAACAAGAATAACAGTTCAACAGATTTGAAGAGGTTTTTGTACGTTTATTTGTTGAGGCATGTCTTGACATGTTGTTAACCAATTGACCTAAGTCTTGTCATTTGAGATAATATAGGTACATGGCTTACTACATTAGTTTTTACTATGCAATACATATATGAAAAAGGTAAAATTTACATCTGAAGATAACTTTGAGGAATAGGTCAATAAACGCACTTTGCCTCTGTGTGTCCGTTTAGAATGGAACTAATATTGATAAAGTTCGTTCCTCTTCATCCTTGCCCTCCTTCAAGTATAAATTTAGAAATAAAAGAAAATCAATTCCACATTTATGCTATCTGGGTAAATTCATATTTAGTGTCACTTATGCAATGTTGCAGAGATACAGTAGTGATTTAATGAACACTTGTTCCCTTACGGTATTGGCAGTTGCTCCAAATTGCTCCAGACACCTTTCATCACTTCTTTATCCCTCGTCCCCTCTATCATGCTTTAAGACATAAGCTGTTCGACCTAATATCTGTTAACGGGCTGTTGTCACTTACTACAATTGTTTGTATCAACATAAGCCACGAACCAGAGCAACACAACGATATCCAACATAGTTCAGCACCAAATTTGGCGAAATAAACGCCTTTGAGCTTGTTTATATAAATAAGAGCAAACCTTTATGTCGTATATCCAGCACCGTTGATTATTTTTATTCCATTCACTTGTCACACACCTTCCAACGAATCCAGAACGCGATTGCAATCAAATATGTCATATTTATCATAACAGCCTTTACCAGTTTAAGCAACCTAAGAAGAGTGACCGAAGCCATACATAAAAGTTGCAAACCTTCCTTTTCAATTCAATAGTTATTATATTTTTTTATGCATATAACTTTCTGAATATCTTATAAAAAATGTTTTGTAATTTAAAAATAAAATAATACCGTACACGACCGAAATTTCATTATGACAAACATTCTGGCAAATTTCATTTGTATGGATTGCCATATTTATGGAAACCAATCCAATTGTATTTCCACTGTGACAATGCTGACAACGGCGGACGCTTCTTATATTTGGCCTGTTCACCTACATTTTGACCCGACATGACCCATAACCAAATTTGACCTAGATTACATAGGGTAAACGTCTTTCGACAACATCTATATATGTAGAGGTTGTGCCGAAATGCTTCTATCCGTTCGTCGACTGCATGATATTGTGATATCAATTGAGAAAGCTGTCGAATGAAATATTGGTTTAAAATACTTTCTTAATACAAAGACGCAAGTAGGAGCAAACATCACAACGATAATTGTTGGCACCTTCTATCTTATCCTTGTAGCACCTTCTGTGTAATTACACAAATACATTTATAACTAAAATCTGTGAAAATATTCTTCAAAATATTTGTTCAACGTTCAACGTTCAAACACAGCTGAACTTGTACGAAAAGGTGGTAATTGAAAATATATTTGCTAACGATTTTACATTAAAAACGACCTATGGTGTAGTGTCCAGCCCTTTCATATGTTTATATATCAAAGTGTCGTATGCATATGAGGCATTACATTTAAATGCGTCAAAAATCTCTTATACCAAGAACGACATACCTTGCAGTCTCGACACAGCATATTTCATTTAAACTGTATGATCATATATCCTTGGTGCAAAAAAGTTTTGAATAATGTAAAATTTCATAGGGTTAAACGCATACCATTTAGATATATATGAGCATTATTATACAGATCAATGGTCTGGCTTATTTCAAAGATCCGAAACAGGACCATTAAATTAAGCATTACTGAAATGAATGTGCTTACATAGCACATAGATATATATTTTGGGATTAACTTAAAGGTATCAGTTTTAAATGAACATTTACCAGTGGTTTATTTGACATTTATCAGTAGGTTAACATAACATGTATCAGTGAGTTGATATGACATGTATCCATTTAATGTACTAAGTTCATTTTTACATTATATCCATAAACAAGCCAAATACATTCCACTCAAAACCTAAGTGCTATGCATTAAATTGCAATTTGGACAATAAAATGCTGCAAAACAAATTTGTACAACGTCTCAGATACGATTGCACACCCCAGACGAATGTCGGGGACGTTGATGTATGCAAATTTTATACTCAATGCGCTTTACAAAGCTTATCTAGTGTTTTATTGCAGTCAAACGTCAAACGCATGTTGCATATATACTGTAAAATCAGTTCTCCGCAAAAGCAGTCTAGACGCGTTTTTTCAAAACATGTGCACATAATATTTTAAACGGAAATACATAATTGAATAAGAGCTTATAAAAATGAGTTTCTGTCACTGAAGTAATAATTGCATATCTTTTTACAATTGCCATTTAATGACAAACCGTCTATTATAAAGATAATACACAAACGAAGCTTTAACTATAACAAAAAATATAATTAGAGTAATAGTATTGGCAAAAAAAATCTTAAAACGTATAAAATTGTTGTTGTTGTTGTTGTTGTTTTTATTTTGATCAATTATGTTTGTTTTAACTTTATATAATTTTATTTAATCTATTTCTCTTCTTTTAAAAACTCCAATGTGTAAGTTTTTTGACTTTTAACAAAACTATTATACATTGTCTTCTACTTCATTGCATTTTAAAATAAAAAGGATCATCCCTTAATTTTCAACTAATACATTTAAAATATTACATTTTGAATTGTTTACGAAATTTGCTTGGCGTCCAATTACGGATACTTTATTTAACGATCATGAAGTAATAAAGTTTCCTTTTAAACTTTAGAAATTGCTTGTTTTAAACATTGACTTTTGTTTTCAATTTGTGTTCCTTCATTAAGAATGAAATTTGTGTCTTTGTTGCCCGAATTCGATAGAATATCATTTATGGAAAATTAATGTTAAGTATATTGGAGTTATTTCAGTTCCTATATACTAGAAGATATCTATTTTATTCATCTTTATGAATGTGTTATCCATAACTATTTAATTTTAAATATTTTGTTTGATTAACTAGCGGTTGTTATAATTGACTCCATATTTATAGCAAACACTTTTATGTGAAAACTGTTTGGTTTAAATTGATTGGTAGTGATCAAATAAAATATAAATTCATATGAATATGATAAAATTCCAACCAATTTTGTTTAATTTGACTGATGATTCAATATTCCGCTTTGCATCAATTGTATTATTCTGATAGTTGATCAATTCAAATGGCATATATTCAGAATTATATCGCACATCTTGCATATCTTAACCACTTTCAAACTTGTTCGTTCTTAATAGATGTTTACGCTTTATTTATCTCTATTTTGACTTTTAAGGAATTTATGCAATGTACAGTATGTATTAATGAATCGGGCATTATACTATTTTGAGCTTGGCTTTAACACAATTATTTTGCCGAAGTCAGTTAGTTTTCATCCATTCGAATTATTTTTTAACTGTTAACATTATTATTTTGTATTCACGATGGTTTGAATTTAACGTTCATTTTAATCATTTTCATAACAAACGTGATTTAACGCTATCTAACGTAAATTTTACATTGTTCGTATTATTAGTATTATTTCTTTAGAATATGCCAATTCATAGACCATATAAAAATACCCTTTTGAGTTGTGAGTTGTTCCACACATCATGATGCACCATGGAAGGTTTGAATACTGGGGCTGATGTAGGATTCGGCGTAAGACTATGTTGAAACTTTCGTTTTGCGGTTTCACCATAAAATGAAACAATAAATGGTTTGATTACGGCATAATTGGGATAAGTTGTTGGACAAGTGTGACGTTTTTCGCATACAGTTAAAAAAAACTGTGAACGCGTGTTTCACTGATCGTTTCAAGACGGTACTTATCACTTATTGATAAACCTATTTTGATGAGTGTGTAGTCTGTTTGTTCGGCTTATGCGTTTAGTGTCTAAAAGACTATGAGTTATGGGTTAACCATTGTAAACCAACAATAGTATAGTCCAATCATCACAGAAAGACAAGACCAAGTATTTCAAAGATGTCCTTCACTTTTTGAGAAATGCCAATATGGCTTAGAGCCTTTATATGGCCTTTTTTCTAGTTGATAATGGTCTCGTTATTTTGCATCGCAATTAATTTTCTTTTGTAAAGCGGACTGAATTATAAGTGATAGAGCCGTATTATGAGATTGGGTATAATTAAAACAAGGCTATGAGCTTCAAATATGTGTTGCTGTCGGTATAATTGTTTCGGAGGGATATTGAAAAAGTCTTATTTCAAAAATAAAACATAATACTTGAGTTGCAACAAGAACATTTCTTTGTGAAAAGAGGACATTCCTGTGGCCTACAGATAATAAATTGGTCATCACCCATTAACAACATGAACTCTAAGAGACGAACAAGTATGTAAAAACGTATTGACTAGTAGCATTTTAAGATCGTAATAAAAATTGCGAATGAGTGAAATATATTAATTGATAACATGTTTCAGTTAATATAAACAATTACAACTATTTTCAAACTATGCTATAAATTGTTCGAGAGAGATGAAGTCATAACTTATAAATGTTGCTATGATAACCTTAACCCTAATCAAAAGCTCTACAGAGCTATCCTACTGACACACATGTTAATTAACGGAGACGCGCTAAGCAGAGATGGCCCTCCTCGGATCATCACATTCACATTTCAATACGCTTAGCACTCCGCCTTTGATTAAGTACGATATCAGCCAATGTCCCTATTTTCAGTAAATGTGAGCTTGAACTGACCTACAGTGTTCCATATGCAATCTTAAGTTAAGAAGTCTCAGTTGACAGTTATCATAAAGGGTATCTCAATTGGCACTTATGATCAATGCACCACTGGCGACGCTTTCCTGCACTAGCATAAAAAGCAGTTATTTACGTTCTAGAATGGTAAAGACAAAAACTGCAAATTAATGAATCATAAATTTTACCTAGGGATTTCACGTGAAATTGCACAGTATGATAAACTCAATTGCATTATTATTCTATACTAACACGCGTATTTTAAAAAAAAAATCCTAAACAGTTCAGCAGAAGATAAGACTAATTCGTTGTTCAAGGGCATTAGGACATATAAGCGTTGTCTACATGACTAAGGTATTTTCCGGAATGTATTGAGGAACTACTACAGTTTTGTCTCCACCAATTACAAAACAGTTTATTCGTGGGTTCTTTATTTCGAGTTGATAATGGAGGTCTTACCCATCTGAAGAAACTTGTTTAATAAACACAGTCATTGACCTTAGACAGATGAAGGAAGACATGCCTTAACAGGCCGTTAATGCAAAGTTGTACTATGCCATTTATTATTGTAAGAAAGATTATTGACATGTTCAAATTTTCAAACCCATGACAGTCAAACTTATGACAGTTCATTGTAACACGAACGCACAGAGACAAATAAGTATTTAGCCTAAATATAATCCGGGGGTAAGGTCATTAATGTAAACTTATGTGCAGAGCTTCCTATAGTTTCTAAAAAATATATTAAGACCCTGGCCAAGATCATACTAAGTAACATCGACATGCTTTAAAAAGTTTGAAAGGAACAAATGTCAAATATCTAAGCCTTTCTTACGTCTACAACTTCAGAACTTAATTGGGATGACCTTCCTGGTTATGTTGTCAAAACTTCGTTGGAAGGGATTGAAGGATAACAATTTGCAAAATGACTAGACTTCGCATTTCCCAAAAATAACTATAAATGACAGAGAATTGTCTATCCTTGTCTATCCTTTAGTAACGTTTACACGTCTGTTTAAGAAATGTTTTATAAAATCACACATTTAAAAGCCGTTTAAAGGTGTAGTAAAGCATTTAAGTATGGTACTGCAACAGTGTCAAATAGCTGAAAATGCAAAAGTATTAAATGATTGGTGAGGGCTAAAAGATGAACTGTGATCTACAGTCATCTCATAAAGTAGAAATACCGTGTTTTCTGAGCTTTCTTTCAAATTTAACTCGGTATCCTTCATAAGAACCATTGTATTCGACATTAATTCATCCTTTTTGATATATCAAACCAATTGTATTAATTGTGGTCAATCCCTTTTTTGAGTAAGAAAGCATCTTTCATCTTCTAAACTCAGATTTTATTTGTGCATATTTGTAGTCTGTATTTAGTCAAGTGTAAGAACGCTTGTCGCTTTTTACGTGCATCGTACTTAAGAGGAATTAACACATATTAATTCATTTGCTGTATTTGATCATTTGTAGTTAATCATAAGTTGTCTGGTAGGGTATTTACACATTATGCATTATGCTCTTTACGTTGATGATATATTCTATGAGACCGATAATGTTTAAAAGGTCAACCACGACTCGACAGAACCATTTTAAGCCAATTTTTTTGTCATTAACTTATTTTATCAGTGAACTTAATTGCCTGCTTTCCTGAATAGTGGATTTGACGTAATATCAAACAATTATATAGTAGCGCTTACTGATTATTTAATTTGTATGCTGATATTTGTTTTATAAATATGTTGATATTTATTGTTTTTCTGTTTCATTACATAAAGCAACTAGCGATCTAAAGTTGGACAGACAAACCGCTTTTTATGAAAACTACTTACATATATATCACATATTGGCACATAATTCATTTTCTGATTGTAATTCGGTAGTCTATTACACACCGCCACATTAATAACAAATAAAAATCCCCATCTCCTTTTGATGAAGCAAAAAAGTTAAACATATAGATTTATATTAAGCATTTATTTTGATTCCGTCAACGGTTCTGAATATCATGTCATTGATAGTTTGTTTTAGCTATTCTTACAGCAGAACTGACCAGCATTCTTAAACAATGGCTGACTTCTATATGTTATTTATCTTTTTTAACACTTCTATATAAACTATAAATCAATGATAAATGTCTTTAAACTATCAGAAAGCAAACATATGATATTATCTTGTTATAGGGTTCTTCTCTGCTTTCTGTATTCCTATCAAATCGAAGTATATGAAGTATATGAAGAAAGTGTACCAAATAACCCTTACTCATATTTTATGTTTAGTTGTCTAATTTAAAACACGTTTCTAAAGTTAAAAATAAGTCTAAGCTAAAAATGAGTTATGTGTCTAAGAACAGACAACATTTTTGTCTAAATTTCAAACAGTTCTAATCAAGTGTCTTGATATTCAGAAACGAAACACATTATTTGGAAGCTTGACATTTTATGATATAAAATTGATTAAAGATAATGTGCAAAATAAAAATAGTTGGGTTAATTGAAATAAACAATATTTGACAAGGCATGATGAAGTATTTTTTGTGACCTTAAGTTATATAGCATATTTTTATTTAAATATAGTAACAGTGTGTTCTTCACATTCTCTAACATTTGCCAAATTAATATGTTATGCCAATAAAAAGAAGGTAGATTTGAATATAGAAGTCAATGTTAGATACTGGGGTTATTGAAAATATTGGGGTACAATGAAAAAAAAACCCACACACGCAGACTTTGAGGAATAATCGACCCCTTATTAACAAGTAGGCATCAGACACTAATACCACAAACAAAACAACAACAATAAATTCGCCACGACACGCTATGTTAGCATGCTTAGGAAGAAATTTCATGTTATTTCCCAAGCTGGTTTTGATTGCCAATGATTTGAATTGAACAATAATGATGACAAATTGTGTTTCTTACTGGGTTTGAATAACACGACTGATTTTCGTGTGCTAAACAGACGATAAATCAACTAATAAAACTGATAAATTCCAAGGAGACTTTTTTGCAACCTCATTAATTTCCATTTTGTAGTTGTTTGTTTATTACGAAGCCAACATTATCTTGATTTACCGATCCTAACTGATACTGTTTCATGTTATGTCTTTTATTTGGTTTTGTGATTATAATTTTTTAATTCATACTTTGATTTACCCTTTACGTTTTTTTCTTTATTCAGAATTGTTGGGATAAGAGTGAAGTTTGTGCACGTAATTTGGTTTAAACCCCCAGTAAATTTACATTTTACTGACCGTTCCAAGGTGGTACCTAACAATCCTTGATAAACTTACCTAGTTTTTTATATAGTATATATGAACTGTACTGTTTGTGTAGTTTTGTGCTGTTGTATCATGTTTCGTTTTTGTGATTTTTTGTTTTTGTTTTTGTGTTTGGCGTTTGCCCTGTGCCATTAAACGGGGTTTATGTATAAACTTTTGGCGACTGAGCCTGTTTAGGTAGTTTTTCACATTGAAGGACAAATTTAACAAAGCAAATGGATGAAGATATCCACGTTAAGGATTGCAGTTTTAATCTAGATCAAGTGAAAGGTTTTTATTACGTTGCTACCCCATTTAAATAATGTGGTTTGCCAGCATCCAGGGGAATGGACAAATTTAACAGTGGCTGCACATACATTTCAAACGCGGAAGCCATAAACACATGTTTTCTTAAGCGTTTACTCTACAATTAATGAATAATCATTGTAAATATACCTATACCTATCTTCAGCAATACTTTTGAGTAAAACAATGGACACTACAGGCAAAAGCACTGTGGTCTTTAAATTTACCAATCTCATGTTTAAAGGAACAATAAATAAGGCCAAACACAGAAAACAAACAAGAGACATAACGCTACAAGCCAACATAAACAAGAAATCTTTAATAATCATGGTGTAACCGTTTTGGTACAATATTGAAACTAAATTAGAACTCAATGTGGCTTTCAGTAATAAATGTTTGAAATTTGAAGGACATGTGGCTACTTACAGTTTGCAATTGACGTACTGAATTGTGGTAGTCGATGATAGATTTTAGCACATGGATGCATATGTGCACGTGATACAGGCACATTATATCACACGTTTTGTTCTTCCGTTAATTCAATAAATCCAAATGTAGTCCAGTTATCTAAGTTATTTCACTGATAACTATAAACAACGAACGTCATTGTTAATTACCGACTCATCGTTCAAAAATACAAAACCCTGATTAATTAAATGATTAGGATGCATGGCATTGATTAATTAGACGGAACATCAATAGATCATTATTAAGGTGCATAACGAGATAACTGCCAGCTATATTACTTAATGATAATATGTACTGCATTGATACCTTTGATCTGAAGCTACAGAGCAGTGTTAAATACATGCCTGTAGAATAAGAAAATAACTGTTAAAACAGAGTGGGTTTTAAATACAATAAAGACGTCTGTCACAATATGGCTCAATCGGCATTCGTAAAAATCATAAACCGCAGTGGCATTTTATTTGCAATTAGTTCTATACTTTTCCAAATAGCCATTTTTTCTGAACACATATGCCTACTTAAGGTTACTTTTTATATAACATATACTTAGGTATTAGTGTATTAAATTGTATTTGTAATTAAAAGGATTTGTCCGATCTGTAAAATAGGTTTACGAGTAGTTAGCCACATCATTAATAACGCCCTACACTATTGCTAGTGCCGTTTAAAACTTAAGTAATTAATTAATAACTTAGGTAATATAAATCGAGGCCAACGTCGGTAAGCCTGTAGATGGGTATTAGCAATGCCCGACCATATATGCTAAAATGAATGGTTCCGCAGTTAGACATTGGGAAACGACAAGTTAAACGTTAAAGGATTTTGTTAGGAACATATCGTTTCATATTTCGTTTTTAAAAAATACAAGACTTCGCCAAAGGGCCAATATTTTAGAGCTATATTTGTTATGGACGTCAATGAAATATAAAGCACTGCCATAATGATACCACTGAAGGCCAGAAAAACGATAAAAAAGGTTTAATACTGTCTTCATTTAACGCCAGGAAAAGATGATGTAGAACACAACTGAATTATATGATTATACTGATCATCGTGATAATTTTCGTTTGCTGAAACATAGGGACAGCGATTGGACCCTAAAACTTTTTTCTGTCACGTGTGTGTTTGTTTCAGATTTTATATTATACTATATATTATACTATTTATATTTATAAGTCCATGTTTGCGCATGTTGATGATATAAATTGTGGTTCATTTGATAGGGTGGCTGACTAAGAACAAAATAAGTCTATCAACTTTCAGTAGATAAACTAAAATTAGGGATACCGTGGAAAAACCGCATAACCCCGCGCCAACATCTACAGTGTGGCACAATAAGCTATACATCAAATGCAATTCTGCTGCCATTTGGTTACGCATTTAGCTTTGAGAAGTCAGTGATATATATATTACTTCGTACATTCTGCACCTCAGCAGCATTACATCATTCCGCCTTGTTAAAGACTTTTTTGTTCTAAAAAATACGGCGATAGTGTTATTGTGAAAGCCAATTATTTTCAAGAGCGCATTACCCTACAGTAAAGAGCATTTGTTATTTAAAACTGAATTTATCTACCTGAAAATATAATCAAGGGTTAAGTTAACACATCAAGGTTCTTGTTGTAATTGGCACATCAATATAAATAATGGACATCTATCTTAATTCAGGAAGATATTTGTAAAAAGATGCCTCAGTGCTTCGACATATTTTTCTCTCCTTCTTTACATATAAAAATCAGCGCTTTCATCCTGCGCGTTTGCTTACAAATTGCTACAATACCATTAAATACTTTCCAAGAAAAAAATCTGCTTTTCGTTCAATTATAACTTAGCAATTCATAGTTTTCTTTCTTTTGATATATCGTGTTAGCTCAAAAGTCTGTCCAGATTCAGAGAAATGAAACATTAAATAGTATATGGAATTAAGTAATACAACTTACAACCATTCAGGCATTATATGCGTTGGAATATAAAACAACTGTTACTTACAAAATGTACAACGTTCATAGATAGTACATAATGCGCACATGCTACAATATATTTAAGTACTAATATCGATATTCTTGCCAAATATATTTTAAACGGTTAAGAAATATCGTGTTCATTTCCAGAAGACATATTTATCATCAGTCATTCTACATTTATCAAACAACTCAAATTCTTCAAAAGTAATTTGGAAGACAAGTTATTTAAAATCATACATTTGGTCATTATTTCCCTGCAAAGAAATATACATGCATCTTGTTGCCAGTTCGTTATATAATTTGAAAAATATATTTTCAAAATCACAGGTACTGTCGCAGTTATTCCATGTATTCCAAATAAGTTAAATAGAATATAGGTCCGTAAGACGATGGTGGGCAAGACAATTGTTTCTTCTGTTGATGGGTTTATTCAAGCACTTCCATTGCAAGTGCAAATGCTACCGATATTGATCAAAATCAAGCTGAACGATGGCCCCTATTTCAACTATAATAGGCGTCTAAAGGTGTTGTTAATGCCAACAAATCAAATCTTTTTCTGAGACCAGATTAACAACGTTAGTTTGTTAGCAACCAATATCAATTATCTTTAGATGGATTGAACATCACATATGGTTCAAATCTATTAGAATCCATGGACCTACTCTTTTCCAAGTATTTTTCTATAGGATAATTCCGTTCATGAGTGGGTTAAGGAGCTTCCGTGTAAGTCGTTATTCTTCTAATAACCGGAAAAACAGGATAACAGGTTTAAGGAGGTTTTTGTACGTTCATTTGTAGACGCACGCCTTGACATGTTGCTGTCAAACTAACTAAGACAGTGAAAGACTGTGTCCGTAGCAAGAAGTATGTAGACTGATAGTTCTTTCAGTATGATTCTTATCGTAAGTAGACAAGTATCCAAAGCACTAGCTAACTGGCATGTCCGATACATATTGTTTTCTTAACCAGTAGCCAAAGTCCATTTTTTTTAGAACTAAATACTTTATACTAAAATCAATTAAATGAGTCCTGCAAGCATGATTGCCTGTTGAACCGATTTTGGTACTTCGGTCCCTAAAGTATTTACTTCAAACATTTTAAAAGAAGAGAAACACTACAAGTTTGATTTCGTTTTATGTCGTTTTCAATTTATTGTATACAATTGTATAACATACAAGGGGGACTAACATATTCATCAATCAAATTAAAACGCGTGTCTAGCACGTCCTGGTAGTAAGTATGTACATTAGTAACCTGTGCTTCTAAACAGGGATATGTACCAACCGTTTTATTTAGGAATGAATTTAGAGGGTAGCCCCTGTGATGAGTTAAGCGGATACCACTGCACATTGACATGATATGTATCAGTGATTTACCATTCCGTTTAAAAGTCGGTTAGCATGACATGTATTAGTTTGTCTACATAAAAAGTATCCGTTTAATGTACTCAATTCATTTTACAGCAAATCATAAACAAGCCTAATACATTCCTTTTTAAAACTGAGATTTTATGCATAAATTGCAATTTTGAGAATGAAATGGTGCAAACCGAATTTGTTTAACCTCTCAATTACCAGTGCACATACCAGACGACTGTCGGTGACGCTTATGTATGCAAATAACATACAAAATGCACGATACAGAGCTTATCTAGTGTTTTATTGCAGACAAACGTCATACAATTATAGTATACTCACTTTAAAAGCAGCTCTAAGAAAAAGCAGTCTAGACGCGTTTTTAAAAGAAATTGCATTTTATATTTTAATCTGAAATAAATAACCGAATAAGAGCTTATATAAAATACTAATTTGTTTGCATCACAGAAGTAAGAATTTCATTTTCCTTTTAGGATTGCCAGTTTAAGTCAACCAATTTATTATGCCATAAAACAAACATAACATATGAAGTCAATGCAAAGTGTTGTTACAATAACAGAATAACATCTTTGCTTAAAAGAAGATAATACGAAACAAGTAGCTTTTCTGGTTGACTGAACTATGTACAATGGACTTCTAAACAATATAATATCAGGAATTATGTGCTAGTAACCGTCCATCCCAAAAACCATGAACTAATTGCTTTTTATAAAGGTTCAGTATAAAACGTTCAATATTACGTTTTAATTTGTCTACGAGAATTGCTGTTCGTTCAATCACAGGCGGTTTATTTAAAGCGCATGTAATAATAAAGTTTCTTTTTAAGTGTTAGGAAATGCTGGTTTTAAAATAATGACTTTTGTTTTCCATTTCTAATACTTTATTAAGAATGAAATATGCGTTTTTGTTGCCCGAATTCGATAGAATATCATTTATGTTAAATTGATGTAAAGTATATTGAAGTCAATCCAGCTCCTTAATAGAAGACATCTATTTTATTTATCTTAATAAATGTGTTATCCTATACTATTTAGTTTCTGTATGATTAACTAGCGTTTGCTTAAACTGAATCCATATTTATAACAAACGCTTATAGTTCAAAACGGTTTTGTTTAAATTTATTGGTAGGAATCTATATGAGTATGATTAAATTCTACCCAGATATGTCTAATATAACTGATGGTATAATATTCCGCTTTGCATCAACTGTTTAGTTCAGATAGGGTATCAATTTAAATGTCTGGTAAATTTATTTCTTAAATATGATACCACAAATCTTGTATCTCTAAACCACTTCCAAATTTGTATCCTAATAAATGTTATGCTTTATTTTATCTCTATTAAGACTTTGAAGGAATTTATGGAATGTACAGTATTAATTATTGAATCGGTACTACTTTGAGCTTGACTACATAACATTTATTTTGCCGAAGACAGTAATTCTTTGTTTATTCAAATTATTTTAAGACTTTTCAAATGATTCTTTTTTGCATACTTGCTTGAATTTTGCGTTCATTTAGATCGTTATCAACACACAATTCAAGTGATGTAACACTTCTTAGTGTAAATATTATATTTTGACGTAATATTACTAGCATTTCTGTTATATTTGCCAATTCATTAATCTTTTTTCCTTATTTATTTTAAGTAGAAATGAAATTCCCAAACTGAATTAAAAGATGCTCTACACATCGTGGTGCATGATGTAGCGTCTGGATACTTAGGCGGCTGTGGGATATTGCGTTAGAGGGAACGCGACTTACGATCGCAACTTTAAATCTGCGGTTTCACAAAAAAAACCAGAACAATAAGTGTGACATTATTGCTTACAGCTATAAAAAACTCGAGTTTCACTGACCGTTCCAAGACGCTTATTCTAGCATTTATTTATTAACCCATGTTGATAAATGTGTGGTCTGTGTCTTGTGGTTTAACGTTTCGTGTCTCAAAGAACACGTGTGTAAATATTTCTAGACCAACAATAGTATAGATCTATATCCAAGCACCATAGAAAAAACAAGAGCTGTCACAGAGACAGGTCGCTCATACTATTCCGCCGCTTTTCAGTGTAAGGATTGAAAAGTTAAGGAGAAACCGGCATGGATCACTGTAAAAATATATAATAATGATGCCTGCTTAAGATTTGTGTAAAATTCAAAAACGTTTAGCCTTAAATGAAATAAAGAATTGATGGAAATAACATGAAAGGATAATAGGTTGTATAAAATAATATTCAAAGTCCAATAATAAAGGGCCTTTATTTCCAAAATACAGTTATCTAACTTGGTTATTGAAGTAGGCTGGGCAGTTGAGTATCATTGAATTAAGTCTCAATGCAATACATCAAGTAGTTACTGAGATATTAACCTATGTGCTAATATGCAAAACCCTAACCAGTATAATAAAGGGGCAAACATTATATAATATGCAATATAGAGTTATCTTACTTCATTAAGACGGTTGAATGGTTCGGAGCCTGTTTATAAAGTTTCAATGCAATACATGATGTATTCGCTGAGGTATTGACTTAAAAGTGGTTACATGCGAAATATAAACCTGAAATTCTATGTCGAATAAAAAAGGGCCATTATTTGAATTTAATGTAAACTGGAGTTATCTTACTTGGTTATTTAATTAGATTGGATGTTTGAGTACCATTGTATAAAGCCTCAATGCAAAACATCAAGTAGTTGCTGAGATTAACCTATGTGTGCTTACATGCAAAAGCTTTACCAGGATTTCTAAGTCAAATAATAAAGGCTCTTTTTTGTGTTATCTATAGGGTGAGTAGTATAGCTCTCCTTATTCTTCGAAAGGTCGAGCTAATAAAATAAACGACATCAGTGATGTTCTTCAACTTTTGAGAAATTCAAAAATGGCTTAAAGCCGTTAAGGGTTCTTAATTTTTAATTGGTAATTGAAATCTTGTTAATTTGCACAGTAATTATTTACCTTTGTGAAGCGGTGTGAGTTATAAATGGTGGAACCAGATTATTAGAATTATGTAGATTTATACAAGGTCATGAACCTCCAAAATGTGTTCCAGGCGGTATAACTGTTTGGAAAGGATACTGAAAAGTTCCTTATTTACAAATAAAACGTTATCACTAACTTACAACTAGAACTTCTTTTTTGAAAAGTAGACAATCTCGTTGCCTACTGTTACTGACTGGATCATCATTCATCACATGAACGCAAAGAGATGGACCAGTATGTACCTCTTTCACTAGGAGCAATTTCATCATCGTACTTAACATTATGCAAATGTGTGAACTATAGATAAAATGTTTCAGGTAACAGACATAATCACCACTACTTTTATGAATCATATAAATTAAATATTAAATATGATGTAAATTGTTCGAGTAAGAAAAAGTTGGAATCTATTTATGTTGCTATGATTACCCAAACCCTCACCACAAAGCTCTATAGAGAATTCCTACTGACACACATGCTAATTGACGGTGACGCTCTGAACGGAGAAGAACCTCAGATCCTCACATCCACAGTTCGCCATTGATTAAGTACGATATCAGGCAATATTCCTGTTTTGAGTTACTGTGAACTTGAATGCAATCTTAAGTTGTTCCCTCAATGTTGTGTCAGAGAGATCATTCGGAAGCGCACCCGACATACATTGTAGGAAAACAGTAGTCACAGTTGATAGTTATCATAAGTACATTTCGAGCGAAATTAAACCTTTGTTAGAAAACTGTGTTGTTATGTGTACAACGGCTTTGAAATGCGTCAGTATAGATACTAGACACTTGTGCCCAAGCTTGTTTTCTTTTCCGCATTAAACAATCGTATTTTAACTTTATTTTATACAAAATAAAATGATTGCTCTTAAAAATTGTTATAACGGAAATGGTTATATTATATACATGCTTATGTTTTATGTAACTCATGGGCTGTAAGTTTATAGTTTCTTCTTAATATACGCATTGTCTACATGACTACAGTATTTACCAGACTGTACAGGGGTAACTACTACAGTTTTGCCTCCACTCATAGGGCAACAGAACGTTCGTGAGTAATTTATCTCCTGTTGATAATGGTCGGCTTACGCATCTGAAAGTAATTGTCTGTTAAACTCAGTTATAAACGTAAGACATATGATAGAAAACATGCTTTAACAGGTCGTTAATGCAAAGTTGGTGTATTTTATTTATTATTGTAAGAAAGACAACTGACGTGTTCTAGTTTTCAAACAAAGTTATATTTTCAAAGCTATGACATTGTATTGCAACACGAAGGCACGGAGAGACATATGTTCTAAGCCTAAATCTTATCCGAGGGAAAGGTCATCAATGACAACTAACGGACAGGATTTCCTAAAGTGTGCGTATTTAGATCAGGGCCGATATCATACTTGGTGACATGGACATTGTGAATAAAAGTTTGAATTAGGAACAAATATCTTAGCTTTTCTCATGTTTTCATATAACTTTAGAACTATATTGAGATGACCTTTCTGGTAATTTTGACAAAACAACATTGGAAATGAATGAAGAACAACCATTTACGGACAACCGGAACTTTTATTTGCTCATCGTTAGTTCGTCATGCGCTGGTGAGCTATAACGTGTGCTCGTTATTTACAAAAAATACTGTTTTTTTAAGCAAAAATTCAAATTGGCTTCATGTGTAACAAATCTTATCAGTTAAAGGTTAATATTTGATGTTCACTGCTTCTACTTCTACAACTACTGCTTCTACCATTATTGCTATTTCTATTATCATTGCTTGTAATAATAGCAATTCTAACAATTTTGTTTATAAAAATGCAGAAAAAGCTTAATATTTTCATTAATGATTTTTAACAAGTGAGCAACAAACATCGTATTTTTGAAATATTTCCTTATCGAAACCTTTCTCCAATGCAAAATTAATGAAGCCTGTTAGCGACGTAAATCCATTAGTATTGATGAAATATTTATTCAAAGAATAGACATTAACATGAAGATTTATGAAGTCAATTAATTTAACATTAACAGTCCTGAAATCCTTGTCTGATAAGAGGTTGCGCCAAGGTGGAATACCATTCTAATCACTAGGTCTTTACATTGTGCTATTGGAATCCAAACGGTTTGAATATTAGAAATTAGTTAGTTTGCAAGACGACTGAAGACAAACTTCAGAGTCATTTTACGAAAATGTCATCGACACATACAAAATTATATTGCTTTAGCAAATATTACTGTAAATATTGCATATACATTTTTAGCAGCAGCAACCACAACAACAACAACAACAATCTAAATTCATTTGCGATTGTCATCGCAACAGCATAAAGCACACAAAATATAACACATGTGAGGGTATCATTATACGTATCACTATGTTTAATTATATTGAAAATATCTAGGCGAGTCCAATGTTTTAACATCAATATGGCATTATGAAGATTCAAATTAACAAACAGTTGGAGATTGAGCAAGAAAGAGATGTCATGAAGATATACACTTCAAATTAAAGTTAATATAATAGGATATAATGGTGGTGTAGAATGGTACTATTGGATGTTTATCCGCATAACTGTTCTTTATTACATTTCATCCTTACAACTATGTTGATAAATGTTTTCATGTATTAACGTAGCTAAATACTGTTCTCACTATCTTGGTCGCGCATATTGATCAATGGTGTGTAGGGTCAACTTGAGTGACTGTCAACGAGGATCTCGGGTACTAAAGCGTTTAATGAATGAAATGCCTTAAGAGGTCAGATATTTCAGATCAGCTTCAATAGAAATACGAAATGTATTGTGAATATTTGATACAAGTGGTTTTATGGTTTATTATTAAGAAAATGATGGCTTATCTAAAACATTGTTACTCTATTTGTGACCATTTTATTTACGATTATAATTCTAAATGTCGTTATATAAAGATAATCTGTTTAGTATAATGTCTGGCCAAACACAGTTATGTACTTAAACCCGCATGAAAATGCGGTGTGGCATCACTGACAATTCCTACCAGACGAGAATGCATCATTAAATGTTTACGCTACATGCGTATTCAAATAAAATGAATATTTTGTTTCGAAATCAAATGAAACATGACTGCGCTGACAAATGAAGAAATTACCTTTAAAAATTATAGTATTACTAATCTGAATCTTTTTATGTCCTTGAATATAATTTCATATAACGACTGATTCCCAACATTTAGCGTTTCTTATTGCCTTGTATGTCGGGAGTATTTTAAATTTAATAATGAGGCACAGAACACACCGTTTACATATCGCATTCTTCAATTCATTAACACCCTCTTTATTGCATATCTCTTGTTTCCATGTTCTGTCGGTCAAAGTCATCACATGAAACAAGAAAGTACATAATGTTTAACTGAATTTTGTCATGGTATTATTTTTGTAAAGTCTGTGAACCAGTTCTGTTTTTTAATGTTATCCTTTTGAGAGTTGGTCACAATATGCGTACCTTTTGCTGTTTATTGATCACATCATTTTGGCCCATAATTAACATGTCTCGAGTCTGATTTTTATTGAACAAGTGGCTCATCTGATAATAACATTTAACAACAAACTGTGCCAGCAATAAATATAAAGCAAAAGCACACACAATGTTATGCTAGGCAAAAATTACAATTAATTCATGATTCGAGTCTGAAATCTACCTGCAAACCTCTGTGAACATCGTCCTTCGACCATTAGTGTACGAATTGATTCCTAGGCTTCCAGATAAATTTCCTAATCTGAAACCTTGTGTCAGCTACATCACCACTCCTGGTTAAACAAGGTTTAGACTTTATCTCTGGTCGATCGCAATGGTAATATTGGCTATTTATATGCCATTTATCTCCGAATGTCTAAAACAGAGAAAATATGATACTCTTGTTATCCTCTTGCTGACTTATTCTGAAGTATCGAAGGTTGACATTTATCAAGTAATAACGGTCATGGAGTATGATTATTATGTGTTTGATAAATGAAGCTTTCTCTAGTCGTTGTTTGAAGTATTCGCTTTATTGTATAAATTAAGTGTTCGATGTGGCTGCGCATGTATTGTAAACATTTGTATGATGCATTGTCGTCTGGTAGGATTTGTCAGTGACGCCTAACCGCATTTGCATGCGGGTTTAAGTACATAACTGCTATTGGCCAAATACAAACAATGTAAGGTTCCTCAGGCACAACTGTATTTGTTGAAAGAGCCTACATCAGCTTTTTCGCAAAAAGGTTTCCATCATTGTATAATTTTCATTGTTTAAAAAAGTGTCTTTGAAACATTAATTGTAAGACTGTGTCATTTTTTTTCTTGGTAAATTCATGTTCAGACAGGCATTTGTGTTAAAAATAAGTTGTTTGAAATAAATTTAATAAAACTCTTTTAGCTTCATGTGATGTTTTCGATTTATTTTAAAATTGGATATTTTGGTGTGAATTTGATTTAAATAATTACTGAATTCAGATAATTATCTGAGATTGCAAAATTTACATGTGGTATATGTGATAAAAGGAAACATTATACGAGCTTAAGTGTCCTTAATACGGATTGCCCTTCGTTGTTATTGGGTAAAATCGGTCACATATTATATCAATACTAAAGGATATAGCGGAAATACAGATTAAAAAGCAGACAAAGCACCATACACAAAATCACGAACAGAAGTGGATCTGACAGCCATGTTCAAACACCAATTAAGCCAGTAACCGTGCAAATTTGTCCAAGATTTTATATTTTGCAGATTTTCTGTCATAATCAATATTTGGACGTTTAATTGCAGATATCATTATTTATTTTCTACATTTTAATTGTATATATCTACGCAAGCGTAAGCAATCGTACGTAGAAAACGTCTATAATATCACATTCTTAAAGCAGAATTAAGGAATTATAATTCATCAAAATTAGGTAAATAAGCAATTAAGTACAATTCGTTTTTCCTTACGAAATTATATTCAGTCAATTGATATCATTAATAAATATTCTATGAATTTATAAACTTTTTGATTTTTCCCTCTTATATATGAGACACGCATACAGTAGTTTCAATTGGTTGGTTATCTATTTTAATGCTTTCAACATCATATGAGGATAGTGGTTTATTAATGCCTGTAGGTATATTAAAAAAAAGAGGTTCATATTGCGTTGAGTACTTTGCGCACATTGCAGGTACTTTTTTGCTTTAACTAATACATATCGTATATTCGGTTAAATTAGGTTTAGTTGCCACCTTAAAGTATGCCTATCGAGGGGTAATCGCGAAAGGTTTCTATCTCCTTGTGTATCTTATGTTACGTGACACAAGTCGATACCTCTGGAATTGTTATAAGATTGATTCTTATTTTTATAGGGTTAATGCATTATGAACGTTCGGTCGCGTTTGTAAATCCACTAAGCGTGCTATTCTTATATAAACATTTCCTTTTACTAATAATAATTTCGGTTATTCCTTTGTTTGTCAAGATATTATCGAAAGTTTTTCAATGACTCAGATGAGTGAGCTAAAGAGATGGTCACAGTATATTATGGATTAGTTCCAATTCAATGTAAATAATGCGCCATAATTGTATTATTTTTTTATTATTTTTTTTTTTTTGGGGGGGGGGTGTCTGTTAACGTTTTCCAAAATATAGTAGTTCATTAAGTGCTAGTTTTCTTGAAATACCAAATTCGCACGGTGAAGTACCAGCGTCAAGTCAGAGTGTTGCTATCTTGTGGAACTCCGCCTATAGAGGTTACGAGAGGTCGGCCGGTTCTTCAAAATGAGCGCAACTTTTATCGAACAGAAAATACAGAGCGAAGGTAATATATCAAAATAACCAACTTTGCGCTTAACATTTAATCGATTTGTATTTGTATGACCAATTTGTCTATGTTGTATAGTTGTTGCTTTCAGTAAAAGAAAATGACTTTGGTTAATCAAATCAATATTAGATTTCGGTTTGCATTATTCAATCTGTATTCATATGCTTAAATACACCCATACTTAGAAAGATAGTTCTAGTTGATAGTGTAGTTGTCAGATTAATGATTCACAATGAAAGATTATATAACACTTTCAGTTATCAAACTACTTTCTAAATCCTAATGTCGCTGAAAATGACAGATCACTGAGTTAAATCGTTAGTTATAAATACATATTACCACAACGATCATTTATAACTAGGCTTACATTTGGGATGTTTAAATACAAGATAAAATAAACATAGCACTACCCTTTTCTGCTATAATTTTATAGCAATACATTGCCATTAATTAGGACAAAGAAATGCTGTACAATGTCTCAATATCTTACCAGTTTAATACACCAGACGACAGTCAGATTTGTTTATATATATGCAAATGACACACAGGATGCGCTTGATAAAGGTTTATTGCAGAGGACGGGCGCCATAGACGTATTGGAACATATTGCATTAGCAGCTCACACGAAAAGCATCAGACCCATTTGTCAACAAAAGTGCCATTGAGAGATAATCCGGTACCAAATACATAAACCAAAGAAAATAAACAAGAGTATCGTAGCAATGTGAGAATATTAAGTCACTACTAAACATCGTTAAGATTGATTTTCTTAAAGTTAAAGTTTCATGATGTTTAGTACCTGCGTAAGTTATGTTCTCACATTGATACATTTGTTTCTTTGCGATGGTCTATTTCTTTGGTACCGTGTTATCTCTCAAAACAAATTGGATTGAGAAAATTCAGCAAAATCTCATTATTTGAGTAAATAAGTTCTTTCTGTAGGGTAGATTAACATGCTATGTGTTTTCTGACAAAACATAAGCTTGAATATTTTCAGTACACGTGTGTAACTAATGAATCATAGTAGCGTGCTTTCTTTATTGCTAACATTTCTTAACTTGAAATTATTCAAACTGTTTTCAGCCGATCAACATCAACTAAAAATAATATAAGTAGGTTTTCCGGGGAACTGTTTTGATTTGTTTTGTTTACGACTTTATCTCAATTATACTACTACTCTAATACTATAAAGTCTTGCATTCGGTAAGAATAACCTTTAATGAGTTCTTTAATTTCAAATGATAATGGAACTCTTAGTGACCTTAATCTTCATAATTATTACGGAATAGTTGTTGCAATATAAACTGAGTAATAATTTTGAGAACCGAGACATGATAAGACAAAGGTTTTAATTGAAACAAGTCATTTCAATAATACAATAGTAACTACAGGGAGAAAACAAGACCTTGTTAGGAGTCACAATGCCAGGGTCCAATGGGATGAACTAGAGACATAAACGTATAAACACAACGTACAAAACACGAAAAACACCTCAAACGGACCACACTAGTACCAACATTGCTTTACCGATAAATAATGGCTTGTTTAACATACTTAGGTGTCGGTAATAATAATGGTTTGAAAGTATATATACATGTTCTAATTATAAAAAGACAGAATAAGCATTACCATATTATTAGAAATGTACGCGATGGGAAATGGTGTCTGCTGATGAATGTGTCATCGATAACAAGAACGCCCTGAGAGATGGTAGATTTAACTAAATACAGACCATAGTTATTTTATTCCTATTTGATTTCTTTAATATATACAAACAAATTAAACAGAATATACACACACGCAAGTTGTATATAACATTGAAATGGATTGGAACGAGTTCTTCTCGGAAGGAATAAAATTACACGTTTACCAGAAAAATCGTATGATTGACGATTAGATGATATATAATATATGTATTATGTTTTATGAGAGAAAGAATGTTATTAATGCTTAAAACAGAACTAAGGATTGGGTGTTGGTTCGATTGTTCAGACACGATATATAATAGATACAAAATAAGCACAAATTATTTTATAAAGGATATATAAATAGGGTGTGGAAAGATATATAGGAAGGTTAGAAGTTGGGTACATACCATGGGGGAAATGTTGCCACTCAGGCCTTGATCAGAATCGCTTCGAGTCTTGTATGAATTCATGAACAGTATCAACTATTTTGTAGTTGTTCTTGTTGTTAAGTGTTGGATCGCCATAGGGAATGAAATCAATGTTAATTTCTGTGATAATTGACACATTACGAATGAAAGTTTGTCGAATGTTCGTATTTAAAGGAAAATGCCTAAAATAGTGAGTTCTATTTTCATCTTCACCACACTCACACAGAGGAGAGTTGATATTTTGTATTTATATATGAATTAAGCAAAACAATAATATTCTATAGCACACGTTGAGTCTATGATTATCTCTACCTTATATGAAGAAACTGAAAAATTAAAAAAAAACATAGTATTCCTTTCTTCACGTTTGAGCATTACATTACGATGGAAAAATGTTTTACATAAAGAGTGGATGTATAATTCTACAAATGTCAGAAAACAGATAATTTTTATCCAAGACAGTCAAGCTAAATATAAGACAAACTTGTTGTCGGTCATCGCCCTCAATACTATGGTATTTACCGGAATTATTACCGTTTTGCATATTCCTATATATGTGCAAATTCTAAAACCAGAACCTTTACAAGTTCTTGATTTCCAGTTGATAACGGAAGTCCTATTAGGCTGTATCGTATTGGGTTTTTGTCGAGTGAACATGACATACATGAAGTATAGTTGTTTGTTCTCTTTCTGAAACTTTTTTGCCAGCAGAATAAACCATCGCGTGAGAATAAAAAAGATAGTAGAACTATAGTTGATAGGTCTCTGATGCTCGGGATCTTTGATAACAACTTTTGAGTCTTTATTAAGAATATCTTAACCCGATAATATAAGTTGTTGACAGTTTAATATCAATAAAACCATTATCCATCATGAAAACAAGCCCTGCAAAGCAGTGTCTACTTGATTCACACGTTTTCACTGGTCCTGAAAACAACTAATGTTAAAATATACATTCTTTTTTTTTCACAGCCGTCGTTAAGACAGCGTAATCAGAGTAACTGGACATGTTTTTCTCTAATTCAAAATATTTGTGTTATGGTTTTGGTACCCAGATGACGGCAAACAATTTACTTCCTTACTTTCATAAACAAAACTCGTATGCTAACTTTTAATTATACGCCAAATGGCGACATGTCAATCCCGTTAAATGAGTTTTTGACACAGACACAAAGCTCTTTCATGCAATTGCTATACAAAACAACAAAGATTTGTAAAATAGGTGGAAGGGTCATTTCAACTTTTGAACTTAAACCTATATATTTGAGGTCAAACTTTGATCTCTTAGTTCGACGTTGACCTTTAGGTACAGACATTAATTCTTGTGCACGAAATGCCGCCTAATCATGGTAAAATTGCATGGAGTTTTATTAAAACTCCTATAATGCATGATCAAGATACAACCCGGACAATGATCATATCGATCTTTGAACTCTACCCTTGATCTGGACCTAAAGACCTTGAGATTCAGACTTTGGTCCTGTGCGCGACACACTGGAAAACCTTCCTGGCAAGTTTGTGTTTTGATAATCCTTTATTGCATGGTCAAGAAACAGCCTGGATAAGGATCATCTCAACCTCCTTTGACTTCCAACCTTGCCGTTTAAGGTACAGACCAGGGACTGTGCGATAGACAGCCTCATCGTGGGTAATCCTAATGGCAAGTTTTTTTGTTGTTTTTTTTAAATCCTGTTATGCATGGTCAAGATACAGCCCGGACCATTGTCATTTCAACACTCACGCAAGAACACACATACACGGAGCCGCCATTGTGACAACTTTGCCTCGCTCAACGCAAGCGAGCTCGACCAAAAACAATGTTACACTTTGAATTTTGTACCTGCTTTTAATCCCACATGGGAAAGGAACGTTTTCAAAATGAATAATCTAACTGTATTTACCAGTCACAAACAAATATACATGCAACGTGTTTCCTGTTTTGATTAAGGCTTAATGATATGATTGTTTTTCTCAAATTGCAATATAAAGAAATCCCTTGCGTCAATGTTTTAGCAGATTTCCTGTCGTCTGGGTTTTGTGTCTGTAAATGTCTCTAGTGAAGGTGTATTATAACATTTCATAGTTGAACTGACAGAAGTGGAATTTTCATTTCCCTAAAATAATATCTTTGAAAGAGAAATGTCTATGCTTCAGTTACTTTTTTGTCCGATATAAGAACTATTTGATAGAAGAAAGTTTTTTCAAACACAATGAACAACACAACATATTTGAAATAGGCCAATATGACCCTTGATTAAATTAATATAATACAATGGCTTATATATACATGAATGGCAGAGCATATTTATAAATAGGTTTATCACTATCACAGTGTTAACAAATGTATCTGTATTATTCAATATACTTTTCTAAGTACATCAGCTATGAAATCTTTCTCTGTTGTATGCCTATTATAGGTATTACTTTCGCTTTTAAATACATATTCAATTAAGAGCAAATGACCCATGATCAAATTTAAGAAACAGCTGTTCGTAAATAAAATCAATTAAATTAATAAACAAATGGACAAATCATAAGACAACAACTTTATCTTAATTCAGTATACGAATCTGATAATAATATAGTGTTCATAACCTTCATAGTGAATAAACATTTTAATGAAACTGGTTAAATATCTCGGTCCACCAGCATGAAGGCAATTTAGGTCTCCCTTAATTGGCCTGGATTTTGGTATGTGTCTTTCTTATTTCAAAAGCATTAATGATAAATATAGCTAATTTTCTCACAACTTCTGCGTTGTTAGATATAAATAACACTTTTAAGAGCCGTCGAAAGTGTAAGAAAACACTTAAGTATGAAACTACAACGAGGTCAAATTGTGTCATTTGATATGAGCGGTAGGTGGTGCCTTAAAAACGAAAGGGCTATTCGCGCCCATTGACTGGGTTATGGCATGATTCCACTGCGATCCATTTCCGACTATATTATATACTTCAGCTTCCCGAAATCATAATATTTGGTAATTGTGAATTACTATATATAGTATCAAATTGCTTCCTAGTCACACAAAAAAAGAGAATCAAAAATGCTAGTTAACAAAACATTTTACTGCCTTAATAAAATTAACGCTTTCATGTCAATTTTATTTATAGTCCATCCAAAAACGGTTATACTCTTGGAATTATTCTAAATATATGTTTGATTTTTGCAGTTAAAGTTAACACGTTTTACATCAAAACATTCAGAGTTGATTAAGATCAAAAAAGGAAATTACACCTATGTATAAAGTAACACTTTAAAGTATTGCTTGTCCAATAATAAACGCCTGATACTTCTAACATTTCATATTATTGAACTAATTCAAATTATTTTGTTCAATAAATATCTTATTAAATAGCCCTAAGCTATTTATCTTCCACCAAGGTGTTTGTAGCAAGTCAGACAAAAGCATTGTAGTACCAGAGGGTTATAGGCAAATTTTTTCGGTTTAGGCATATTTTGAATTTATGACACATTTGTAATATTTGATCAGGTGCACAATCATTAATGTAATTTATGTCATGAAAGCAATATGATGAATGAAGCTGTGTGCTTCAGTTATTGAGTTAAATTTAGACGATATATGTTTTACCAATTGTTGAGGGGGATTTGATGAGATATCAAGTGAAATATTAGTGAAAACATGAACTTGAACAAAAAAGTGTTAGGTTTGCATACAAGACACATTTATATCATATGTTTATTCAATTGCTACTTGGATTCAATGTAAAAAAAAATCTGGGAAAAAATATATTATATGGTTTATTTCATCGATACACCAATATGATGCTACTCACTTTACAATATAAACAAATCAAAACCTTTTATTTGCTTCTTATTTAAAATCGAATTTTATTGATAACAATCGATTGGATCAAAATCATGGTCAAAATCAATGGCATACATACACGACGGAAAAAAACCTCAAATGCACAGCGACGAAAAATTACATTTTTGATAGGATATTACGGAAACACAGTAACAGAGGGATCAAATATATCATACCGACTGATTACAAATACATTTCTTTCATAATAATAGCTGTTCCTGGTAAGCTTTTGTCCAGTACGGATTCCATTTATTCAAAGTCCTAACAATTATTCAAATAGTTAAATTCTTGTGCCGGTTTGATCCTGTGAAATTAAATCAGACAAATATGTAGAATTTATGGTCATGATACCTCCTATTGATGCTGGATACTAAATATTACTTAGCAATGGCGCGATAATCAATGATGGATAAAATTGTGTGTTATTATGTACAGAATTTAGAAACAAATGACAAGTTCACTACAAGGGGAAGTAACTCATATATTGAAATTAGAAGACTTGAAACATGTCAACAAAACTAACTTCTGACAGTTGTGATAAAAAAGTACGTAATCGGATAAAGAGGCAATTTCTCATACATGATATTTTAATTCGTTAAGTGATTTCGTGATGAACCCCGTTTGTTTCTTTAACAACATATACATAATTAAACAATTTTTATTCATCAAATTAGTCAAATACTACATAAGCTATGTGGACGTCTAGTTAATTGTATTGAGGCATTAAGCCATTCTTTCTTTTCAAAGGAAATACTCATCAATCCTGTTTCGAGAGCGTTACATTATAATTTGTTAAATATAATGTCCAAGTCACAGCTACTGTCGTAGTTATACCCGTTAGGCACTACGACAAATTTATATAAAACATGTGTACATGCAGTACGTCCCAAACACCATAGAGGGAAAAAACATTTTAGCCCCGTTTATGGAGAAATTAAAAGTACAAATACCATCGACAGTATTGATTTAAACCAAATTAACAATGGCTCTAACTCTGGTGTGCGATTTAAATTGTTAGTATTACTAACAAATCATTTCTCCTCTAAATAATATATCTATTGCTAAGAACGTTACTCAAAACAATTATTTGTGAAAAGATGGTCCCTCACATGTGGTGCAAATCGATTAGAATCCATACACCGACCCTTTTTCCTAGTAATATTTCTAGAATATTACTTCGTTTATGAGTGACTTAAGCAAATTTCGTTTTTCATCTCATTACAACATTAACAATAGCTGAAGTGAATTGAGGAGGTCCTTACATGTTCATTTGTCGAGGCATATATTGACATGTTAAACAAATTACCTCAGTTTTGTTATTTGAGTGTATGTACAACATGGTCAACTACATTTGCTTGTACATTTCATTTCCTATTCGGAAACGACACATTTTTATGGCTATGTGTGTCTCTTTCAATTAAAACTGACGCCCCAGGACAATTGCTTCTGATAATTTAAATCAGTTTCCTGCATGACATGAAAGCATTATACTGTCTCATGCAGGTTATTTATTTTACGCGTTTAATTGAAGAATAGTTTTAAAACAATATCAGAAGCATACTCGTTGAGACATATGTGTCCATCCTTAGGCAAAAAAACAGTTACAGATATTACAATTAGTTCATGTATAACACAGAGACATACGTTTCAACGTTTCTAACTGCTAAACTAAGACTGTTTCTAGAAAGTTGTAATTACTCAGACAGTTTTGTCAGTGTGATTATACGTTTGTACTATTTGTATATATGTATGTGCTCCTTAAACGTGTATATGTTTTAGGCTATATAATATTGTCATTGGTCCCTCGCCTCAGAACATGGCGTATGGTTATTTGTTAGCATACACGGTCACTAATGATCAAATAACGTATTTAAATAAAGTACCATGAGATTACGTTCTTATAAGTATGTGATTTACATTTAAATAGGGACCAAAACAATTTATTGTTTTAACCGTAACGTTTTCAAGTGCAACCAATCTGCTCAATGAAAATAATCGGTGTATTAGGTGAATTCTATTTTCTGTATGGAATTGTTTAATGCGGTGTGCATTGTACTGTAATGTCATCAAAGAAGTGTTCTAAACGTCAATATGCACTTGACTGACAAACTACTAATGCCTTTTCTCATGAACAAGTACGGTTGAAACAATCGCTATTTGTGTATAAACATCGTGTTGTTAAAACGATGTTCAAATATTGTCACAGATCGGCTTCAAACCTTACTTCTAGTTTTCAGAAAAACCAATATAAGCGACCTGTTTCTAACAATGCGTCAGGATATAAAGACGTTTGATGGAGCTTGTCAAATTTAATAACGATTATATTTCTTTAGATGGAATTACAAATATAGAAATAAAACTCATTTTGCTCTGTCAAATTGAATTGAAATTCCTTAATTAATGTATAAAAATAGAAGGTCATTTTCAATTGAAATTTTCTGAATCATACAAAAACAAAAATTAATTCTACAAATCGTGCCTGTACGATTATCTGTTAAAATAAGATAACACTTCGTAATGGCTCTCGAAAGTTTCTCTTTAATTGATAGTGGGTCCAAACAAGGTCTTCATTTAATAGCTTGGCTGTTGATGCAATTGTTTTTGAACTCATGTGAATATGAATGGTGTATTTTGTGAAACTTTTCTACAATCTTTTAGAACGGATGATCAAGACATCATTGCAAATAAACGAGGCTGATGTCATGTGACCCTGAATAATACGCTGCCATAATTCTGACAATTACTTCTGTATTCAGTCTTAAATAATAGTTTGTTATTAATCATGAAATTAATTTCTTAATAGTTCTGTTTTCGAACCGTTATCTGTATCATGAAAAATGCTCAAATTATTAACGGCATGGGAGGAATTGAGCTACATTGTTCTATTAGCATTTGTTAATTCAATCAATTGAGATTTCCAAACTTTTCTCACAAGGGAAGTCGGGGTACGTTATCGATGAGCCATTTAGATATAATTCGAAGTGATACTATAAATAGAGACATTCTAAATGTGTTGGCATCACTGAAGTGCCATAAACTGCCTTCTTTTGTCATATTTTTCAAATAAATATAAAACAACAATCACCAATCTGAAGGATATTTGTAAATATGTAACAATTGTATTTTTTTTGCCTAGAGCAAAGATTCCTTTTCTCCTTTATGATTAATGCTTTCTGATATAACAATGTCTCATCAAAGAACGAAAATGCAATTCCTCTCATTATCTGGTAAAGTTTTGCAGTTGAAACAAATTGGAAAATATTTTGAAACTCCACATCTTTCTTGTGGAATCTCGAGCTATGCCGTGCGATTATGTCATTATCGCATCTTGACAGATCTATTTCCATTTGCAAAAAGCAAATTTCTTGATTGTCTTGCTGATGGACGTTCGATTTTAATGATGCATAATGTAAATATTATCCTGTGACGTCCTTTGTATTTGCCCCCTTCTTGACCATAATTTATAATAGTAATTTAATTATTACTTTATTTTACGATATTTAATGGGTTTGTCACCGTTGCTTCACTAGATCTAGACGCATATATCGGTAAAGCAATAGACAACATAATACAAACACTAATAGCATGTTGGTTCTGATAGTTTTCACTTTTCTATCCTGCAATTTTATTCTAATTGTACTATGATACTTATAAGTGTTATGCAAAAAAGCAAGAGTTTATATAAAAATGAAAATAAAACCGAATTATTGAGTTAAATTAGTTATACGTAGAATAACCATACTGGAGTATGAAGGCGCATTGTCTTCCAACAACGTCATAACTCGAGTGGCTTGAATGTGCGGTATCAATACAGGTCGAATAATGTCGTTCTGATACCTCCGTTTCAATTACCATTGATAGGGACAATTTGAGTATTTGTGTTCATTGAAAATTCCTGCGAAGACCATCATGACACCGGCTTACTGATATGCGTTAACCAGACATTATTCCCTGTTTCGCTTCCCCCTCCATCGGTAAATGCTGACGCGCCCGTTTGACCCACGGAGCTTCAATTTGGTTCCATTCACAAAAAAGACATTAGCCCAGTCAGATCTTATTAACTGTTGATTCCGTTCCGCCCATACTCATCATGCTGTTCTGTGCCTCACAGTAAGGACAGGAACCTTCCGTGGTCGATGTGCGCGAACACCGAAGGCCAGGAGCCTGTTGTGGACGGTCTGTGGGCTAATTGGCCGGTTGTGCGTTGGCTGGTCAGCATATCCGTTATTGTAGAAGAAGTAAAACGGTTGTGTAGGTGAGATAAACATATATATTGGTGGCGAATTGTAACTCTGCGGTTGGGCCTTTGGCGCAGTTCAGCAACACTTCCGGTTCATCTGAATTTCACCCAAAGCTGACGAATACTCGAGCCTTGCCTATTGAACAGCCGCGCAACCTGAAATATAGTGAGAATTGTGCGTCATTGATTTAGACAATAAACACTATATGTGTGAATGTATTTATTAATTTACGAAACTGGTCATACCCGACTAATAAGGGTACCTGCATCAATCATCCCGACAGCCCTTGCCCGCTCTTCTATGGTCTTTCTAGCAATATTTTCTGTTTTGCGTGTTGGAAATTCGACGTGTGTTCCGTTAAATTGAAATTTAGCGTCAAGTGCATAATCCTGATGATTGTCGTGCCAAAATACCGGGAATCGTACCTATCGTCTTGCATGGTTAACCTCGACAGTAGAGTTTCCCTTTCATCTTTAGAAAAATCGATATAGTACTAGATATAACGCTGTAGTTTCAAATTTCAAGTCGATACATTAAGTAGTTTATTTATAAAAACGAATTTCATAAAATGGACGTTTTGTTTAGTATATGTAATTTAAATCAAGTACAATGAAACCTGAAGGCCTCGCCTTATTTTTCTGATGTGTTTTTTTCTCATTCGTTTGCTCTTTTACTCAATCGTATATATATCCTTATTTTAAAACAATTCCAATTCATTACATACAAATAACAATATAAAATAGATTAGTTGCGTGCAAGGTTTGCTAAATTATTACGTTGGCGTCGTTTGATCGGTCTATTATGTAAAATATATCATATCAATTGTTTCATGATATTGTCTTTTCTTAAGAAACTGTAAAGTAATATGGGCGATTACGTCAATCTCGAATGTTATGATCTTTTTTCTATTTTAAAAAAACAACATTGGTAGGCTTGTATCTTGTTTGTTGATAGACAAGTGAATGTATTGTCGTACAGTGTAAATAATTTATATGTTGCATTAAAACAGTGTTCTTGGTAGTTGTTGTGTTCGTTTTGCTAGTGGGGTTGTCTGCAGAAAACATCTAGGTCCGAAATTATCCATGAGTTGAATTGTAAACCAAAAATTGTAAACTGTCCATGTTTTTTTATATCTGATGGATTAGTAATCGTTTAAACAATATACACAGAGTAATTACATGTAGCGACCTAACCATTTTTGGTTATGAATAGGTTTTTGTATGTCGGTAAGCTCCTTAATTTGTTTTCAAAAGGATAAACCCATCCATTTAAGCACTGCTTCACCTAGACAAAGGCTCCAGCCGGGAAACGAGACCGCGAGAATAAGTCCTTTAAGTCCCGTATGCTATGCATTATGTGCAAATGTATATACTATTCTTTATACGAGAGAGTAGGTTTATATTATACCACCAGCCGAAGAACTTCAGGCTTCAGTTTGTTAAACAGGTATACGTATGTCTCCAATTTACAAGATAATCCAATAAAAATATAATAATATTATTTTAGATTATATCTCTATAGACATAGTCCTGTAAATCACAAAAATAATATCTGGTATAACAATTATAACTGAATAAATACTTTGATGCTTTTATTTCTTATTCCTGCGAAAAAGATGACTATGAATAGTACATATGATTTAGATATTTAAACAGATAATTTAATTTAATTTAAGATCAATGTACTATTATAACACAAACACTTAAATATAATGCTAATATATACATTCAATTTACCTAACAAACATCATTCAGGTTCAGGTTTTGATATTGCGGAAGAAGTTATAATAAAGCATAAATGGAATAGAATAATGTAGGACAAAATATCACGCAGATACCCCAAGTATTTTTAACAAAAGATCACACATGGTGACGACAGGGTGGGAAAAACTATACCAGAATATCTGTTTCCCTAGCAAAAATATGTAACACGCTTTACCTCAAGATATCTCATTTATAAATAATGTCTCATACTGTGTAATGACATAAATTGTTTGACATACATTTACGTACATAGGAGTGTGTAGAATAATCAGTTTAATGTTTTAAAATTAAAATTGAAATCTCAAGTACAATTGTAAGAAGATCCTGATTAGGCTATACATTTATATACAATTGATTTAAGGTTGCACTTTAATGACGTTCACAATTAACAACAGTTCAATTCACAATCGTGTTTTATCACCGTTTTGACAAACACAACTATATTTCCCAACCGTGATAGAAAAAAAATGAATACAATATTACCGCCCCCCCCCCCCAACAAACACACACAGATTTTCTAACTAGAAAAAGCTCGGAATATTTCGTGCAGCTGACAATAAGCATGTGGCTATTGAGTCTTGTGTGGCTAATTTATGCGGAATATTTTGTCCAACCTGTCAAAAATGGCATAGGGTATTTTGTCTGTGGGCTATTTTGTCCGGCGCCGAAAATAAAGTTGATCACGCTAAACATTTATGACAGTATCCCTACGTGGTGAAGTAAGATATGATATATATTCATTATTTAACACAATATATATAAAGTCATTAACTTTTATCATACGACGTGATATATAAGTTTTCAAATATAGTTAGAACACAATAAGAGAAAGCTTAAAAAAGGAGGGCGGAGTGAGCGATTCCTACAGTTTTCTTTATGTCTAAAATTGTGACCTGTTTGAGCAGGCGGGGAACCAAATAAGGACGTCATTTATATTAAGTTGTAAAACTGGAAACTTAACGATTAAGCAAACTATTCGAAAATATATACATGTCCTATTTCACTCTACCAACCATAATAATACCGACGAAACATTTGAACAGCGCTTCATAAAATGTAAAAGACTACATAATTAATTATGCCGTGTAAATTAGCTTCAACTAAAATGTTCTCGGAAAACCTACAAACTTATAAAAAATAATTCGTTCAAAATTAATAGAATTATAAATTACTTTGTAAGTGGTTCTCATACAATTTGAGTATTCTTATGAAAATCTCGCATTGTTTAATGTTTTATGAGGTCCTCTCAAGGAAAAAGATGTTATGTTAAAATAATGGACGTTTGCATAAAATGGCACTGTAACGGGAGTTGAGAATACATGCTATATATATAATGAGTGAATTGCTGTTATCGAACGGGAATATCGTTCAAAGTATTGTCAATACAGAGATCTGAAAATTCTTGTTTGATTATTTTTAAAAATAGGAACACTTTAAATTTAAGTTCGGTATATAACTGAAGTATCGGATAAGTTGTAGTATATCCACATCTCTCTATAGTGGGGCCATATTTCCCTTGACCTATTCCCTTACTCATACTGAATTTCAATGAGGGTAAGATAGCAATTATCTGTATCTCACTGGGAGCAATATGTATATGTACCGTGTATTTATGTGTAACATATATAACATGTTCATATACCGCACATATCGGTGCCATTATTGTTTGCTTAGCATTGTTTAGAATAAAGGTTCAAATATGAGCATTTTTGTTGGACCTCTTGTTGTGTATACAACGATGAAAAAAATCAGCAGTTTTGTTTAGTATCCCTGTTGCATCGCATGGAATAAACTGCAAGCGGGGAATTAAACAACAAACGCTCACCGCTAACTTAACGCAATACAGGTCACTCTCAACATTAATATCACCAGGTATTGCCACAAATTCACACAAGCGATAACTTAAACTTCAATAATTTAAAGGTTTTGCCACATAAAAAATATATGCAAACACGATAACTGGATAATTATTTTTGCATGGTTGTAAAGTTTGAAAATAATTCAGAAAGTAAGGGACACTATCATTCCTAGAACAGTTGTATTGGTATGTAAATGAAGAAACAACAATGCATTCAAGTAAACTAAAATATAGCATCCATCTGACATGTCTCAGAGTTATATTTTAACGTAATAACCTGCCTTTTTTATATGTATACCGATTCATTCTGATGGGTCTCATTATCACTTACGGCCGAGATTTTATTAAGACAGATAGTATGATAAAAATTCATTTAATTTATGGCCAACTAACCAATACTAGAAACACTCTGGCAAATGTTGACTACAACGGATGCTTCTAATAGTTGACATGTTGACCTACATTTTGACACGACATAACCCATAGCCGAACTTGGTCTTGATTTCACCGACACTTACATTTTATATAACAGGTTTCATCAAATGAGGGGAAATATTATTTGCTCAACGCTCAAACACACTGAACATTTACAAACGACTATTGGAAACGATATCTGCTATCGATTTGAGGTAAAACATATAACATTATTTAAAGTTTACTATTTTAGCCCTTCAAACGAACTTTTGTATTGAGTAGATCTCTTAAAACTTTACCACGCATGACAACATGATGGCACTGAACTATTTAAATTAACAACGCGATGGTTAACCTAGACTATGCTACACTTATTTTTGAAAAAAGGTAACAAACAATGATGTTTTCAACATGAAATCGTACCACATCTTTCTATATATATATTTTAAATGGTAAATGGTAAGATGTATGCGTATGAAACATTATATTGAGAGAAGTCAAATGCGCAGTTCGATATCACTTATACCTAAAAATACATTCCTTTCAATCCAGACCATGACAGGTTGCACGTAAATAAAATAATTCCAGACGTTGGCTAGAACAGTATGAACGTATGTCATTGGTTTTATGAAATGTTTCGTATAATATCAAATTTAATAGAAAAAATGGAAACCATTTAAATGTTTATGGCCATTTTCTACAAATCAGTGGAGTGCCTAAATTTCAATGATTACAAACAGACACATTCAATTACTGAACAGAATGTGCTTCTAAACAAATATGGCAAGGCTATATTTTCTGTAAGAGCATCAGTTAATGTGTATTGGCTTTAATTACTCATACCGAACTATAAAAAAAATGTTCCCAAACGTTTTGACGTGTTTTGCCATGTACCATATGTTTAGTTCAGTTGTTTCCAAACCATAAATAAACATAAAACAAGACAGATATAATCATAAGAATTTGAATTTTTGCCCAAAGGGACCGTTTTGTTAATGTTATTTAGAAAATGCTTAGTTGATACGATGTATGGACTATTAAGTTGTTGTCAAATAATGATTAGTCTTAACGTAGACTTATCGAAACTCCGCCACATGATAAAACATGATTAATTATCAAGACAATGTAAAAAACTGTCTTTCCACATATGCAAAATATATTGCAGTAAAACTGGACAATTCATCACCAGTCTTGCAAATGACAATATCTAAAGAAAACAAGAGCTGTCGTAAGACAGCGTTCTCAATTATACACCGCTTTTTCTTAGAAAGGAATGCAACAATGATGTGATATTTGCCTTTTAAAAGCAATCTAATTAAAGTAAAATTACAAAGTAAACAAGAAACGCCGCAATGCGACGAAACCATGTTGTCTATGATTGACAGAAAAACTGTAGCCTGAGATTCAGTTTGAACTGTTTGTTACGATATTAATTAACAACGGTCTTTAACTTTTATCATGAAGGCACGAAATGCAATCATTTGGAAGCCACCAACGATCATTTCCTTTAAACCAATAACCAGGTTTTATTATGTGAGAACCTGCTTAAAAATCTGACAATGTGCCTGTTAGTCAATCAAGGACCATAATTTGTATTTAAAGTTAATATTGAGATATGAGAGCTAATTGTTTTATGCCATTTAACAACTGTGTGAAGTATTAAGTCAACTAAATGAATGGTGTAGAAGTCATAAGTGAGAATTCCAACTTGACCTTAAACTTTATCTGACACAATGAGTCCGAACACTTTACCTAAGTTCCTAAACCAATAAGGGATTATAATTTGTATTTATTATAGTATATATATATATATATATATGTAAAAGTAAATTGAATGAATGGCATTCGAGTTCTAAGTGAAAATGCCAACTTGCCCTTAAATCATTCTGGACGCGGACGCCGACGTAGACGCCGGTGCAGACGCAGACGCCAGGACGAGTAGTAAAGCCTTATTATTCGAATAGTCGAGCTAAAAACATTTATCATCGGATATATCAATGTCTTCAATTTTGTACCAGTGTCAACGTTCTTTTGTAATAAACAACAAAAGGTTTCGTATCCGTTTCGTAATTTTTATCACATACAGACCTTGTCGACACTCCATTTGGCCAAATTAATATGTCTGCTTTTACCACTTTTATAGGCAACATCGTGAGGAAATAGTGGTGACATAATTGCGATATTGTCAGTAACTGACACACTCGCGTTGTATGTTTCTTTTATTTAGTCAACTGAGCTAAACCCTATTTTTCCTATTGTTTCTGGATAAAGCAATAAACAAATGGCATCTTCCTTGTAGTAAGGTCTTGTATGTCAACATACAATGTATAAACCGACATGACAACCGTGTTACAAATGTATATTCACATTCTTCTGCAAATCAGTCTTATTTACTATCAAGATTCTATTTTTCGGGACTCGGGTTAAACTGGCAATTACCATGAGTGTTTTATCTTACGGTTATTTTAGCACAATGCCAATGCACACAAGAAATGTGCATATCGAAGGTCTCTATCACGTTAAGTAAGATATGACATTCATCATTTTGAACTTTCAAAATGACGATATGTTAGAATCAGCCTAAATCATGACCTGAAGATAAAACAACGGTTCGACTGTAACATTATTTGAGATATTCAGCAGTAAATATAATTTGCTGAATTTTCCCCTCAATTTAACTCAGTTTTGACTAGTGTTAACATAGCTAAAACATATTTGAAATCGGATTGAACTTTTTTCAGCAATGTATTAGGAATAAGTGGTAGCAACAGAGTTTATTAATCGAAAAATCCTGTTCAAAATACAATGAATGACTCTTAATGTATATTTTGTTAACATTCTCGTTCTGAAATCTAATTATTAACTTGGTCAGTGTCCACTTGCCAATGTTTATCGGTGTCAAAATTCAATTTCGACCACTGGTGATTTATCTCTTGTTTTCTCTAATCCAAAAACAAACAAAAAACGCAATCCTAGACATGCACATTGTTTAAGGGCACTCTCCAAAATATGGACACGTATACGCATTAAACAACCAAATAATTTTAACATTATAATTATATGTTTATCTGCGTTCTTTCAATCTTGGCTAAAAATACCAATGTTCAAGTTCACTGACTATCACTCATTTATATCTATTGCAGGCACTTGCAGTAGTGTCTCACTTTTTGTAATGATTGTGGTATTCCTGCTGAGCATGCACGGTCCAATAGTTTTACTTAAGTAGTTTAAAGCCGATTACTTTAAATACAACATGTATGGACATTTCCTATATTGGGCAAGCTATCAAAAACATAATGGTAGTAATTAATAAGACTTACAAGTATGTCAATTGAGCCCGAAAGTTGCATTTTGCTAATGTATTAGAGTCACTTATACTTTCCACCACATTAAAAATATTGGTCAAATCTTAGATAAACAGAATATCAAACACAAACAGTTGATAACTTTGTCACTGCTTATTTCAGTGTCATGACTTTGATACAGTTTTCAGTAGCTAGACGCATAACATGGCATTATTACATGGCTCAAATATCCATTGTGACTTTTTTAAATTTCCATTAATTATTAATAGGCGACTCTTGGAAATAAAACTCCCAATGTCATAAAAATGCAACCGCTTAAGACTTGTTACATTTGAGATTGAGAAACGAACGCTGAAATCGATACAACCACGTCTCGCCATATTTGGAATGAGGGAATGATCGCCAATCAGTTTGCGGTATGTTTTGTGACTTGTTAGTGATTTAACAGGAGCTGTTCACCCCAATAAGGTTGCAACTGGTTAAGATCTTTCGGTGACTGGTATCTGTCACTGGTTCTGAAACTACGGATCGGTTGTTGATCGATCACCGATCTAAAAATAATTATTTCGCATATAAACAGGGTGAATTTCAGAATGGTTATTGTACTGTTTATTTTCTTTCTTTGTTTTCAGATGGTGATGATCGAAAATAATTAGAATATTGTTGATTTTAACTCTGCGAATACTTGTGACAAAATGATGCTACAATGCGTAGATAGGTCGTCAGTTGGTTGCAAAGAATGATCGCTACAGTTTCGAAGAAACCAATCGCCGCACAGATGAAACCAATCTGTAATTTAGAGAAGGAATAAACACATTTCTTTGCAATTCGTTAAATATGTTAAGCAGGAATGTTGCATTTTCTGTTGCTGGTACTGTTTTCGTTGTTTCCGGACCATAGTGATGAGTGAAAAGAAATATGATAAACTTAATGTGAACTCTGGGAATACTTGTGTCAGAATGATGCTGCAATGCGTCGCCAATAGTTTGCAAAGAATGAACACTTCTGTACTGACGAAAACGATCGCCACACAGTTAATCATTCTGTGATTAAAAAAGTCTCTTGTGTACGCTCAAAAGATTAGCTGCGATTTAATGGGATTTGCGACCGCACTGGAACCTTGAGGCGATCTCAGCGAAATATTTTGGAGACGTCTGGAACCTCTTTTCGATTGTCAATTTGTTTTTATCGCAAAGAGGTTGTATTGTGTTTGTCTCGTCTGTCTGTCAATTAAACCGATAAAGTTATTTTACGAAGGATTCCTGTTCTATTATTCAAGCAAAATGTAACAAAAGCGCCGCCCAGCGATTTATTATGCGCCCATGTGTATTAATGATAAAAGCCGGAGTTATGGACCTTGCTACACATGAGCAAATGGTCTCCAGTTAAAAGGACCATTTTTTTATACTCGTAAGCATTAACAAATAGTCCAAAACTGCTGTATATGATGGTCA
Source organism: Mya arenaria (assembly GCF_026914265.1). Classification (NCBI taxonomy): domain Eukaryota; kingdom Metazoa; phylum Mollusca; class Bivalvia; order Myida; family Myidae; genus Mya; species Mya arenaria. Next base: position 13,218,537 of record NC_069123.1, read on the forward strand.
TTCTGTTGTTAGAAAAACATGTACTCCCTGTGAGGCGGTGTTTATGAAGCCTTGGATATTTTAACAAGTATTTTATCACTAACATGTATTTTGATTAATGTATTAACGTTTGATTAGCATTGATAATTTGCATGGCTGACATGTACATTCTACATATTAGTAAGAACCGTTTGAAATTAGTTACATGGCAAATGGTATTTAAAAGCGGAATTTCTTGCGACGAGCTTGGCGTGCTTATACTCGGTAAAATATCAAATGTTAGTATTAGTATAAAAATAATTACAAAATAAATTTGATGCATATTTGGAAATAAAACTTAGATTGTTTGTGTTTATGGTGTTTGGCGTGCTGGTAGTATATCTACTTATGGATTTTGTTCAAATGTGTACATGCATCCAGACCATACCACGTAGTTTTCATTATGACCCTCCTATTTATTATTTATCCTATTTATTATTCATCAAAAAATAAAGAACAAACCATGATAGCGTGAATTTAGCAACAGAATATTTCAACGATAACAAATTAAATGTCACCAGAGTATGTGTGTACTTGATTATAAATAATTATTAATCAAGGAAATAGGTATAAAACTTACTCTACATACGCATTACTGTTGATGTCACAATCATATGTCAAAGGTATATACATATTTTTAAGACTTTTTAGTGCTTTCAGTTTAATGCATTTAACCTCATATACTGACAACCATTTCCTACAAGCGAAAGAGCACGCTGTTAGTTACCTTCCACAGAATTATATGTGCAATGATCATTGAGTGGTTAAGTAAGAGAATGTGTTATATGTAGTCGTATGTCCTCTTTCACAACGTAAAATGGTTATGTTACAAAATGGGTGAAATGTATTTATTTATTCTCGTTCACAACCTAAGATTCCCTCTGAATTAACCAGCGCGTGAAAATATTAGAAGATGAGAGAAATAAAGTTTGTTTTCTTTCACATACTTATTGGTTAAATGCCGTCTGAAAGAACCATAGCGAAGCTGGGCGATATGTTGTTGTGAGTATTCTGGTCCTCGGGATCATTGATAACAACTTTTGATAATAGATATCGCTTAACCCGGCGATACCAGGAGTTGACACTTCACTATCAATTAACTCGAGTGCTGCCCATTTCATGATATATATATATATTATGGGAAAAGAAAGTGTTACTTGTTGGCACATACTGATAAGCAATGCCACCTTGATTCAAGAAGTTTTAATGAATGAACATAATACACCAAAGAGAACCATACGTTTTTTGAACAGCCAACTTCAAGTCAACGCAATCACAGTCAATGGGTGTCTAATACCTTAAATTCAAGTTTGATTATTCGTTTTAACCCAAATGACAGCAAACTTTTATTTTCTAAAGTTCAAAAGTTTCTACACTACTTATTATTATATATTTCCCTATACATTTCAATGAAAACAGGCAACACTAGTTGGAAAAAGTGACAACCAACTATTTTACGCTTTACGAATTAGTTCAAACCCAATTGATTTAAACAATAAAAAAAGTTGCGCTTCTCCTTTTAAAATTTACTCACTATACAATGAAATACCGTTTATTTGTCACGAAACCCGTGTTGCTTCAAACCGAAAGACAGCAAGGTTCTAGTCCAGCAGAAAATATTAAATCTCTAAGAATTGATGTGTTTTTTCTCTCTGGGTGCAGCTTTTGGGCTTAATTTAAAGTATAAAAACTATAAATTATCTACATCACTCAGACTTAAACAATAAACAGTAAATGTCAATCTGAAGAAGCATTCTCGATCATAGATATACAGAGGGCTTATGTACACCACATACTGGTATTTAGCATTTAATTAAAAAGTACCTTTATGGAAACTCGGATATTATGTAAACAAATACAAAGAATGTTAAGCTTTAATATTTAAAACAATAGTATTTACTCAATTCCGAGAAAGAATTTTAATTGTTTAAAATTTGTTTAAACTTGTATAGAAATGCTTATCTTTCTACTTTTATGCAAGATACAAATATCTATAAAAATAGATTTGCATTTCCATGTGTATTCGTCTGGTATAAATAACATTGTTATAGAAATAGCACATGAAAGCTATTTATTTCGTTCTTATTTGTATGTTAATGAATAAAAGACAATTATATTTAATAGCATACTTTGAGTCTATGTTTGTCTTTATAAAATATGTAAAAAAAAGGTAAATAAAATAAGTCATGGTATGCCTTTCTTCAAGTTTGAAGCATTACATAACGATGGTAACATATTTTATAGAAAGAGTGGATGTATTATTCTACAATGTCCAGAATACAGATCAGAAAATCAGTTTAATCCAAGACATTATAGCATTATATAAAACTCAGAGCTCTGAAGTACTAAGCTTTAAAGAAAACCAGCTGTGAATCATTAATGACCACAAATGGCTATTTAAATAATAAACGTCTCTTATAGAACTATTTAGATCCAGACTGGATTCGACTTTGATGAAATGGACATCAATCATATTAATTTAAAAGCAGACATAAAATTATTATAATAAAAAACATTAACAAAAAGAAACAAAAAAACTAACTTATAATATTGTGAACCTAAGTCGAACAGAGTTGAAAGAAAAAAAATCGAAAACAACTATCGTCTTAGGTAAAAATGGCTCATGTGCACAAATCCGGTCATTCTACGGCTCAAGCACGAACTCTTGTACAATTTTGGTTGACTGGCTGATTTATTCTGAATTCGTTTCGAATGTGTCGTGTTTTTGCAATAAAAAACACATTTATGAGAAAAAAACATAATCAACCGTTTTATATTCTAATCTGAACACTCTCTATGTAAAACCAAAATTAAGAACTTTTTTTTAATGATCTTTATTTAAAAGCTTGATGAGACAAGGAAAATTTGTAAACGTTCTTTGCAACATTCGTTTGAAAACACATTTAAAGGACGTTCGCAACAATTCACGTTCCATCTGAGAGATTTCGTTATTACAACATTAAATAAAAACCGAAACGTTTTTATAAAGCTGAACAAAAGAAAGTTAAGGGTATAAAATCGGGCCAAAATTATACATTCAAAACCAACTAACCGGTTTTTCACAGTATGAATCCGGTTTTTGCAACATATTGCATCCATTGAACAACGTAGAACAAAGCGTTTGAACACATACTTATGGTGGCAATTTTCAAAACATTTACTTGATAGAACTAAGGCGTGATCATTTCTGACTGATAAAGCCATCTTTTGTTTTGGTGCTGCTTTTTCTGTAAGAGTATCAATCAATATGTATGAGCATTAATGACTCATACCGAAAATAGTGTTCCCACATGTTAGGACGTATTTCGACATGAGCGCCCTGATAAGTACTGTTGTTTCCAAACCATAAATCAACATTAAAACAATCTGATATAATCAAAAGAATTGAACTCTTTGCCAACAGGGAGCGTTTTGTTTATATTCTTTAAAATTATGTCGTTGACACGATGAATGGATTATGTCAGCTGTCGTCTAATATAATTATTATTAACAGGGACTAATTGAAACTCTGTCACCTGATTATACATCATGATGAATTATTCAGACAATGTAAAATACATTCAGACAAGGTAAAATACATTTTTCCACATAGAATATGCTCAAAACTCCTTTAAACCCAAAACACAATTTACTGTAGTAAAAATCGACAAATCAACAACAGTCTTGCAAATGACAACACTGAAAGAAAACAAGAGTCTTAGGACAGCGGGCTCGATAATACGCCGCTTTTACTTAGAAATTAAGAAAATAAAAATGTTATATTTGCCTATTAAACGCAATCCAAAAAGGGCAAATTGAAAAGTGAATACGTTAAGCCAAAATGCGACAAAACCAGGCTTTTTTATGATTGACAGAAGAACTCAAGCCATCGATATGAGATTCAGCTTTAACTGATTTTTTATACTTTAAGTAACAGTGAGTGTGATCTTTACCCTAAGGGCACAAAATGCAATTTCATAGAAGTCATCCATAAACTCTTCCAACATACCTAGTTTCTTCACAACATGTCAATCCTAACTATAGTTATCAGTACCAAAGGATATCTTTTTAATAGCAGTGACCTTGCGCTTGACCTTAGAACACGTATGGCATTGAAAGATCTCCATGAACTCTACCTTATACCAAATTTGGTTTCTATATGTCTAACGTTACTTAAAATATTCGATTCCATAAGTGAGTATGACGCCGCCCTACCACCGGTCCACCGGAACAACGTCATCCTTATCATCAAGTTTATTTTGTGATAACCTGTTAATAGTATAATAATGTGCCGGTGAATACAAATAAAAAAAGTTTGTTTTTTTGAAAAAAAGTTATTCATATAAGGCCATTTTTTGTACTTAGACCTAATGAGAATTTATGAAAATAATTGTTTAATGGCCGTTATAAAACAGTGTGAAGTATAAAGTCGTTTGAATGCAGGGTATATTTATAATAAGTGAAAATCCCAACTTGCCCTAAAAGTTTTATAGTACACAATGTGCCCTTAAACTTTAAATTAAGTTCAATAGTTAAACAGGGCCCATATTTGGTATTTAGGATAAAATGTTGTTATGTAACCTAATTGTAAGATGGTCGTCTAAAGTCTGTGTAGTATTAAGTCAGTTGAATGAATGATATAGAAGAAATTAGTAAAAATTCAAACTTGACCTTAGTCAATTAGGGGTCATAATTGAATTTAAAATAACATTGAGTTTAACCTCATTGTTTGGTCTTTATGAACAACTGTGTTAATATGAGTGAATTGAAATAATAGTATTGGAGTTATCCGCAGATGCAGATAAAGACGCCGAAGCCGGGGCGAGAAGTAAACACTCCTTATTCTTTGAAAAGTCGAGCAACCCATAAATCCTTACTATGTTTTACCAGTGTCGACGTTCTTTTATTGGTAATAAAAAGGTTTCGTATCTGTTTCGTAATTTTTATCACATACAGACAGTGTCAACTACCGGTTTTGCTTGGAGTAATCTGTCAGGTTTAACCAATTTCATTGGCAACATCGTGAGGACATAGTGGCTATATAATTGCGATATGTCAGTAACTGGCACGCTATCACGTTGTATGTCTTTAATTTAGTCTAATAAGATTACCCCTCTTTTTCCCAGTTTGTCTTTATAATGCAATAAACAAAATACCATCTTCCTTGTGGTAAGAATTTTAATGCAATGATGTTAAAACGATATGACTGTCACGAGTGCTCTAGATTACGGTAACATTTGCACAATGCTAATTAGCACAACAAATGTGACAAGTTCGGAGAAAAACATAACATTAGATGAGTATATAATTCATATGCGAGACGTCTCTGCATCCCAATCAGCACATCCAGAGATTTCCTCGACCTATCAAGATAGTCTACCCAGGGAAAAGTCAATGGAATAGCAAACAACCATATCATCAGAAACGAATTTCAACTCTTGCTTATCGAGAATGTACACCGAGTAACCATATAATAATTTCGTTTGAGTTTCCCTTTGATCGAATATCTGTTCCACTACTGTCGCAGTCATTCCTGATAGGCACTACGACGCATTTATATGAAACATGAGTTATATCAGTACGTCCGTAACACGATAGTGCGCAAGACAATTTTAGCCCTGCTTATGGAGAAATTACAAATTCCACCGACAGTATTGATTTAAAAGCAGTTTAACAACGGCGCTTTGTTTCGACTATGATTGATATGTCCCTTAAATTGTTGTTATTACTAACAAATCATATCTTCCTCTCAGATCAGATAAACAGCGTCAATTTGTTAGAAGACTATTTTTATTATTAAGAATGTTTCTCAAAACAACTTTTCCAAATACTGACCTTGGCCATTTCAAATGTTTTGTTTATCTGGTGTTTTTACTTGGCTTAGTAAACGATACAGGTGGCATTTGTGCTTTGTGCCTTAATTTTAAGGTCACATCAAATTTAGGCATGCTAGCACGTCAGCACCACGATATAAAACTGAATCATTGTTCGGCATTACGTCACGCAGCACGTGTAGCTTTCCAATCTAATTCTGAATTTACAAGTCACTGCTTAAGTGTATTGTTTCCCACTGTACTATTCACTTGGTTATTTATTTATTTTTTATTGTCTGGTGATGTTCACCCAAACCCAGGTCCTACTTCAAGTCAAGACTCATCTGTCAGTAGTTCTCATTTTGACTTTTAAAATAACTTGTCTAACTTCTTGTCTTGTCCTTATTACCTTTCGCTTGTTCATTATAACGTCCAGAGTTTACTACCAAAATTAGATATATTGACATCTGAACTTTCTTTCGATATTCTTACTTTTTCCGAAACTTGATTAGGGGATGCAACTTAAGATGGTCAAATTCTTATTCCTGGATTTTCTAATCCAATTCGTCGTGATCGCAGCGATAATTGTTATGGTGGAGTTGCTGCTTACGTTAAAGAAGGTGTAAGCTTTAAACGACGAAGTGATTTGGAATTAAATTATCTTAAATGTCTGTGGCTTGAACTAAAATTTCACACCAATAAACGAGTATTAGTTGGTGTTTTCTATCGTCCACCCAATTCTGAAAATAATTACTATAACCTCATTGAAGATTCTATTGGTCTAGCAAGAGAAAGTGGTGTTGATGATGTTATAATTACAGGTGATTTTAACCTCAACACCCTAGTTGAAAAATCAGGGAGGAATATACTGTCTTTATCGCAACAGTTTGCCATCGAACAATGTATCAAAGATCCAACTCACTTCACAGAAAATACTTCGTCGATTATCGATCTTTTATTTGTTTCGAATTCCAACGACTTAGTCCATAGCGGCGTTGGTGAGCCATTTCTTGAGCAAAACACTCGCTTCCACTGTCCTATTTTTGGTATATTTAAATTCCAAAAAACAATCAAAAAGACTATTCGTCGTCGTATATGGAAATATGACAATGGGAATTATATTCAACTTTGTCAAAGGCTTTCAGATACTGATTGGTCATTAGTTCGTAGTCCAAGCATTGATTGTTTCACATCTTCTCTTACTAAGACTGTTGTTGATCATGCTCAGGAGTGTATTCCTAATAAAGAAATATATATCCATCCCTTTGAACCTCCCTGGATAAATGCAGATATTAAACTAAAAATACGACAGCGGAAATGCGCTTATAAAAGGGTTAAACTCACTAATAATCCAATGCACTGGGCCAGATTTTGTGGCTTGAGAAATGAAGTCGTCTCTCTAATCCGGAGCTCAAAATTGAAATATTTCGATTCACTTGCTTCGAAACTTAAATCTGATCAACTCACTTCGAAAGATTGGTGGAAGACCCTTAAATCACTTATCTCTCCGCAGACATCACGGGAAATCCCCCCGCTTATTAACCCGCTTAATGATGAGTTTGTTGCAGACAATAAAGCCAAGGCTGACATTCTAAATGATTATTTCGTTCTTCAGACTTATGTTGACGACTCATCACATGTATTACCTCGGGTTGATTTAGCTTTCAGTGATAGAAAACTTGATTTAATTGTTATCATGCCTTCAGAGGTAAAAGATGTTCTGCGTAGTCTATCAATTGGAAAAGCATCTGGACCCGATGGCATTGATAATCGTGTTTTGCGAGAAGCTTGTACAGCACTTAGTCAACCTTTATGTGATTTATTTAACGCTTCGCTCTGTTCTTGTGTTGTTCGTACAAATTGGAAATGTTCAAATGTTTGTGCTGTGTTCAAAAAGGGAGATCCTCCGGACCCTTCTAATTATCGACCAATATCTCTTTTAAACACAATGGAGAAGGTTTTCGAAAGAGTTGTATTTAAACATGTATTTAACTTCCTTCGAGACACACATTTCCTTACCCGATATCAATCTGGTTTCCTGCCAGGGGATTCTACCGTAAACTAACTTACCTACTTATATAATAGCTTTTGTCAAGCTCTCGACTCTGGTCTCGAAATAAAAGTTGTTTTCTTTGATATAAGTAAAGTATTTGATAAAGTTTGGCATCGTGGTCTTCTCTATAAACTCGAAAGAGCTGGCGTGTGTGGTAGTTTATTATCTTGGTTCGCCAACTACTTAGAAAACAGACGACAACGCGTTGTTATCTGACTTAAAATCAATTAAAGCAGGTGTTCCACAAGGATCAATTCTGGGCCTTCTTTTATTCCTTGTTTATATTAATGATATAATTAGCGAAATTGATTCGTCTATTAACCTTTTTGCTGACGATACTAGTCTATTTGTTATAGTGGACTCCCCACAGACGGGGGCTGTTCAATTACAGAGAGATATTGATAAAATAAGTCTTTGGGCTGAAAAGTGGCTGGTCAAGTTTAATCCAAACAAATCAGAATCAATGGTTATTTCTCGAAAGAGGAACAAACCAATACACCCCTCTCTGTACATGTTTGATATTGCTATCCCTGTAGTGGAATCACACAAGCACCTTGGTATTTTCTTTTCTGATGGAGGAAATTGGCATTCTCATATTAACTATATTATTGGAAAGGCTTGGTCTAGAGTCAATATCATGAAACGACTCCGTTATCAACTTGATAGGAGGTCTCTTGAGGTCACCTATCTATCATTCATACGGCCAATCTTGGAATACGCTGATGTTGTTTGGAGTAATTGTACTCAATATGACAAGGATGAACTTGATAAAATTCAAACTGTGTGTGCACGTATTGTTACTTGTTGTACTCGATTTGTTTCCCTGCGACTTCTTAAGATCGAATCTGGTTGGGAGGATTTAAGTTCTCGGCGAGAAAAACACAAGCTTCTTCTTTTTTTCAAAATGAAAAATGGTCTTGCACCAGATAACCTTTCTGACCTCGTTCCACAAACAGAAGGCCAAGCCTCGTCACGATTGTTAAGAAACTCATCACACATATCTAGCATTCGTACAAATACTTCACTTTATATGAATTCTTTCCTACCTTCTACTATATCTGCATGGAATAATCTCCCAGGCGAAGTAAAATTGATTGACAGTGTTTCTGGATTTAAAACTTATCTGAAGTCGGATGTCCCAAAAACGAATGATCTTTTTTATTATGGTAAGCGCCGATTACAAGTCTTGCACACACGTCTTCGCAATGAATGCAGCTCACTGAATCATCACCTGTTTGTTAGAAATATCGTGCCGTCTCCCCTCTGCTCGTGTGGAATTCAGGAAACATCTTATCATTTCCACCTAATTTGTCCTCTTTATACAGATCAAAGGCGAATAATGCTGTCTTCTGTAGAAGAGCTGACTGAAGTAACTCTTCATAACCTACTTTATGGTGATGAAACTCTTTCAGAAGATCAAAATAATATAGTGTTTGATGCTGTTACGATTTGACTAGTTACCCAACATTTGTATCGAATTCAGACTAAATTTGTAATGTCATTCAAAGTTCTAAGCTAAGTAGATTGATTGACGCTTGAAGTGTATTACCTAAACCAACCACCTAACCTTTCCTTCTTCTTATTTCTCCGTTTGAATTCAATTAACGATATTGCGTGATACTAGTAATAAAGTAACCGTGTTATCATATGTCCCAGATATAGTTCAACATTCTGTTATTTTATATTCATCGTTATGATTTTCATTTTGTCATCTATATAGAGTTTATATAATGTCCGTCACTTAAAAAAGCACTCTACAAATTGTTTGGAGAAGAACATTAAAAGATTTATTTATCTTTCGTTCTCATCCGTTTTATAACATTTGTACTTGTATTTGATTTACATTGTATTTGACATGTATTGATGAATAAAATATGTTTAAACTAAATACTGACCTTTTCTAACTATTGTTTCTAGAGATTAATTTTGTTTATGATTAGGTTAAACAAACTTTGTTTTCATTCGTAATTCTTCCACTTACAAAAAAACAACAGCCGAACAGATTTGCGAAATTCCATGCACGTTCATTTGTCTAGGCATGCATAGACATTTTAAACAAATTACCTTGTCTTGTCATTTAAGTGTATGTACAGCATGGCGAACTACATTTATTTGTACTTTTCATTACCTGATCGAAAAGGACCCATTTTTTGTGTTAAGATACCTGAGGAAAAACAATTTAATTAAACGCAATTTGGCTATGTGTGTCTCGTAAAACTGACGCCCCAAGACAATTGCTTCTGACAATTTAAATCAGTTTCCTGCATGACATAAAAACATTATACTGCCTCATGCAGGTTATTTATTTTACGCGTTTAATTAAATGATAATTTTAAGACAAAAAAATACTCGATCAAACATATGTGTCCATCCTTAGGCAACCAAACAGTTACAGATATACAATTGTCTACTATTTACCTCACCGTTAACCACGACAAAATGGGATAACTTTTTATAACCCAAAGTATACCATGCTTATAGCAATCTGTGTTCAGAATGGCATTTGAATCCACTCTTAAATTGACAATGCGTCCAAACAAGGTTTTCATTAAATAGCTTGGCTGTTGATCCATTTGTTTTATTGGATTCATGTCTCTATAGATGGCATATTTTGTAATGGCATATTTTGTAAAGCCATGCTACAGTTTTTGGAACGGATGATCAAGACAGCATTGTAGACAGACGAGGCTGATGTCATGTGACCCTAAATTATACGCTGCCACAATTCTGACAATTACGTCTGTCTTGAGTCTTAAATAAAATTATGTTATGAACTATGCAATTTGTCATGACAAAGATAAAGTTTCGAAAATAAAATTATTGGTCAATAGTTCTATTTTCGAAACTTTATTTTTGTCATGACAAATGCTCAAATTACTTACGGAGTTGTAGTTATTGGGTTACATTGTTCAATTATATTTCTTGAATTTAATCAATTCAGATAATCCTGTTTCCAAAATTTCCTCAAAAGGGAAATCGGGGTACGTTATCGATGAGTCATTTAGAAATGGTTCAAAATGATAATATAAATGGATATTCTCAATGTGTTGGCATCACTAAAGCGCCATTAACTGTCTACTTTTTTCATGTTTCCAAAAAATACAACAACAATTACCAACTGAAGTATAACTGTGATTCATAACAATTGTATTTTTGGACAAGAGCAACATTCCTTTTTTCTTTTATACTTTTAAAATTATCAAAAAGCGAAAATCAAATTCCTCTTATTATCTGGTATAGTTTTTCAGTTGAAACAAATTTGGCTATTTATTTTTGAAACTCCACATCTCTCTTTTGGAATATCGAGCTACGCCGTACGATTACGTTATTATGGCATCTTGACTAATCTATTTTTATTCTCAAAATATAAAAAGTAAGATCTTGATTGTCTTGATTATGGACACAAGTTCTTATTGATGTATAATAAGAATATTACGTCCTGAGACGTCTTTTGTAGTTTGCCCCCTCTTTTGACCATAATTTATAATAGTATTTGTTTTCATCATTTCACATTGTCTCTAAATGGGTTTTTCGCCGTAGTTTCACTTGATCTCGACGCATTTATCGGTACTTTAATATACAACATTATACACATACTTCAAGCATATTTTTTACAGGTGTTCACTATTTTATCCTGCCATTTTATTCTAACTGTACTATGATACTTCTAGGTATTACTCAAAGAAGCAAGGGATTATAGACAAATTGACATTTAAACCAAAATATCGTTTTATATTAGTTAAAAGTAAGGTGAAGGCGCATTGTCTGGCAACAACATCTTTGGCAGTAGCTTGAATGTGCGGTATCAATATGTTGGAAATACAACTTGTGTTGCGTTAAATTCAGTATCCTGGTGTTTCTCGTGCCAAAAAAATCGCATCTATCGTCTCGCATGGTTAACCTCGACAGTAGAGTGTTATTTTCTTTATAATAATCGATTGAGTACTAGGCAAAAGTTTGTTAGTGTATAGGCCATGTAGTTTCAAATTTCAAGTCGATACATTTTTTTTTCTTTTCATGAATTTCATGAAATTTGCGTTAAGAAACAAAATTCAGTGTATATAATTTAAATCAAGCACCAAGAAACCTGAAGGCCTCGCCTTATATTTCATAAAATGGATGTTTAGAAACAAAATTCAGTTTGTTTAATTAAGCACCAAGAATCCTCACGGCCTCGCTTGTTTTTCATTTTTTCCCCATTCGTTTGCTGTTTTACTTAAACGTATCTATATCCTTATTTCAAATATTTTCCAATTCATAACATACAAATAACAATATAAAACAGATAAGTGGCGTGCAAGTTTTGCTAGATGACTGGGTTGGCGTCGTTTGATCATTTATTATGTAAAATACACCGTAGCAAGTGTTTCATGATATTGTCTTTTTTGACGAAACTGTAAAGTAAGATGTGCGATTACGTCATTCTCGAATTTTTATGTGTTTTTATTATTCTAAAACAAAACATTGGTAGGCGTATATCTTGTATTGTGACAGACAAATGAATCTATTGGTAATGTAAATATATATTGCATTAAAACAGTGTTTTTGATAGTTGTTGTCTTTGTTTTGCTAGTGGGGATGTCCTAGTAAAACATCTAGGTCCGAAACTATCCATAAGTGGAATTGTGAACCAAAAGTCAAGTAAAGCGTCCATTTTGTCATTATCTGATAGCGTAGTACTCTTATTAAACTATATATACAGAAAAAAATCCTCTAAAATTTCTAAAATCGTAGTCCTGTAAATCTCAGCAATCACACATGATATTTTGTGCAGCTGACAATAGGCATGTGGCTATTGAGTCTTGTGTGGCTTAATGAAGTGGATTAATTTGTATAACCCATATAATTCCGCATAGGATATCTGTGGGCTATTTTGTCTAGCGCAAAAATGAATTTTGGCGCTAGGCATTAATGACAGCATCCTAACATGTTTCAAATATATTTTATTCCCTATTAGTGTAGTAAGATATTATTTAAATTTATTATTTGAGACAATATAGATAAGGACTTTACGTTCTATCATACGACGTCATATATTAGTTTTCAGAAATAGTTAAAACATAATATTATTAAGTAAAAGCTTAAGGAAGAAGGGAACGATACCTAGAGTGTTATTTATGTCTAAAATTGTAACTTTTTTTTTTTAGCAGGCGAGGAAACCAAATAGTACGAATGTCCGTGAATAGACGTGTATTTATATGTATCATATATACCATGTGCATATACAGCACATACCGGTTTATACATCAAACTTGATTTATAACTACTTTATTATTTGCCCTGCAGTGTTTAGAATATAGCTTTAAATTTGTGCATTTTGGTTGTTTATGACCTTTTGTTGTGTTAACAATGAAGCACAAAAACAGGTCACTCTCAACATTTATATCACTAAAAAATAATGTGAATTAACAAAAACCATCGTGTCTTGAATATCATTAGGTATTTTGCAATTTTATATGTTTATTTCAATAAGGTTTTGCCACAGAACAAAATATATGCGAAACCCTTAACTAGATGCGTATTTTTATGGCTGTAAAGTTTAAAAGGGGTCCAAAACATAAGAGACAATATAATTCATAGTACAGTTGTATTGGTTTGTAAATGAAGAAACAAACATGCGTTCAGGTATACTTAAATAGCGTCCATCTGACATGACTCATAGTTAAATTTGATGTAATAACCCGGCTTTATACATGTATACTGATAAATTATGATAAGCCTCAGAATCAAACACGTCCGAGATTTTATTAAGACAAATATTTTGATAAAGATTCATTTAATTCAATAGTAGCAACACTCTGGCAATTGTTGACTACAACGGAGGCTTCTGATATTTGACATTGTGACCTACATGTTCACACGACATAAACCAAAGCCGAATTTGCTCTAGATGACACCGAGACCTACATTTCATATGACAGGTTTCATCAAATGCGTGAAAATATTATTTCGTAAAATTTGCTAAATGCTCAAACACTCTGAACATCAACAAAAGGTTATTGGAAACGATATCTGTTATCGATTTCAGATAAAACACATATTAACATTATTGAAGGTTTTCTATTTTGGCCCTTGAAACGAAATTTTATATTGAGTCGATCCCTTAAAACATTTCCACGCATAACAAAATGAAGGCACTAAACTATTTAAATTAAAACACATGCAAAATCGACACAAACGACGCGATAGTAAACCTAGACTTTGCAATGTTTTTTAGAAAAAAAGGTAATATACATTGATGTTTTCAAATTGAAATCGTACCATGCCTTAGCGCATAGTTGGCATTGGATATCATTTGATGAATATATTTTAAATGGTCAGTTATTGAAGAAACATTCTCAGTAGTGTAAATATTAGTAACATGAATATGAGTTGAGAAAATGATATGTAAGAATCAGAGAGTTATTGTCAGCGTGTGAAACATTAAATTAAGAGACGTCGAATGCGCAACATGATATTACTTATATCTAAAATTACCTTCCTTGCAATCCAGACCGTAGCAGGTTTCCTGTAAACAAAATTATTCATGACGCTGGCTACAACAGTATGATCGTATGTCATTGGTGTTGTGAAGTGTTTCGTATAAGGTCAAATTTAATAGAAAAAAAGGAAATCATTTAAATGTTTATGACCATTATTTTACACATCAGTGTGAGGCTAAATTTCATTGATTTGATACAGAACCATTAAATTGAGCATGACTGCACAGAACGTGCTTCAAAAAAATATGACAATGCATGAAAAATGTCAATTTATTACAAGACTTAGTACCATTACCATATAAATGCCAAAATGATCTTTAATTCATTATTTCAACAGGAGATTTAAATTGCAACTAAAAAAGGAAACCATACAACGCTTGAATTAAAGCTAACCTATTTGTATTATTTTATTATAATTATTGATGAGATTATAACTACCGTGGTATTCATTAAGTTCATGTTTAATAGAACGAACATACCAGATCTCTAATAAAATTGTTCTATTTTAATTGTGAAAAGACATATTACTATTAATAGTAATTAAAAAATCGACTGTTAATATATTAATAGTTTCGTATAAAACTATCGATACACTACCAGTTTTGCTTTTTCAATTGTAGAACTGAGTCATTGTCTCAAGTTGTATAAGTTGGTTAAAATGTCATTTTCTTTTTTTCAGAAAATTATAATTGGAAATCACGTCTATCGTGCAATATTATGTATTCGTGTTTTCAATGGCAAGAAGAATGTTGCTATTAAGGGAGGCTTTATGTTTTACTAAAACACCAATCAAATGCTGTTACTGCATTCGTACAACGTCTCAATATTTAATAGACGAGTGCTAGAGGTTATATAACATATGCAAATCAAACCCAGGATGCGTTTAACAGAGCTTAAGGCAGTGTTTTATTTCAGAAGGAGAGCGCAAAGCGATAATTGCATACATAACTGATTTTTTAGCTCGGATACTTGTCAGAAAAAGTGCACCTGAGATATATATTAAACTGAAATATATAACTAAAGTCATAATTGAATACACATATGTTTCGTATTAACACGATTTCGAAATCACATATGAAAGGCACAATGAACTGCTTCTCGTGTAGCTTGTGTATACAGTGACGGCTCCATCATTTGGCTTGATATGGAGTACAACTTTGGATATGCGGTTCTTTCTCCCCACCCAACCCCATCCCACCCCCGAAAAAAGCAATATATGGTTTAATTATGGTACCGTAGTAATTGGATAAATTTTTGGACCTGTGTGAGGTGTTGTGTCTATAAACCAACTAAAAAACAAATGAACTCGTGTCGCAGTGACCTCTTGTTGGATTGACCGTTTCAATGAGGCAATTTTATCATTTATCGGTAAACTAATTTAAGGTATTGTTGGTATGTTGGTGGCGTTTGTACGTTCAGTGTCTGAAATAAAATGATATTTGGAATATCGTTCAAAACAAACTATAATGTATGTCTTTGTCTACACATTGTAAGAAGGTATGACAGACGAAATCATAACGTTTCAGAAATGACAGATTGATGCGTTACATCTTTCGAATGTAATTGTCCTAAACCAACTATGGACTAATATATCAAAGAATGAAATTCAGAGATTTGAAGTAGCGCATAGGTTTTGTGTACAACACATGTAAGGAGTTCAACGAAGTGGTGCTCCTAAATTCGTTTTATATACTTTTATACTTTGCACATTACATCTACTGAAGTATTTATCGATTGTAAAAAACTTCAGTTTTTCGGTCAAATATGCACACCTCCGTGTCAATATTTAGCGAAGATCATCTTCAACAGTAGACTAAATACGCTTTATCAACTTTGGTAGACAAACTGTAGATTTGTACCTGACATTCTATCGGCTGTGCCAAAAATGCGCTTAAGTCGATTACATAACGCAGTATATAAATACTGGGCAATTTCATCCAAGTATGAATGGAAAACAACTATTGATAAAATTGTGTTACTCCCAGGTAGACAACCGTGAACGAAAATCGAGCAATGCAAAATATGATATCTTTTAATAATTGTTCGCCACTATGGATTATTGCAAGAAATAAACCCAAATTGCGACCAATCTGTAAGCATGATTTTGAAATATTTGTGTCACGCTAATATTTACAAATTTGTAAATACTGTTATTTATGGACATGCAATTGTATTGTTCATCTCTTATTTAATTTTCATGCGAAAGAAGAGTACCTTAATTCCCTTTGGGATACAATTTACGAACAGTGTGGGATCGACATTTTTAAGTCGATAATGACAATGACATGTACAGTTGCAATAGTAAGACTCTTGCGGCTGGTGTAACTTTGGATTACTAAAAAGCTTCAATAACGGTTTTCACTATTATACCTTATATACTCTTAATTGTCGTTTTGTTTAAGGCAACCTTAGTGTTTACTTTATTATATTCCGGCTATTACTAATTTGGACAAATGTTGTTCACTTGTATTTTACACAGAAAGCGCCAGGTAAAGATTGTCTGTAATACATCTTGAGTAGATATCTCTGAATAATTGTCGTTCATATATTTTGTCAATTAAAGACTACATCTGACTATTTATACATAATTGTATGTGCAATGGAGATGTCGATTGTGTTAATGATTACTTGAAATGTTTAATATTCGTAATATCCATCTATACAAGATCATAATGTTCTTTGAATGTTTGTGTATATCATATCAAGCGATGTATGTATATATTCTTTGTATTCATATGTATATATGTTAATCTCTTCACTTGTGGGGGAATAAGAAGTATCTAAGTATCTATCTAATACAAAATCAAGGAAAAAATGCACTACACATTTTTGCTTTTTTTCATAGCATTACCTTGCCAAAAAAAACAATGAATTGTTGTACAATGTGTCTATATCCAATCAATTTAATGCACCAGACGACAGTCAGAGATGTTTATAGGTATGCAAATGACACACATGATGTAATTAATAAAGGTTTATTGCAGAGAAGGGCGCCATAGACATATTGAAACTTATTGGATAAGCAGCTCACACGAAACGCAACAGACCCATTTGTCAAAAGGATTGCACTTGATAACACAGAACCAAATATCTAGATCATCGAAAAATTACAAATGTATCGTATCAATGTGAGTATATTTATTACGTAGATACTAAACATCATAAAGTTTTATTTCATAAAGTTAAAACTAAATTGCATTTCAGAAAAAGTTTACTTTTGTTTTTATCTTTTTTTATATATATTGCGCATTGCTGCAACCTGGAAGCTATTCTGGATAAAAGTGTTCTATCATACCAGGTGGCCGATACTGACGCGGCAGCCTTAAACATTTCTGAAATATTCAGTTCATTATGAACTACCGGTAATTGTAGAACAATAATTTAAAAGGGTAAAGGACAAGCAATAAGTGCATGAAGTGCCTTAATATGTGGCGTTTTCCTAGTTATACGGCTCCGGATGTAAATACAGAAAGAAAGAGTTCAAATGGTCAAGTATTCATATTCATGTTATTGAAGTTGAATGCAAGAAAGTGTCCTTTGTGCATAAAAATGTTATTTGGCATTGTATTGCAAAACATTGATAGTTTCCGGTGTAAATATTGGAATTCATAATCTTGTGAAGTCAGTAATGTTTTAAGCCGAATAACTTCATGACCTTCGGGTTATCTAATTCTTGCTCAAATTTGGCAGACGGTTTTATGTTCAACAATATGTTTAATTGAGGTTAAATGCGTGTATTGGATCGTTTAACAGCAGCAATTGCTAGTTTATCAATTTGGACTGTTAAAGGTGAAAAGTAAGGTTAGGAGGGTCTATCTGAAACACTTTTTTATACCTTATTTATACAAAATACTGACATATTCGTAGTTATCAAAAATGATCGGTAAATCGTAAATCGAAGTAAAAATCGTAAATCGAAGTAAAAAAGGTATAATGAAATAGTTCCTTAAATTTTGATAGCTTCGGTCATATAATATCATAAAAAATACCTTTATGTTTGGAATATGCTTTTCTTTCTTAAGACTTTTCGTTAATCAAGCAATTGCAGTCCTTTGAATTTTGTTGCATTTGAATGATTTGAAATATTGAACTAGAACATGTTTATATGGATATGCAAGTCATTACCTATTAAGCTGTATATGTATGGCGTCTATATTAACTATTCCTTTTTAGCTAAAATGCAGGCTCTGGTTTTATATTTATCTTTTCAAAGCCTCAGATTGCAATACTGCAACACATGGATTTTCTCATTGACTGCAACAAACTGTTGGAAAGTTGCTACCATATTGTTTTACACGATGATTTTGTTCGGTGTCTTACAACTGCCTTAATTACTGTTTATATCTTAATCAACATAGTCAATTACGTTATATAGCTGTAAAAAATCTAAAATTAGTTTAGACAGCAGGTACAAATGCGTATTAAGTTATGTCTCGTGATGGATGCTCGCATGCAGCTTTGCCTCATTTGCCAAAAGATGTTTTAAACCTAGTTAATCTATCATACCATGGACTCCCATGTAAGCTTGACTTAATTTATTCAATATAAAAAGTCTTCAATATTTTTTGTTGTGTCTAGTTTCGGTTTTAATATCAAAAGTACCACTCAATATTATATGAAAAGCTACAAAAACAGTAGCTCAGTAGCCAAAGGTTTAAACATAAACCCCGCCTAATGACACAGGGTAAACGCCAAAGACATAAAACACAAAAACAAAAAATCACAAACTAGAAACATGGAACAACAGCACAAACAACACAGTTCATATATACTATATAAAAAACCACGTGTGTTTATCAAAACAAAAACTACGAGAAAGAAATCCACGTAAATAAATATCTAAAAACACTTTGAACTCTTGAAATATCAGGTTGACTTTTGCGTTTCATGGATAGGACTTTATTATTATTGATGTCTGTATAAATTTACATTTTTCTATAACCGACATCTTACTAGTCATGCACACGGTATTTGGGATCATGTTTTTTGTATAGAATGTATTTTCTGATTTGAATATGATCCTTAAGCCAGCATGATTAGAGACGAAACAATATATACTCGTCATATGCATCAGTTTATCACCATAGTGAATTACACTGCAGTTAAACAATGACCAAATCAGCCTAAGTGCAACCATCAAAATGCGATAGCTGTTAAGGGAACCATTTCCGCAAATGTAAGAAAAAAAACTACTTTATTGTTCAAGAAAGATAGTAGTTTCCTCTCTTTTTGTAAACTGACAGTTTCCTTAACGAAGCTATCCCAAATGCAATCATTAGTTATTTTCTCAAATAATTGTCAGCGAACACGAGATTGTTATCTTGTAGTTAAGAACGCAATTTTCGTCTGTCACTTGCATAAAATATAATTAATTACACCTTTAATCAGATCATCTCATCCCCTAAAATTTCATTTATTTCACATGAAAGGCCACAGACAAATTGAATGGAGAATATTCAGCAAAATTTGATAATTTTAATTGAAGAGTTCTTTCTGGAGTGCAGAAAAACATGCTTTCTGTTTCTTAAATTACATGAATATTTTCAGTACATGTGCATAATGAGTGAATCCTTGTAGCATGTTTACATTATTGCGCGCATGACCTTTGAATATTTAAACTCTTTAAGCAGATCGACAACAACTAAAGACAGTATAAATACGTTTTCTAGGAATTATTTGGACGTGTCTGGTATAAAACTTTATTTCAATTATACAATTTATTCAAGGAAGTCTATAAAAACATATCTAGAACTGATATAAAGGGGTTATTATGTTATCAAGTTAGAAAATCAATAGAAAAAAGTTGAATAATGGATGAAACATTAAAAGCAATACATGGAATTGAATAACATAGTTTACCCAGATGGCTTGCCTCAAATTCATGTACACTATCAGACTAAGCACAAATGCATTTAATTTACATCATAATCGATACATAAAGTGATGAAAACATATATCTAAACATCAGCTATAAGGTGGATGCACGATATTAAATATTCCGTGATTACTTTCTTGTGTGTCTTTTGTTTCTTATCTGTCAGAGCAATATCAAAGTAAGTGTTGGCTTGCTTGCTTGCAATATAAAAAAGAATGCTTATGGCCTTATTTGTGATGTAAATATAATATTATGCAGTTCATATTTGGCGCAGTACAAAATGACAAGAACATATTTGAAATTACGTATGGGTCTTTTATTCTTAACCAAGGATAGTATGTGTCTATGTCTAGACACTATATCGGAGAGATGACAAACGACACCAAAGATGTTCTCAACCGTTACAGAAATACAAATATGTCTCTAAAAACTATACATTATATATAAATAAATACTTAATTTCAGTCATGCATTTGGCTAGCATCGCCTTAAATGAGTTTTTACTTCCAGATGATAATAGAACTCTTGCTAATCTTAATCTGCCCGTTGACATCTAAACTGAGTAATTAATTATAAAACCAAGATAGTAATAACGTAAAGGTTTAAATTTAAACAAGTCTTCCATTCAATAATACAATAAAGGTACAAGGAGAAGCCCTGTTGTCGAATATTTAAAAAAAATCCATGTTAAGAGGCAGGACTAGAGACACAAAGAGAATTTAGTACAAACAGATCACAAACTACTGACGACTCCAGCATCAGCATTGCTTTACCGTTAATGGTGTCTTGCTAAACATATTAAGGTGGCGGTGATATCAATTGTTTGAAAGTATATGGACGTGTTTAAATTTTATAAATACAAAGGAATCATTACTATGTTATTAGAAATGAGAGCGGTGGGCAATAGCCTCAGCTGATAAATGTGTCATCGATAACATGAACGCCAAGAGAAATAGGACATTTAACTAAATACAGACCATATTTAGTTCCTTCTTATTAGTCTGTGAATGAATAAAAACAATAATATCCAATAGCATACGTCGTATGTCTTTACATTATATAAATAATGAAAAAAGTGAACATAGAATTATCATAGTAGGTCTTTCTTCACGTTTGCGCATTAGATTACAACGAAAAATTATTTTATTTAATGAATGGATGTGTTAGTCTAGAGTCCAGAATACAGATCAAAAATCAGTTTAATCCAAGACAGTATAAGCAAATATAAGACAAACTTGTTGAATGCAGACATCAAATTATTATAATAAAAAGCAAAACCAAAGGAAACAAGGAAAAAACGCCGATACGAAATAACAAAGATGTACATTTGTACAAGTTGATAACCAGAAGATGCAAGTTTAATAATATGTATGAAATATTTTTTTCAATGTAAACTTTACAAAAATGAAGTAATTGGAGTGAGTTTCTCAAAAATCCGGAAAGACGGGCTTTTCGCGAAAGGCAGCAAACAGCCAGGCTTTTCGTGAAACGCCGAATACGAAATATCATACATGTACATCATACATGTACTTTTTAAAGTTGATAATCATTAATGTAAAGTCTATTATGTCTTAAATATATTTTCAATATTTCCTTGACAAAAACCTATTTAATTGCCTTTGAATGCACAGATAATAGTGGTTCTTCGTCTAAAATTTCGTAAATGATGAGTAAAAAGGCCGTACAGGCTGTAATCGTCTATTAAACCACCTCGATAACGTAAACCATAGGTTTCTGTGAAATATGTGTACATAGACAATTCATTTTACATACAAGATCATTAAACTTTCGAAAAATTGTCTTTGTGAATATGTTATGTGGTAAGAATGTGTTTTACTTTGTCTGGATAATTCATCATGTTTTATCAAGCGACAAAGTTTCGATTAGTCCACGTTAAGAATAATTATAATTTAACGACAACTGACATAATCCATACATCGTATCAACGACGCATACGTTTAACAATATTAACAAAACGCTCCCTGTGGGCAAAAATTCAAATTAGTGATTATACCTGACTGTTTTGATGTTGATTTATTGTTTGGAAACAACTATACTAAACAGGTCGTACATGGCGAAACACGTCTAAATGTTTTGGAATAATATCTTCTGTATGAGTAATTAAAGCCAAAGGAACATATTTATGTGAAGTGAATGAAGGATATAGATATAGTTGGTAAACATTCTAACTTGCTCAAAACTTGAACAGGAACAGGACACAATGTGCCCTTAAAATTAAACTGAAGTTCCATAGTCAATAAGAGTTAAACTTAAACCTAAATTACAAAGTCAATTAGCGGTCATAATTTGTATTTAGAATGATATGGAGTTTCACCTCATTTTGTGTTGGTTCTGTACAACTGTTGGCGTTATAAGTGACGATGCAAACTTGCCTTTAACCATAACCGGTGGCCGACGCCGATGCAGACACCAGGCAGGGCGAATAGTGGCAATGTGTCAGGTTCTATCACTTTTATATGCAACATCGTGATGAAACAGTGGTGACATAATTGCGATATTGTCAGAAACTGACACACACAAGTTTACGTTGTGTCTTTTATTTAGTCGACTGAGCTTAAAAGTGTTTCGCAGTGCAAAAGTCGTTCAAAGGACCAAAACTCAAACTATTTAAAAAATACATTTTTTAATTTGAGGCTTAATATTTAGCAAGCCTTATTCATTTATCCGTTGCAACATGTGAATTTGTAATAAGGCGTTGAGCAATCTTAACGAACGATGTTTTGATCAGATTTCCAATCAAAAAGCATTTACATTTTCCAGATATTGTCATAATACAAAACGTTTATGTGTCAAAATGGTCAATACTACTAATTAACTAATTCACTACAATAACATGTCTAGAGGTTCTGTGGTGATTGCAGCTATTCTAAAAAAGATATTTGCATTTTCGTGACCAGGAAATGAATTTCATCCACTATTTTTTATCAATTTATTGAATAACTTTCTTATTTAAAAAGATATCATTTGGAACTCTCAAGACTTTGTTGATCAGTTAGTCTGAGGCATTTTTACACAAAAGATATGTTATAATGTGGACAGACGATTCCGAAAAATGTGATTGCTTTTGTATAAAAAATCTAATGATAATTTCTTTTGTAAAATTTGGTCTTCACATTACTACCCCAAAACATGTAACCAAGAATGTATGTTTAACTTCCCCCAAAACAGATCGTTCTCTAAACTAAATAAATTCTGAAATTTTGCAACGTTTTAGTTTTTGACCTTCCTCAACCACTTTTGCACTGTTGCAGGCTCTTAAGCAACTAAAAAAACACTATCTTGATTATGGTATGTAATGATGTTGAGCCTGCGACTACCACGTTACAAATGTGTATACATCTTTCTCTGCAAACCAGTCCTTTTTAGTTTTAAAAAAAACTGGCAATTCCCATGAGTGCGATAGCTAACGGTTATTCTTGCACAATCCCAATGAACACAACAAATATGCCTATCAAAGGACTATATCACATTTAGTAGGATCAGACATTCATTCTTGATTTGTAAAATGATTTATATGAGAACCAACCTATTAAAATCACCACATGAAGATGGAACAACGGTTCCATTGAAACACATATCTGGAACATTTAGCAAACGTTTCCCTCAGTTTACCCTTAATTTTGATTAGTGTGAACATAGCGAACAGCATCTGAAACCAGAATTAAGTTTTTACAGTTACGTATTGGGAATAATTCTTGGCAACAGAGAGTTAATTCATCGAAAATGTCCTTTTCTGAATACAAGGGTTGACTCATAGTGGCTTCTCCGTTTACATTCCTGTCCGTAATCTAATATCCTACTCGCTCACAGTAAACTTGCCCTTTTTTAATATTTATCGGCGTCAAAACTCAATTTCGACTTTTGATGATTACTACTCTGAAAACAAAATTACACGAAAGCCAAGACATGCAAGTTGATTCATGGCACTCTCTAAATAATTGACGCCATTACGCATTAACCAAACAGTAAACATTTATCACGTAATTCAGTTAAAACGTTTATCTGCGTTCTTTGACAATAATGTGGATATTAGGTAAAATATATCAATGTTCCAGCTCATTTAAATTGAGCGCAAGTACCTGAAGTAGTGTTCCGCTTTCTGTAAGTGGTTGTAGTTTTTCAGCTGAGGATGCACGGTTTTATAGTTTTATAAACGTAGTTCAAAGGCATCGACTTCAAATGCAAAATGTATGGACATTTCTTATTTTGAGGAAGCAATAAAGAAGATAATGATACAAATAAAACGATTCTCAATAATTTCAATCGAGCCCGAAACATGCCTTTTACAAATGTCTGAGAGTCCCTTTTAATACGTTCCAATACATTCAAAATATTTGGACAGTGCATCAACATAAAACAGTGTATATCTTTCTATCTATCAGTCACTTTCTACTTTGGTAACATGAATATGATGTAGTTTTCAGAAGATAAACGCATCATATGACATCATTTCATCTCTTAAATCCACTGCTCTTTTTTCCAATGAATATTGATAAGCGACTGTTGAAAATAAAATCCGCCCATGTCATAACGGTGCAACCCCTTAATACTTTCAATATTTCATTCGAGATAGGGTTGTGGACGCTGAGATCGGTATAACCACATCTCCCCATACCTTGGAATGAAGGAATGATCGCCAATCATCTATCTGTATGACTGTTTTGTTACTTGTCAGTGATTGATCAGGAACTATTTGCTGATTACGTTTGCGACTGATTAAAACCTTTCGTCGACTAGTCTAGTCAGCCAATCGTCCGTAACTGGTTTTGACTCTACAGGAAGTGGTCGGTGACTACGGATCGGTTGTATATCGATCACCGATCAAAACATTATTTATATACACAGGGTGTACTTCAAAATGGTTATTGTACTGTTTTTTTTTTGTTTTCATTGTTTTCAGGCCAAAGTGATGATTGAAGATGACTAGAATATACATGAAGTTCATTTGACTTTTTGAATACTTGTGACAAATTGATGCTACAATGCGTAGATAGGTCGTTAATAGGTTGTAGAGAATGAACACTACTCTTTGGACCAAACCCATCGCCTTACAGGCAAAACCAATCTGTGATTAAGAGAAAGAATCGACATAATTCTCTGCAAATTGTTAAATATGTTAAGCAAACCAGGAATGTTGCATTTCTGTTGCGGGAACTGTTTATTTGTTTTCTTTGTCTCCGGACATAGTGATGAGTAAAAAGAAATATAATAAAATTATTTTTGAATTCTGTGAATACGTGTTTCAAAATGATGTTACAATGTGTAGCTTGGTCGCCAAATAGGTTGCAAAGAATGAACACTACTGTCTGGACAAAAGCGATCGCTGCACAGTCGAAACCAATCTGTGAGTTCAATATTACCGCTTTCAGAACTTTTGGTTTAAGAAACGTCTGAGCCAACATATCGGCCGTAGCCAGCCGGTTGTGCATGCTCAAAAGTTTGGCTGCGCTCAAATGGGATTTGAGACTGCTCTTGTTCATTGAAGCGAAATATTTTAGAGACGCCTGGCACATCTTTATGATTGTCAATTTGTTTTTGACGCAAAGAGGTTGCATCGTATTCGTATCGTCTGTCTGTCATTAAAACCGATAAAGTTTATTCATACGTTGGATTAAGTTTGTAGTTTAGAATGATCCTTATTCTATTATTCAAGCAAAATGTAACAAAAACGCCGCGCAGCGCATCCTCATGCACCAATATGTGTTTCTGTCGAACAAGGGACATAGAATATTAATGATTAAAGCAGTAATACTAACCTTGCTAATGGTCTCCAGCTTATAGTATCATTTGTTGTACTCGCAAGTATTAACAAAAACTTCAAAAGATTGCTGTAGATGATGGTGTTTCTGTTGTTAGACAAACATGTACATCCCTGTGAGGCGATGTATATGACGCCTTGGATATTTAACAAGTATCTTAAAAACTGGTATGGCTGACAATTGTATCACTTATACTTATTTTGCTTTAAGTATAATTATTAACATTAATAATTTGCATGGAAGACCTTTTCTTTCTACATATTATTATCAATTAAAATGGCAACATGGCAAATGGTACAATGTATATTGGCGGATTTTCTGCGACGTGCTTGGCGTGCTTATAGTGGTTAAAATATTAGATGTGACTATTTGTGTTAAGCATTACAAATTTTAGTTTGATGCATATTTGAATATAAAACTTGATTTGTTCATGTTTTTGTGTGTCTGGCGTGCTGGTGGTATAATTACTTCTGGAGTTTATTTTCAAATGTGGTATATTACTAAATTGTATTTGAAAACCTTCATAATTCACAACGAAAGCACTAACTCCGTCGGCGACAACACATAGCCTATGGCAAAACATACATTTTTTATGAGGCAAAAGACCAGAAAAATGGTAGAAAAAGATATAGTTGGAGAAGTGAATTTTTATTCAAGTATTCAATTAATACGTTAGAGTGCGTATGCATTAACACAATATACGTATTTTATAGCAATAGTTATCGCTAACCCCGTACATTTTGATTTATGAGATACTTTAAGAGAAAGTACATGAATTAGGAGCGAATATTTCCTTAAAACCGTCCGCTGTTATAGCGTGTGATGTGAGGTAAAGATGAATTAATGTCATATAACTGACCAATTTTCGCGGCTAGCCAAATCTACGACGACAATTTGAATTAAAGTAACTTTTTAAGGTTATACAAGTAAGTTTTTAACATATTTGAATTTGTATGAATCAATCTTTAAACGAGTGTCAATGAACACCGCATACGTTACAAATTCATAATTGAAGTTGTTTTTTATTAACAAAATAACTTATGTATAACACTGGTCTGATGTTCTGTAGAAAACAACTAGTTTTTAGGAGAGCTTTTTGTTGTTTAAACAGGAAAACGAGCAAAATGTTATTATGTCTCTATTTCTGCTGTGGTTTACCTTTTGTTTTCGGCTGAACATGTACTCCCTTTTAATGTAATTGCTTTTATATCATATAAAAACGATTTTACGTTACGATTGATTTAAATCAACTTTGTACATGCATCCAGACCAAACCATGCGGAAGCGCTTTCATTATGGTCCTCCAACTTATTAATTATCAGCACATATATAATAAATATAATGTACGTGATTATAAAACCATAGTAGCTCAACGATAACAAAATCAATGTCACCAGAACTTATGCATCTGTGTACGATTGATTATGAATTATGAATAATCAAGGAATTATGCATAAAACTTACTTTATATACGCATTACTGCTGAAATCACCATCATATGTCAATATAAACATCTTGTTTAGAAGTGGAAGTTCTCTCAATTTATTGGAAATCCTTAATTAGTGGAAAATAAAGTTTAATGCCTTTAATATCGTATACTGACACCTCCTACAAGCGAAAGAGCACGCTTTTTGTTCTTTTTCACAAAATTAGATGCCTCTGAATTAATCATTGCGTGGTTAAGTAAGATAATGTTTTATATGTAGTCGAACGTCCTCCTCACAACGTAAAATGCCGCCTTAATAGACCATTGTATGGTAAGGTTAGAAGATGGGTAAAATGTATTTGTATTCTCTTTCACAACCTAAGATTACCTCTGAATTAACCAGCGCGTGATAATGTTAGAACCTTGGTGAAATGAAATTTGTTTTCATTCCCATAGATAGATGCCGTCTGAAAAAAAAACATGAACCTGGGCAAAATGTTGTTGTTAGTTTTCTTGTCCTCGGGATCATTGATAATAACTTTGATAATTGATAAAAGAATATCGCTTAAGCCGGTGATACCAGGAGTTGACACTTCTCTATCAATTAACTCGACTGATTCGTATTAGGTGAAATGAAAATGTAACGTTTTTAATATTTTGCATTTGATAAATACAGTTATCCTCGCAATGCTCAACATTTGATGGATAATTGATTCTCACCAATGTTTATATGAAAAAACTACAGAAACAGCTCAATAGTCGAAAGTTTAAACAAAAACTCCGTTTATTGGCACAGTGTAAACGACAAAGACATAGAACAGAATAACGAATAATCACAAAACAGAAACATGGTACAATAGCACAAACCTCCACAAACAGTTCAGTACATTGACACTTTATAAAAATAGGTGTGTTTATCAATGATTGCTAGGTACTGCCTTGGAACTGTCAGTTAAATGTTAATTTACTGGTGGTTTTGTGTGCACAACCTCACTCTTATCCCAACAACTCCGAACGAAGTAAAAATGTAAATGGTAAATCTTATCAAAGTATGCATTAACTTGAGGAAACTTAGTATAAAACAAATAAAAATAATCTAATAGGTAAACTCCAAATACTTATTATTGTTTGAAACTATGAACATCACACACAGTCTGCCTAATAAAATAGTGATGATAGTGTGAACTAGTCCACTGCCTAATGATAGAAAATCATATCAACCAAACATTTCTTTACAATTCAGTTCAAAACTATTTTTTTTAACAATAAAAAGGTTAATCGCGTTTTCCTTCGAAAATTCACTCACCTTGAAATTAATTTTAATTAATCCATCTTGCATCAGACCGAAGGACATGAAGGTTCTAGTCCAGCAGAAAATAATAAATCTCTAAAACATGATGTGTTTTCCTCTTTGGGTGCAGGTTTTGATCTTAACTTACAGTATAACAACTAAAAATTATCTGCAACACCCTTATAAATGTCAATCTGAAGAATTCTCAATCTTAAATATAGAGGGGGCATCCTTGTCCACATCCTGGTATTGTGCATGTAATTCTAAAGTACCTAGCCGGAAACTATGTAAACAAATACATTATAATGTTACGCTTTTTTCATTTGTATTATATTCGTGTTTTTTATCCCTCAATGGAAATAATCCATTGCAACCGGAACAATCTAACAGTTTTGACATGCAACGCCTTTCCTGTTTAGATTAAGACTTAAAATCAAGACCTTTGCGTATGCTATAATTTGTTTTCTCAACGTGCAATATACACAAATCCCTTGCGGTCAAGTCTTAGCAGATTTCTTGTCTTCTGGGTTAAGTGTCAGAATACGTCTGAAGTACAGATTCTGTTATTACATTTCATAGATTATGAACAGCGCAATGCGGAAGTGAGAGTATTTATCATTTCCGAGAAAGAAATTGAATTGTTTAATACTTGTTTAAACTTGTATAGAAATGCTTCTCAAATGAAGACCTTTTTACCATTATACACACAACAAATGCTTCCAGAAATAGAATTTCTTTGTGTCTTCATTTGGTATAATTAACATTTAATTGCACATTAGATGCATTTTAGATAAGAAAGATACATACTACAAATTAGATACATAGTAAATCGAACTGTTGTGTGCATTTTAATAATAATATTCTAACCTTGAAAATGCACAAAAACATATGGTTCATGAAGACTATGGTTAGGAAAGGGTTAAATACGTAAGTTATGCATACATCTACACTTCATAAATACATATTATTATGACTTTTATATCATGATATTATATATATATATATATATTTATATATATAAAGAAATTATATTTCTATGTGTGCTCAGTCATTATGGGACATATCTTTGCACCACTTTACTTGATATATTAACAACTAATGATATATTACATAAGCGCAATTGTCAATAAATATAACATATGTTGTATAGTAGTATAGTTGTATATTCGCATAGATTCTTGAGAAATTTAATAAACTTAGTCACGCTGGTTTATTATAACTGATATATCGTTTGTGGCTATTAATATTTGTTTTCTGTAAATCTCTAAGGAATAATTTATGTTCATTAAGCAATTAATTTAGATATTTCATTTTCGAATCTAGGAAATGTATGCAATGTGGCTATTGTCTTCAAGTATGTATATATAATATTGGTCTCTGAAGTGTCCTTTATGATTACTAATATAGTTAAGGAAATATTTATAAAGCAATTTCAAAAAAACACAGGCATGATTTTTTTTAATTTTCGAGTAAGTATAATTTATGTACTCGTAATTTAATTATAGGACAGAGTTTGAGTTTTGTTTATATATTTAAAGATATAAATAATTTATATTGATAAGATTGCAAAATGTCATGTCGTAAACACGTATGTTGTATATTAATAAACTGCCAGTGTTCTATTCATAGCATTATGAGGGAAATAAAAGTAAATACGACGCTTCATAATAATTTCAAAGCCATTCGATCAGGTATTAAACTAATATTTTCAGTGAACTAATTGCCTATTTATTTTCTACCGTGCTATTTTGCTCACCACGTTAGGTTATAAAACGCTGATGTGACTTAATATCAAAATTCATACAGATGTTTGCAAGTAGCGTTTATTCATTATTATATATACTCGTTTATGACCTGTGTTCATGTTTCATTACATAAATAAGTGGTTTCCATTTTCTCTCTCTCTCTCTCTCTCTCTCTCTCTCTCTCGAGCAGATTTACTGGTAGTTTGTGAACGGAAAACATTTCTTTATATAACAAAAATATTAGTCGACATGTAGAATGTCTTAAATCATACAATATCGCACATTAACATTTATAACCTCTGATTATATTTCTAAAGTAATTTCTAAATACCACAAACCCTCCTCAAATAACTTTATTTTGATAAACGAAAACAGAATTAAGTCAGTCATATCTTTATTTCACAAACAGATTAACATCACAAGTTTGCAATTCAATTAGTTTTCTGATTGTAGGTCCGTAGTCTTTTATTCAACTATATGGTTGTACAAAATAACAAACAATGCCATTCATACTGAACACAAAACTACATGTATATTGAGCATAATGTTTGATAAGTGGTCCGTTAAAATAATATAATATCAATAAAGTAATAATAATAATTTCCTTACCCGTTACGATAAGTGCATCTATTATGAGAAATATATCATGAGTTTATCACTTATCATATAAAACAAATTTATAACAGGTTAAACGATTTTTGATTTTAAGGTCTTTATGTCTTTTAATTGTGAACATATACTTCTTGCCACTAACCTGCTCAAACATGATTATTTGGCAGGTTGGTCAACATGAGTAGTTTTACTACTTAATGATATTTCAGGTTGCAGTTCAGTTCTCAAATCGGCTAATAACTAGAGGATAATTGTTTGTTTGTTTGTTGTATTTTTAGATGGGATATCAATTATTATTTCATCGAGTGAGCCACGAGTGAAAATTTGAAATTTTAGTGCTCACAAGATGAAATAAAACTAATATCCCACTTAAAAACATTTTTTGTTTGTTTTTTATTTGATGCTGTCAGCTTATCTAAGATGACTGTTATTGATATTTAGTTACGAAAACGCACTACATCTTAATGCCTATAAGCCGTTCCGGAGATAGTTTGCTTATTTATTTGTGCCTGACGTTTTATTTTGACAGCAGAACGAGTAAAACTTTTAAAACATTGACTGAATTCAATATACTATTGAACTCCTTTTTAAAACTCTTTTAAAAATATTGAGATAACTTAATATCACTGATAAAATATCTATAATTTCAATGTAATTAACACAGTCTTAGATTTTCATGACGTATACAACAGATAAAAATAAGCTATACAACTTGTAATGGGTGATGTGCTTTTATCTAAATTTAAACATAATGTTGTTGCTAGTTGTATTTACATTCAAAAACAAATACCATTGCATGTGAACTTGAAATGGAACGAGATAAACATTAATACAAATGTAAAGCCAAAAAAACAACAATCAGGCAGGTGGAAACAAACAACATTTCACAAGGCCCGATGGAGTATCGATCTATTTCGTAAAGTTCCTTCGATGTCAGACCACTCGTATCATAATTTGCGCACCTGTTAATTAACACGTTCATATAGATCTAAAGACATGCGACACGTTATATATGGTTGAAATAAATAAAGTATGATATGTTTCAAGAAATGGCAAGATCATCCACCTTGTGGTTGTACAGAAATAGTACATAAGCTGCCGTATCAGATAACAAGTTTGAAATTATTTAATTTATACTATATCTTTGATATAAGAAAAATATAACTCACTACTGAGTGCTTAAAATACCTTGACATTCTTGACATTTCTCTAAAATCAGCCTGATACATATGTACATGCCAAAACAAATGAAAAAGTAGATGTAAACATAGTATTGTCGTACAACATAAAAAATCACTCAGACTTTGATAAGTTTTCAACACTTCATTTACAAAAAGGTATCAGGTATCGAGAAGCACAAACAAAACAACAGTTATCGTCGCCACAACAAGCTATGTTGGCATGCAAAGGAAGAAATTCCGATTTCTTATCTAAGCTGGTTTTGAGTACAAATGATTTGAATGTTATTATAATTATAATCCAATGTGTAGCCTATCATGTTTGATTATAAGGTCTGATATACTTAGTATTTTTTGCAACTTACAGAGCATAAATCATTATCAAAAATCATTATATGTTGGCATCTTTGCGTTTTTTGCAAGTTTATAAATATGGTAACCACTTGAGTTTAGAAAATCAACAACACAGATAGCAATTCGGTTTGTTTCAAGTATTAGCAGCAAATTGTATAAACAAACTGGTTATTTATTTGGTTGTGAATAAGACAAACGTTGTTGAACCACAAACCATTGTATATTTGCTTGTTAAAATGAAACGTTCATTTAGATGGCCAATAGCATGAGCGTGATGGATGCTTTATTTAACCCCTTTGTATAAAGCAACTTGTCTCTGTCCTAGTTGCTAGAAAATGTAATACCTGGTGCTGAAGTTATTCATAATTCGGTAAGATGACAAGTTATGGTATAATCAAAGGGTGAGGTTAAATAAATCAATCCCAAAAAGCACAATCATCTAGACAATGGCCAAATATTCCAACAAATATTCCAACATAAATATATTAATAACACAATGCACCAATTTAGAATAAAACCATGAATGGCTAAAACGAAGTATCAAAATGAAAGCAAACCAACAACGTATAAATTCATTTCGTATTGTAGTTATTTTTGTTTTAAAAGTAAAAAGCCATGTGTTGTTCAACAAAATGTATAAAATATCATTGAAATTGGACTATGCAGATTCCATTTAAAACATAGATGTATACTTTGTCGAAAACAATTTTAACAGTCCAAATATTGGACACAACATTTCGGCTGCAGTGATCGATAAGTTTGGATATTCAATAAAATATTTCAATAGAATCAAACTAAACTCCATAAGCATATTCAGACCACATGTTCAAGTGGTATTTTTCGTAAATTACTAGCAGTAAACCATTATCAAAGCAAGGCAAAAACATACATTAACAAGTAAGCCATTCTCATTAGCAGAAGCGAACGGTTGTATTTCTACAACCTCTAGAGACAGCTATTCCGCTGTATTTTCCATTAAGACATGTATACTCGGAATTTGACGACGAACTTCTATACGGCGTGGTAAAACTATTCCCTACCGATATAGCACCACTTTGATGATATCTCAATTGTTGCATTTCAATTCCCCGCGGAGGTTTTGGCAATCCACACGTAACACATCTGAACACTTTAATAAAGCCGTTCCGGAACTTAGCGTTCATCCAGCAGTAGATAAACGGATTGTACATGCAGTTGGACATGGCAAGCCAATGAGACGCCGTCCAGACAATGTTCATTCCGGGAAGATTGTAGAACGTTTTGTTAATGTCGCCAGCTATGGTGATCACATGAAGAGGGAGCCAGCAAATGGCGTAGATAATAACAACCACTATCATCATTTTGATGATCTGTTAAAAAGAAAAGAAGAAGAAAATGGTTTGCATAATAAAGAATATACAAATCATCATATCTTGATCATGTAACGATAAGAAAATTATGTTGTTGTTTTTAAAAAGAAATTTGTTCAAAACATCAAAGACAGTAAACAGCAAATCATTTCTAATTGGTAATAGTAAAAGGTATGGAGTGATTTGGTTAAGCGCAGGTCTGTTATCCATTGTTCTTTAGCTGGACCGAATTTCTCAAAAAATCACTCACATAAACATCTTATTGCATTTAACAAAATATCTTATAAAAATATGAGTTAATTAATCAAAAGGTAGTTTGTCGTATTGACCCAAAATAGTGTTTCCTTTACAAGCCTCAATGCTCTTTAAAAGGAGAATATTACACAAATCAAAAATAGTGAGCTGAGCTTGATCCTGTTAAAAGGGAATGGCGCTTGATCCTGTCATAAGGGGCTTTAGTTGTTTCGAGAAATTGGTACCTGATGTACATGAATTTATATCTTGGATAATTTGCTGTCTGCACTTAAAGCATATTTTCAAAAAAAAAAACCATTTCGTTTATTGAAAGTTGAAAAACATTACAGCTGTTTTAAACGGAAATGAACACAAGTGTGTACGAATTCACCACCGGTTCGAACATAATATAATTACTTATTTTACAACAAAAAGTATGAGTTTCAAGTGCCTGATAAGGCTAAGACAATTGAAAGACTTATTAAACAGGGCACTGGATGAACATTTCTCTGTTTCGTTTAGGATTTTCACATGGAAAACAATTTTACACAAATAAACGCTTCGTATTACATGTACAGTCCATTACAATGGAGTGTCCGTGTCATCTCTTTAAGGTTGCCTTATAGTTGCAGTGACATCAACAACATATATGATCTACATGAGTTAATCGTTTAATACAAAATATTAAGAAACTTGTTGCATACATTTTTGTTTTAGATAGTAACGAATGTAAGATGATTATTTTTATCACGTGACACAGATACTAGATTACTAGATACTTACTCTAAGCATTAGTTTATGCATTTGTAATTAAACGGAATCGGGTGATTGTGTTTTATTAATCGGTAAACGAGTAGTCAGTCTCATGCATTATTCTTTGTCTACACTTATTCAAATGAAATTTAAAATCTAATATAAGATAAGTGGAGGTGAACGACGTTTAGGCTAACTTTACGTATTAGCAATGCCAGAAAAAAATATGTCATAATGAATGGTATCGAAATAGAACATTGGGTAACCTACTTTGAATGTTAACTCAATAAAGTAGGATATAGGAATTTGCAAGGAAGATATTGTTACATATCAATTTACTAGAATACAAGACTTTGTACTTCCTTTAAGTGCTCCAGAAGATCAGCGTTTAACATACAAATACACGTAAACAAGTATGAACAGACGAAATAACAATGAATAGGGTGTGAGAACTGTCACGATTCCCGCTATTTCAATTACCTTTTTCTTGGATATTGAAATTCGTTTGTCTCGGTCACTGACAGCTTCTCCGGGAGTCTTGATGATCCACAGAACGAGAATGATTTTTCCGTAGGTAAACACGAGGATCGTCAGTGGAAAAAAATACTGGAAAAGAAGCAGTAATACATTGTAAACTGACTGCCCTGTAACATTCTCCCATAGCTCTTCACAAAAGTAGGGAGCATTTGAATCGTTGACGTACTGGTGAACCCTTGCTTTTATAGCTGTCGGCAAAGGTATAGCTACGGACAATAACCAGATGACGGAAATCACAATGCATGCTTGTTGCTTCGTCATTTTTTGTCTCAAAGGATGTACAATTGCCCAGTACCTATCCAGACTTATGGCAACAAGTGTAAATGAGCTCATAAAGACAGTTACCACTTGAATAAAGGAAACAATTGGGCACATTGTTTCGCCGAAGGGCCAAGAGTTTATAACCAGGTTTGCTATGAACGTCAATGGAATACAGAGAACTGCCATAAGAATATCACTCATAGCCAGGCTGACGATAAAGAAGTTCATTACTGTCCTCATTTTACGCGAGGAAAATACGATGTAGCACACAATTGAATTTCCGAATACCGACAAACATATGATAATGCTGTACATCGTGATTATTATCGCTTGCTGGTACATGGGGACAACGATTGGACCCCTAACAACACTCATTTCTGTCAAATTTGTGTTTGTTTCAGAAGTTGTATTATATAGTCCGTTTTCGCGCAAGTTACTGACATCCATTGTTGTTCACTTGATAGAGTGGCTGACTTAGAACACAACAAGCCTGTCAATATTCCATAGAGTAACGAAATTAATTCCGTAACAAAGTCAATTTACTGCGAACCAAGTTTCGCAGTTTGACACAATACGCTTTACATCAAATGCAATTATGCTGCCATTTGTCACCGATTTAATTCTTACGAAGTTTTTGACAGACATATTCCTTCCTGCATCTTAGAAGTGTGACATAATTCCGTGTTTTTAAAGTCTTTTCTTTCTTCAATGCCGATGAAAATTATGGTGACGGTGTTTTGTGATAGCCAGTTATTTTCAAGAGCGCATTATCATTTATCACACAGCATCGCTATTCGGGATGAGTTCGTTTACCTGAAAATATAATCAATGGTTTAGTTTGCATTAGGTTTTAGTTATAATTGGCACATAAATAAAGATAATGGACATTTCATCATAATATTTATGCAAAAAGCTACAGAAACATGCTCAGTAGCAAAAGGTTTAAACATAAACCCGGTTTAGTGGCAATGGGCAAACGCCAAAGACATGGAACACAAAATCACAAACAAGAAACATAGAACAGCACAAAACTCTACAAACAGCACAGTGCATAAATACTATATAATTATATAAAAAATAATTGGTATGTTTATCAAGAATTGTCAGGTACCGCCTTGGAACGGTCATAAGTCATAAAGGTTCAACTAATCACTACACGACCACTAAACATAACATATAGAAGAAACATATATCTGCTCTCTATTAATTTTAATCCTACGAATTCTTATTTGTATAAGACCTATCGTGTTAATTGTATTCAGACCATATTAACAAACGTCTTAGAAGAGTCCGAATAGAGACTTGACACGAAATAGGTATGTCTTTCGTATGCAAGACGTCTTATCATCCCAGTCTAAACATAAAGCGATTACATCCGAAGAGTGCAATCTTATTCAAATCCCTTTGACAAGTTCGAAGAAAAACATAACTTAAGATGAGAATATAGTGCATATGCAAGACGTCTTGGCATCCCAACCAGATATTTCCTCGACCTAACAAGAGGCTCTCCCTAGGGAAAGGCAATGTAACGGCAAACAAACATTTCATCAGAAACGAATCTCAACTCTTGATTATCGACAATGTACAACCAGTCTCCATATGTATAGTTTTGTTGGATTGTCTTCTCGATAGATGATTGATATCTGTGCCATCAATTGTTTCATTACTAGTAAGAAAACTGTATACAAATAAAACATTGTATTCATGTGTAATTTATAATGTATTGCAATGATGCAAAGGCAATCATAGATTTTAAACAGTTCAATTTACATTTACGTCAATTGATACAAATGTTATTTATGTTTATTATTAACGTTTTTTTCTATTATCATTACTTATTCATTTAGATGAATGAACAATTTGCATTTCATCTTCATATTAGTATTATAATGCATACTTGCCTAGCAGAAAATTAGGAGTAGGAAAAGAAAACGGTTGATTTAATTGACTTTACGAACTTATTTTTTGTTGATTTCGATATTAGTAACATATAACAAAAATAAGTCAAAAACTACACGAGTAATGTGGATGTCAAGTTCAATGTATTGATGCATGAAGTCATTATTTCTCTCAAAGGAAATATCCATTCTTCCGGTTTCGAGTTCATTATACTTTGTTAAATATACTTTCAAAAAAGACAGCAGCTGTCGCAGTTAATCCTGTTAGGAACTACGACCATTTTAAATGAAACGTGTCATGTGTAATAGCAGTACGTCCGTAACACGATGGTGCGCATGGCAATTTCATCCCTAATAATGGAGAAATTCATGAGAAGGAATGCCATCAATAGTATTGATTTAAAACCTGTTCAACAATAGCCCTATGTTTCAAGTATGATGTGTTTCTTAAATTGATGTTAATTCCAACATATCATATCAACTCCTAAGAGCACATAAACAACGTCAATTTGTTAGAAGGCTTCATCCCTTACTAAGAATGTTACTTAAACCAATTATTTGTAAAATGATTGTTACTCACATGTTGTGCAAATCGATTAGAATCCATAGGCCAAACTTTTCCGAGTATTTTTCTAGACGATGATTCTGTTTATGAGTGGGTTAAGCAAATTACCTTCTCATACATTATTCTTCTAATTACAAAAAACAACAGCTAAACAGATTTAGGAGGTCTTTATACATTTATTTGTCGAGGCATCCAGTGACGTGTTATGACCTCAGTCTTGTCATATTGGTGGCAAAGTTCATTATTTTTTTTTAATACTTTTCACTACCTATATAAAAATACATATTTTTATGTTAAGATAACTGTGGGAAAACAGTTCAGTTAAACGCAGTTTGACTACTGGTGTCTGTTTCAATTAAAACTGACGCCCCAAGACAGTTGCTTCTGATAATTTTAAGCAGTTTCCTGCATGACACGAAGACATTATACTGCCTCGTATAGGTCAATTTAATTGAGAAATAGTTTTTTGTAGTTTTAAAACTAAATCTTAATCAAACTCAATGAGACATATGTTTCTATCCTTAGGCAACAAAACAACAAGAGTTATTACAATTACTTCATTTATAATATAAACATATGTGTCAATGTTTCTTACTGCTAAACTAAGACTGTATATAACAAGTCGTATATAGCCTGACAGTTTTGTCAGTGTGAGTATAACTTTGTGGTATTTGTATATGTGCTCTTTCTACATTAATATGCTTGTGACTCGAGATTATTGGGCACTTGGCTTGTGCCTCTTATCAGCGTGTATTGTGAATTTTTCGACTACTTAGTTTGTCCCTGTACTTTTTATTGTATCATTGTACAAAATGTACTAGTGACTTGCATGTCTCTTACAGCTTTCCAGTTTATATGTTTTTAAAATTTCCAATTCTTTAAGAACGAATTGACGAAAAACATTGTAGACAAATGGAGCAGATGTCCGATGCCCTGGAAAAAAAATTTAATCGCGATTCTGATAAATCTTAAATATGAGTTCGTTATTTATTGATTTCATCCTTCTGTTGGTCAAACGTTATTTGTGACATGCCAAATGCGCACGCCGCGAGCACAGACGCAAGATATATATTGGAAATGTTTATTTCTTTGCTTTAATTTATGTGTTTGCAAAATATTTACAAAGATGTTTATAAAATGAAATTGTACCCATCCTTTCCGATAGCAAATGTAAAAAATGCACAAGCGCTAAGTTGGCTTTTGCTTCCATTCCACAAATGAGTAAGGAATTGAGCAAACATTCTAAATAGTTTAAAGCTGCACTCTTACAGATTTAACGCTAAGACAACCTATTTTTTGTTTGAACGAGCAAAGTTATGCGAAAATTCATGGAAACCAATGATATAAGACTGCTGACAAAAATCAGATCGCAGATTTTCATATTAAACTTAAAAAAATGATGTTTTATGCATTTCTTTCAAACCGTTAATAACGCTTTAAGCCATAAAACATTACTCTTTGAATGGAAATATGAAAATCTGCGATCGAATCTTTTATCGGCAGTTTCATATCACTGGTTTGCAGATATTTACGCAAAAATTGGCTCATTCCAAGCCAAAATATAAAAAGTGTTAAAAACGGTAAATCTGTCTTTAATTGTCAGTAACCCGACTATGGGTTGAAAAGTTATTGATATGTTAAAATTAGAGTTTTGAAAGCGTATGAAACATTATATAATTTAGAAACATCAAGAGTGCAATTCGATTTCACTAATGCTATGAACGACTGCAGTCCAGACTATATTGCATGTTAACAAAATTATTGCAGACGTTGGTTACATCAGTATGATCGTATTTCTTGGTGGTATAAAGTATTTCGTATAATGTCAAATTTTATAGAGAAAAATGCACACCATTTAAATGTTTTGACCATTATTATTCAAATCAGTTGTCTGAAAAATTTAAATGATTGAAAACAGGGCCATTACTGAACAGGTCGTGCTTCAAAAGAAATATGGCAAGCCATGTAAAGTAGAATGTCAACATTTTACAAGACTTAGTGCCAAATACATTTAAATTGCCAAAAGGATCAAAAATTCATTATTTCAACAGGACCTTTAAACTGCAACAAAAAACCTAGAAAAAATACAACGCGTAAATTTTCTATTGCTTTACCTTTTTGTTTATCATATGTTGAGTTTAAAATACAGGGACAAGCCCAGTAGTCGACACAAACATACTAACATCATATATGCAAATACAAAATACAAACACCATAAACAAAAATTCCCTCATCAAAATTGCTTCACTGGAACTCGAGTCTACTAGAGGATTAGACTAGTTGGTATGGCTATAACCTAAAAGTTGTCCCATCATTTATCAATTACTAAATTATAATATATATGCCTCAACAGAGCATGCATCAACTTGAAAACAATAAAGAAAAACGTAAACATAACATAAAAACTGATAAATCAATTTCAGGTACTGAACGACCGAATACAAAACTCACTTGTAGACGAAGGAATCAAGTCGGAACAATCGTGCTAGCTCTTAAGACGTACAATAAAGTTATTCAGAGATAAATATCAGACAAAGCTCGCCTTTACAAGGTTGAACCTTATGTCTTTATTTAGTATAATAATGGAATTATCATTGTACAAACTAGGAGGAAAAACACAATAAAAATAAAAAAAAAACAAGATATGTTTGTCAAACATTATGCCACCCCCCCCCCCTGAGCGCCATGTTTTCAGGATTTCAAGACCTTTGACTCTATGACCTCAAAATCAATAGGAGTCATCAGCTGGTCACCAAAAATCTATAAGTCAAGTTTGAGGGCCATGGGTGCAGGCATTTACAAGTTATCACACAGACAAGCTTTTTTAGCTCAAGGTCACTGTGACCTTGACCTTTGTCCCGATGACCCCTAAAATCAAAAGGGGTCATCTACAGGGAAGACACAACTCCAAGTCAAGTTTTAGGGCCATGGGTGCAGGCATTGTCGAGTTATCACTCGAAACATTTTGGCATTCAAGGTCACTGTGAAGATGACCTTTGACCCAATGACTCCTAAAATCAATACGGGTCATCTCCTGGTAAGGCAAAACTTCCATGTCAAGTTTGATGATCATAGGTTCAGGCATTGTTGTGATATCAACGGGAGAAGATCTGTTAACATTTTTGCTTTTTGGTTACTGTGACCTTGACCTTGGCCCGATGACCCCCAAAGTCAAGAGGGGTCATTTACTGGTCAGGCCCAACCCTCAGGTCAAGTTTGATGACCGTAGGTCCAGGAATTGTCGAGTTTGCTTTCAATGTCACTGCGACCTTGACCTTTGACCCCTTAAAATCAATAGGGGTCATCTACTGGTCAGGCCCAACATACAAGTCAAGTTCGAGGGCCATGGGTGCAGGCATTGTCGAGTTATCACTCGCACAACCTTTTATTATTCAAGTTCACTGTGACCTTGACCTTTGGCCTAATGACCCCTTAATTAATAGGAGCCATCAACTGGTCAGGCCCAATTTTCAAGTCAAGTTTGAGGGCCATGGGTGTAGGCGTTGTCGAGTTATCACACGGAAAACCTATTACCTTTCAAGGTCACTGTGATCTTGACCTTTGGGCCGATGACCCCCCAATACAATAGGGGTCATCTACTGGTCAGGCCCAACTTCCAAGTCCAGTTTGAGGGCCATGGGTACAGGTATTGTAGAGTTATCACTCGGACAACTTTTATCATTCAAGGTCATTGTGACCTTGACCTTTTGCTTGATGAGCCCCAAAAACAATAGGGGTCATATACTGGTCAGGCCCAGCCTCCTTGTCAAGTTTGATGACCATAGGTGTAGGCATTGTTGAGTTATCGTTCGGACAAGCTTTAAAATATTTTACCATTAAAGGTCACTCTGACCTTGACCTTTGACCCGATGAGCCCTAAAATCAATAGGGGTCATCTACTGTTCAGGCCCAACCTTCATTTCAAGTTTGATGTCCATACGTCCTTGATTTGTTGAGTTATCACTCGGACAAGCTTTGGTCTACCGACGGACCGACCGACCGACCGGCATACCGACTGACATGTGCAAAGCAATATACCCCCCCCCCCCCTTCTTCGAAGGGGGGCATAACAATAAAAAAAGTATGAATGCTGTGTAATATTCCTCGAGATGTAAAAACGAAATGAATCAAATAATTACGTTTGTACATGAGGCTGAAGAGTCAGCCCTTAAAAGTCAGCCAAAAATGGTCTTATAGATTAAAGAAATCTTAAAGAAACGTTTACTCTTCAAGAAAACCATGCGCTGTCTATAAAGCTCACCTCGGTCGTACACGGTATTGAGAAATGTTATAATATCAGAAAAAGTAAATGAAGATAAGGTCAATTGAAGCTTAAGTCAAACTGAATCATTGTTTTAGAGGAAAATAATAAGACTGACACTTAAAACAGAAATGTCATAACTGTTATAAATGTGTGTCAATTAATGTCGTCACAAGGAGTTGAGATCACATGAATTTCATGGTTTTCTTAATTTTCAAACTTAAAGGAAGGAATTTACAAGATTTGTAATTAATTGTTTGAATAAGTAATGAAAATACAAATTTCTATTATAACTAATTATGGAATGGACTATTATATTTATATTTTCATCTATTTCAAGTACATCAATACATGTACGATTAACTACCAGTTTTGCTGTTTCGCTTGAAGAACAGAGTAAATGATTTCTCAAGTTGTATGAATTGGTTAAACTGGCATTTTTTTTTATTTTTTTTTTCAGAAAATAAATATTTCAAATCATGTACAAACGTATGTCGTGCAATGTTATCTATTCTTGTTTACTGAGGTTTAAAGAATGCTGCCCTTTTGAAAGGCTTATTGCATTACCAAAATGCCATCAACGTGCTGTATTTGCATTCGTACAACGTCTCAATCTCTAAAAGACGAGTGTCAGAGATTATATTACATATGCAAATCACACACAAGATGCGTTTTACAGAGCTTAAGGCAGTGTTTTATTGCAGAAGAGGAGTGCAAAGCGATTATTGCAATCACAACTGCATTTTCAGCTCGGAGGCTTGTCAAAAAGAGTGCACTCGAGATATTAAACTGAAATAAATAACTTGAATAAATAGTTTATCGAATACATATATTTTGCGAAAGAGGCAGTGCAATTTTATATATCGGTTATACACCTCCCTAAAAATATATAACGAAAAAACCAATAATGGTGCACTTATTGTAATAATAGAATTAATCGTAGCGCAAGTGTGAGGTGATAGGCATATTAACCAGTTGAAAAAACAGTAAACTCGTGCTCGTGTATCACTGACGGTTCCGATGCGGTAATGGTTGCCCTGGTGAACAGTGAAAGTGAATCATTTGTAAAGCTATTATAAGGCATTCTTGGTTTGTTGGTTGCATTTGTACGTTTAGTGTCTGAAATAAAATGATAAAAGGAATATCGTTCTAAGGTCTATGTCTTGACACTGTAGGAAGCTATGACAAACGAAATCAAAGATGTCCTTTACTTTTCGTGATATATGGTTCTATAAGTTATCCGTTACTATAAATCACCTACTGCAGTATTGTATTCGGTAAACATAAGCTTTCTTCATTTGCAGTAAAAAATAGACTTATATGTAAAAATAAGCATTTTCGGCAACTCCAAAAATGATTTGCTGCCGGTATAAATAATTTTACAAATACAGTCATATAACTAAGTTACAACTAAAACAGGTATGAAGAAGTGGACACTCCATTCATCTGCTGAAGTTGTCATTGGCAATCAACAGCAATGACGCTGATCGGTCAGTTTTACTGCTTGGGCGTTACTTA
This sequence comes from Mya arenaria, assembly GCF_026914265.1. Taxonomy (NCBI): domain Eukaryota; kingdom Metazoa; phylum Mollusca; class Bivalvia; order Myida; family Myidae; genus Mya; species Mya arenaria. The sequence goes on from NC_069123.1 coordinate 13,262,519, forward strand.
TAATTACAACAAAGACCATGCTACCATTTACCTTTTCATGATATGCTATTTTCATTATATGTTAGAGAAGGCCAGCATCCTCTTATGTTGCTATACTGTGATTTTTTTAAAGATAAAAGCTTAAAAGAATATGATAAAAAAACTGCCATAAGGTCTGGAGAGCAATCATATACTTTTAAGCTTTTATCCTAAAAAAACATTTTCAAAACATTGTAATAGCATGGGATAATAAAACAAGACAATGTGATATCCAGTACTAATCTTTGACGACACCCTGAGCGGAAAACCATATGAGCTTCTTACATCCACAGTCTGATACGTTAATCATTCCAATTGATTAAGTATGATATCAGGCAAAGTTTCTTATTTTTAGAAAATATGACTTTGACTTAACTTAGGTGTTCCAAATGCAATCTGAAGTTGTTTCCTCAATTTGTATACCAAATATCTCAGTTGGCAGTAATGATTAGTGCACGACTGGCGACGCTTCATAGGTCTGTCCTAAAATAAGCAGTACTCTATTCCAGAATCAGAAAGAAAATACTGCAAATAAATGAAAGATTTGTATCACACAAAATGTTGAAATTTGTAGTTACAGCGCCCTTAAATTTTACCAAGAAGTTCCATAACTGCGCGCTTGTATGGTCGCAATTGTTTTGTTATTCTACCAACTAACTATATCCTGTTTTTGGTTTGTTCCTAGACAGAACAGCGGATGATTAGACAAACACGCTGTATAAGGTCCAACTCATTACATAATCATTGTCCATAACCCTATAGTATTTACCAGCATGTAAAGGAGAATTTCTTCAGTTTTGTGTACATCAGTCTGAAAACACATCTTTGATGAGTTCTTGAACTCCAGTTGATAATGGAAGTCTTACTAATATTCCAACTGTAGTCTAATTTTCAATTAAACTTAGTCGTAATCTTTAGACAGGTTTAGAAAATATGCCTTAACAGGTCGTTGACTTACAACATGTTATAGATGCATGGTTGTTTAAATTTTAGTTTTGTTTGAAAGAAAAACTTTCGACGCGTACTAATTTTTAAACTCAGTCGTATGTCTTATGTCATTATTATATTGCGATATCAAGGTATGGAGATCCCTTAATTATGAGGCTTCAATAAACCAAGTAATGGCCAGGGTTTAATATTATCGTCAAGGGTTTCCAGTTTCTAATTAAGATATTGATGCATGGGTTAAGATCAACTTTGGTGACATTGACATACTTGCTACAAGTTTGGAAAAACATAAAATGTCAAATTACTTAGCTGTAAATCACATGAACGCACACAAACAATCATTACAAAAACAAAACAAAAACACGTAGCCATGTGTCAAACTTGTTCAATGATTTTCTATCAAATTTGTGTAACCCAGCTGGCGGTCCTTACTTCTATATGTCATGACACCTTATATACTCTAGGTTGACTCATTTTGCTTGGAATTCATTTCAGAATTTGGCTTTTTGATATTGACATGTTTTTGTTTGTTTTAGTATTATTTTTTCACTTAAGAAACACGTATCTAGGAAACACCTTAACCGCCATTTTTTTAGACATAAAGAAGGCTAAATATAATCAGCTTCGAAACGAGACATCGGTTTTTGAGAAAACAAATTTAAACTGTTCACCAGGGCAACCATATATGTCCTCGGGCGGTCATGGATTTGCCCATAAACTGGACGGATTGTAACAAAAATTGACACCAACGAAACTCTTGTAACTCAAATCAGTTCGTCTGTGTAAGACACTATTTCTTAAGTTTATATATAACATTATAACTATATTTAGATCACCTTAAGGGTCATATTAACAAATTATTATACAGTTTGAACAACGTTGGAAGTGAATGAAGTTATAATGTGTGCATTTTCTCAAGTTTTACAAAAATATATTTTTCTTATACATTGAAAGTAAATATAAAAAACGGGTTGAAGTGACATTAATATAACACGTTGAATGTTACAATTTCATAATGTTTAAGACATCTTTTAGAAATTACTACTTAAAGTACATCTACTACTAGCACTGCTACCACTACTTCTACTGCTACTAGTATTACTACTGCTAAATATAATAACAATAATTATTATTACTATTATTATTATTATTATTATTATTATTATTATTATTATTATTATTATTATTATTATTATTATTGGTAGTAGTTATAGAATTATTATTATTAGTAATAGTAATATCATAAAAATATTTGTCTTAATGTTTTTTTATTGAAGAATAATAAAACATTACCAGTCATCCTCGTTATTTCTGAAATATATCCTATCACTAACTATCTCGTCTAGAATTTAATGGCGCTGTTAACAACGTCAGTCCCTCGTTAATTTTGAAATAATAATTCAAAGAAAATGCCATACCATGAGGATTTATGAAGCCCATTAATCAAACATTGACATTCCTTAAATCCTTCAACAGCCAAAACCCGTGTCTGATGCGAAGTTGCGCTACGAATGGACTACCATTCTGATCACAAGGTCTTGGTATTGTGCTATTAGAACCCCAACAGTTTGTCTATTGGAAAGTAATTCTTTAGCGAGACGGCTGAGGGTATTCTTCAGTTTCTCATTACGAAGATTTCCTTGGCACATAATTAGTTCTAGTCACTCTCGCAAAATGAACTGTTGATATTTCTATACATTTTTAGCAATGGCTAATCTATGAGCTTACCTACTTTCATAGTGGCCATCGTATAAATATGCGAATGAAAAATTGTCGTGGTTAAATATAATGTATGTATTACAAATTCAATTAAATTGAACATATTGTTACTAAATCAAACGGAATATGCCTGGCAAATTACCATTGAATTATATAGTATTACTCTTCAGAAATATTTAATAAAAGAAGTGGAAGATACGTTTGATGATAAGATGGTGCCAGCTTACTTTTAATTTCATTTACAAATTGCTCATATTATGACGACCGATTACCAGCCTAAAGTGTCTCTTATTGCCTCTTTGTATGTTTATAATGTGGCACATAAGACAGCAAACACAGTCTACATATCACAGTCTTCAATCAATTGTAACCCTCTGTATTCCATAGTGCTTATTTTCTGTCTGTCAAAGGCTTTATGGGCAGTATTTTTACATCTTTTCACTAAACTATTATATGATAAAATCGGTGTAAAATATGTGTACCAGAATTGTTTTTGAATGCAATCCTAAGGGTTGGTTCAGAATGTGTCTCCCATTTTATGTTGATTTATACGATTGTTGTATATTTCTTTCATGCTTTACGATGAAATATGGGGTTTTAACAGTGAAATAACAACAGTGAAAATATCAATTTGATATTTTCACTGCAAAATAAGGAGTGAAAATATCAATTTTCAGAACTACTTTTAAAATCCTTTGTTATTACATGTACTTGCCTTGGTCAAAACAGAACACTGGACTTCAGTAAATTATGTTAAAAAATGTTAAAAAAATAAAGAAATATTTTACAAATTTAAATAAATATATAATTGGAAACTAACAACTTACCGTTTATTACCGGTTATCCCGTTTATCAAACATTTTACTGATCTTTGAAGCTGAATGTTCGAACATTTGCTTTCATTCCAAACAAATTACAGACAAAAACAACTGTTCGAACATAAATAAACCTGTATAGCATCGTTCAAATGTATTTTGAACTGTTAACCGTTGTAGTACGTAAAATGAGCTTCCTGGAGAATTCACACAACAATTTACAGATAGATCCGATATTTTTTACCCCACCCACATCTCAAAATGTGTCAACAAACTAGTGTGGCATTTACTCTTCTGGAAAACAAACATTTTAAAGCGAAACAGACTGGTCTGTAAGATGACTGAATATTAACTTACTATAAAAACACGCGTATATGCAGTCTTAAATTAAGAAGAATGGTTAAAATCCAATGAGTATCCACATTTGTTTTGCCAACACATTTGACCTTCCAAATTTTCATTCCATAAATAGCGTGTAGTAATTTGGTTAAAATAAAGTGTTTTCATTATTTTTTGGAACATTTGTGCACTAATAATACTTCATTTTTTACTGTTCATAAAGCTTTGCAATAAAAAACGAGCGAATATTAAGCTATAAGAATGAATAGCAGAGAACTATTTCTCAGCAAACCGAAGGAAGAAAAGTTGACAGCTATAATTATGCATGAGGGGCGCCACACGGGTAGCGGCATAAAGCCCACCCTTTTCAAAAAAGGGGGTAATTTAGAAATAAATAAAAAACAAATAAAACTCCGAAAATAAGCATAAAAGAAACAGAAAATTTGTTTATTTCAGTGTAAGATCGTATTCAATTTCACTCGTGATCATAAAAAAACTACATTTTCACTCGTGGCTTCGCCACTCGTGAAAATATGTTTTTCTATGACACTCGTGAAATAAAATACGATCTTACACTGAAATAAACAAATATCCTCTATATCTCTTGGCCCAAAATTGTCTCGATTTAGATTTTTATTGAAAACTTTGTCTCTACTAAAAGATACCTTATTAAAAGAAAATTGCCATTTATAAATCTGAGGCTTAATGTATAGAACACACAACGCTTAGCTAGGTGGCAATTACAATAAGATTACGATTCTAGTCTTAGAGTTACTTGCAACTCAATGTATATAAAGGCCTTGGACTATTTTTGTACGAACGTTTTCTTTATAGATAAGTATCATAATGTCACTCCTTGTGTCAGAAACATCCCACTCTCGGTTAAAAAGGGTTAATATTTTATCTCCAGGCAAACGCAAATGGTAATGTGCCATACATGTAGAATCAAGGAAGTTTCCTGGATATAACACATGCGTATCATATTTTAAGCTAGTTGGATACCATTTTAAATTCTTTGAAGATGTTTTTTTATTAGTAAATGGATTTTGGGGCGAATAATAAAACATGAGTGAAATAGACTAAAAATCCGCGCTATCTTTAAGTTGTTTGAAAGAGCAAGGACTTCTTATTGCTTTTAAGACTTTGCGCACACTTTAAGTACTTGAATTGTTCTAACTGATACATAGGGTGTGCTAAGTTCTGAGTTTGATGTTTAAACGGTTGTGTCTCTCGTTCATTGTCGTTCGGGCTCTTACCTTGTGCCTCAAAAAGATTATTTTTTTAATTCGATTAGGTGACGTGTCCCTTTAGTTTTGTATTTCTAAAAGAGGAAACTATGTTTGAGACTTATTAAGTAAATAATATAAAGGAAGCCAATCCAGAGCTAAACACAAAACGGTTTTATCTGCTTTTGTATTTAATGTCACTGCTCATTATCCTTAGAATTGTATCGTATTGAACCCAGTTAATTCTTAACATTGAATCGATTTGTATTTGTATGGCCGGTTTGTCTATTTTGTATAGCTTATTGAAAATTTGAATTTAATTAATCAAATATTAATAAGATTTTGTATTGCATTTTTCAATTTGTTTAGATATTCTTGCAATACACTAAGACTTGGAACAATTCTTCAATTTGATAGTTTAGAGTTCATTGATTCCAATTGATATCTTATAACACCCTTTCAGTTATCAAACTTCTTTTCAAACCCAAACGTCGCTGGAAATGACAATCATTAATTATAAATTACATGTAAATACGATGATATGCATTACTATTAGTAGTGATGGGCAATCGGCTTGGATTTTCATAATCGATTAAACGGAGACCCTGATCGATCGATTATCCGATTAATCGGCTGCAATCGGACAGTATCACAAAAGCATAATTTTCTGATGTATATATCAATAAGGACCTTATTTCATGTGTATTTCATTTCTTATGCTTCAGTCAGAAAACAGGTATTATTTCTGGCATATTGAATAATTCTAAAAATTATTTAAAAAAAAAATTCCAAGGTTAATGAAGTAAGGGAACATTTCATTGTGAGGTTTAATGAGATGACAAATAAATTAATATTATAAAAATATGATATATTTATAATTATTACATTATTATGTAAATTATTAAGATAATACATGGTTGACCATGGCATTTGGTTGATAATTGCCCCAGTGCGAAGAATAATTGCCAGAGGGTAATTATTTTTCACTGGGGCAATTTTCAACCATGCCTTATCCTGTATGATACACATGTTTTGTCATTTGGACAAATTTGTCAATGACTTATGCACCAGTCAATTTTAACCACGGCACCCCAGTTCCGGGGGTATACCGGGGAAAGCCTGGGAAATGGGCCGTATTTTTACCTTCTAGGTGGCCCCGCAGTGCCGAGTGAATGCGGTGGTTTTGTCTTACAGCCAAATATAGCGGGGATAGGGCCTTACATAGATTCCCGTGGGTTCAGGGGCATTTGGCAAGGGTTTCACGAGCAGTTCCTTCCCAAAGGGTGAGGACTTTGGCCGGGCTTGGCTGGACCGAAAGTCAAAGTCCCCATTATTCCCCGGACCTAGGGAGGGGGGGGGGGTTGGTTACAATTGACTGGTGCATTAATTAAACCGGTTTTGAAAATTAAATTGAAAAAAATGAGACATAACACATTGGTTTTGGATGGCATTAGCTATTTAAAATAACGAGTAATTGGAAATTAAAAAAGCAAAACTTTTCTTATGTATTATCGGAGTTGGTCGGCAAACATTTCCATTCTTCAAACAGTTTTTACATCGACTGATCTTGACTTTCATTTCAATATGTGAGCACAGCTGGGGTCGATCAAGCCTAGTTTCATAAGCATCTGGGCTTGAATGACCCTAACCATTTCGCTGGAATAATTTGCAATTTTCCAGCACCTGGACGGCCGATATCCAGGGTAATCAAATATTTTTAGATCGATGTCCCCCCATTTGAACGCAAAGAAAAACTAAATGAAAGTACTGTTAAAACTCAAAGTATCGGTTACTTTCCTTAGCTCTAAGTTACTGCGCTATATAAGGTTGGAAATTTACTGGATTCAAGGAAACTTTTTTTTCGATTATTCGATTATGGAACGATATGGTCGCCGATCGCCAAATTACGAATGTCTGCCGATATAATCGATTATCGGCGAGCATCAGCCCATCACTAACTATTAGTACATGTATTTGTGATGTTTTAATACAACATGAAAATAAAATGCACTAACCTTTTCAGCTATAATTGAATAGCAATACAATTCTATTAATTTAGACAATGCAATGTAACAATCACATATTGTACAACGTCTTAATCTCTAATCAGTTTAATGCTCCAGACGACAGTCGGGGATGTTTATACATACAAATGACACACATGATGTGCTTAATAACAGTTTATTGCCGAGGAAAGGCTCCATATGCGTATTGCCACCCACTGCAATCTAGCTTTCAAGAAAAGCCACAGACTCATTTGACATAAAGAGTGCACCTACGAGATTGCACGGAAACAATTAACTAAATTATATCAAATAAACAAAGGTATCGTATCAATGTGTGTGTGATAATTACGTCAGAGTGACACATCATAAAATTTGATTTCATACTTGATAATTTGAAAAGCGTTCAGGGGAAGGATATTTTTTGTAGTTTCTACCCTTCTTATCATATCGCGCTAAGCTGCAATTTCGGAGCTATTTCAGATACAAGTATAACTGCGTCAATTGGGTCTTTATTGAAAACCAACATGTTCAATATTATTATACATTGACATCTCTAAAATTTGTTTTGACCAGCATGTACAATTGCGCAATAAATTATGTCTCATGGAGAATGATCGCATATAGCTCTTGCATTTCTTGCCAGTAAACGGATCATCATTTAAGCTTGTCTTAATTGACTTAATTAAAAAATCGATATCTTTAGTTTTGTCTTGTTTGGTTTTTAATGTTCCAACTTCCATTAAAACTATGAGAACGAAAATCAATTGAATGAAACCACTTTAAGCATACTTTTAATTATCAGGTAGATAAGTGTGCGGTGCTGTATTTCCATTGAATGAGTTTGAACATTAATGTACAAGTGCGGTAAAAGTGATGCATCGACGCTTGCTTCCAGTGTTGCCCGCATTTCTCGCAATTAGAATTATTTAAATATCTTTAGGCAAGGCATGAATAATCATGTTTAGATGTTTATTTTTTTAGACTGCATTTCAATTATTATAAGAACTACTCAAGAAAGTAAACAAGCGAAGACACCCGGAACTGATAGTCAAGTGGATACTGGTTAATCAAATTAAATAATCAAAACAAATTAAGGATTATAAGGGGTGAAACATTGAATGTAATACATGGCATTCAATGCCCTTGTTTACCTTGATGTCATGAATCAATGTTACAAAATGAAAAACATTAAAACCGATAAAAATATATAGCCATTACTTCCGAAAATGAAACACCACAAACATTCATTGATACAGTATATTTAAAAGGTCACAATATAGATATAAACTTGATAGATGCAAAACAATATTAACCTTTGTAAATTAGTCCTCAATTTAAAGGTAGGTGGCCAAATATTGCCATGTTAAAACGCGCCAAAGTTATATTTTTTATCTTTACACAAATCATATTCCTAATGTTTTGATCATTAAGGTCAAATGAGTAAAACATAAACCTGCATTAGAATTATAACGCAATACGTTTTAAGCATCTATCCAGAGTATCTATATTTCCCCCATATGAACTTTGTTTGCTGTTTCATGTAGGTTTTCTGTCAGAACCTTGCTTAATAAGACAAACTCAAAGCAAGAATTTGCCTTCTTTTCTTGACCCTGTACTTTCTATAAAACTAATGCAAAAATGCTAATGGTTTTATTTGTGATTTATAGATCTTAGCATGCGTTTCATTGTTTTTTGCGCAGTACAAATATGATAGGATGATATTGATATTTGAAATATAGCTTATATTATATAACCCAAAGGTATACTAGGTCTGTATTTGGACATTATAGATAAAAAGATAAAAAAGGCAAAATGAACGATGTCCTACACCTTCCCATTTGGCCATAGAAACTATTCGATTTTATAACAGTACGTTCTACAGTCTGGCATTCGTAAAGCCTTTATTCTGTCTTATTTCCAGGTTATTAAGGAAGTTTTGTTTTTTCTGCATATCAATTAATTGCTTTTAGTGAAGTGGACTGAGCTTAATACGTGAGTGCCGGATAATAGGAAATACGTTTTATAAAACATTTGCCGCCGGCAGTTTTTCAATGTTTGAAAGAAAATGTCATTTTTTACCTTCTGCAAATACAATCGTTATCATTAAGATGCGAGTTGAAAATGGTGATCAATTGTCACTCGCGTCGCTTGCTGAATGGATTATCCAGTCAACTCATTAACGCCAAAAGATGTACCAATATGTATGAACGCCTTACAGCTCAAACAAAGTCGCATGAATGATGGCGGGTAATGAATATATTGATATTATTAATAGCAACAATGACATGACCATGCTATCATATATTAACATATTATAAGCATAATTATGAAATTCATATTTTATGATAGAGATGCTTTGTATGCACTTCTGTTTATACATGCGCGGTAAATTGTTCAAATAATATTAAGTTAAGATTTGGTAACGTCGCATGATAAACAACTGACGTAAGCTCTAAAGAACATCCATAGTGAAACACATATATCCAGTTTAAAACTTGCTTCGTAAATAACATGTAATAACGAGCCATTTATTATTTCTGGGTGATAACCAGTTCAGAATATAATCATCGACGACCCTCTAAACTAAGAATCGATTTGGTATACCCACATTCACAGGCCGATACGCGATCGATATTGATAAAGTAAGACTGAAGGAAATGTTTTCTATTTTTTGAGAAATAATAAACTTCAACTTATACAAGGATTTTAAAATGAAATCTAAGTTTTTTCCACGATGTTTTGTCAGTGAGGTTCTTTGTAAGCACATACTGCATACAGTGTAAGAAAATAGCAGTCTCAGTTGACAGTTATGAACAGTGTAACACTGATGACGCTTCCGAATACCAGCTTAAAATTAAGCACTTTTTTACTACCAAGAACCATAAAGACAAACACTGCAAATGAATGAATGATATATATCGGAGAACAACTGTTCAATTTGTAATAGCAGCGGCCTTGAAATCGACAAATGCATTTCAAGTTAACAACTTCGAAATTTCCATTTGAATATAAACGTCTTATTTAACTGCATCGTAATTTCCTAATTTCAATGTGTAACAATGTTGAACAGATGATAAAATGTAATCTTTAAACAAAAGTAGTTAACTCTAAAGGAGTTTTGAAGTTTTCACCGGGGAAACATGATCTGTCCCCGTGCGGTCATTTGTTTCGACAAATCATTAAAAATTGAAAAAAAAACGGTGTTGGAATACAAGAGCATTATTATTACTAAAAAACGAAGATTCTGTGTATGAAAATATCTAAATTTTTCAAAGTTTAAATATAACGACAATCCACGGACTTCTTCTACTGCTTATATTAAATCAAAATAACAATGATTGACTGTAGGACGTTTTTGCCATAACGATAAAAGTTTCAAATAAATGTGAAAACTGGCACAAGCAGTGCATGTAAAATTGATCTTTTTGTTCAAATACATAAGTATAATTCTTAAAACGTGAATAATTCCCAATACATTTTTTGACAACATTGTACTCGGCATGATTTGTTGCGTCTTCGTACGTTAAAAACAGTCATTCCTTTAGTATATCCCTTTTTAGATCCACAATTTCCTTTTCAACAGAACATTCATCTCTCCTGAAGAGCATATTTAGTTATATTTTAGGGTGACATTATTTTAAATAAGTACACTTACAATATGGCAAAAAATAATGTTAAGATTCCCAGGTGACGCCGCATTCGTTTAAAACATCTAGGCAAATCATATTTTTAAATTTAATTGTATGGCATTTAAACTGTTTTTAAAATTCTTAGGAAGAAAATGGTTTATTTTTAATTGTTTTGGCGAAAATAAAAATAGAGAAATAGTTTTAATATCGGCACTGCACTGGGGACGCATATAAACAGCACATGCACAAATACAAACACCAAAAACAGACAACCCACTTGTTAAAATATGATTTACAAATTATTGATGAAATTACCGTCAAAGTTTTTCATATAAATATTGGAACGGTCAATGGATTAAGAGTTCACCGGGCTTAGACTGGTATGTATGGCGATAACTTCATACTTGTTTCAACATTTATCATTAATAACAAAAATGAAAATGCAAGCCTATCGAGGGGTACATGTATGCGAACTATACTTTCTGCTTCTTTATTCAATGTCATGTTTCACAACTCGATATCCTTAGAATTGTATCAAATTGAACCTGATTTGCGCTTATAATTGAATCGATTTGAATTAGCATTGGCGTTTTGGTATATTTGTAGCTTTCTCTTTAACAATAATCGAATTTGTATATGCTTGAAATTCACTAAAACCTGAAACGATGTTTCCAATAGATAGTGATATCATTGATTCCCATTGATAGCCTACAACTCACTTTGGGTTGGCATACAGCTTTTTAATCTTTACGTTGCTGAAAATGACAAGTTAATGGGTTACATGATTACTTATAAAATCATGTAAATACGGTGTTCATCAAATTATTCACTATTTATCTTACATTCATTTGCGATTGTTTAATACAAAATGAAACGCACAGAGCATTAGCCATTTCTGCTGACATTGGATAGCAATACATGTTCTTAATTAAATCAATGGAATGCTGCAATCACATTTTGTACAATGTCTCAATCTCTTGCCAATACAATGCACCAGACGACAGTCGGGAATTTTTATACAAATTCTAATGACACACAAGCTGCGCTTAATAAAGGTTTAATGTAGAGGATGTCGCCATAGACCTATTGCCACACATTTCATTAGCAGCTCACACAAAAAGTAGCAGACACATTTAAAAATAATGCACTTGAGAGATAACATGGAAGAACATAACTAAACTTGATAAAAAACAACATTTGTATCGTTTCAATGTGAAAATAAAAATTTACGTAGGAATGACAGAGTGTGCTTCAAATCATGAAACTTGATTTACTAAAATAAAAATAAAATTGCATTCAAAAGAAATTTGAGTTTTGAATTTGTTTAAAGGTTTTATAAAATAGTTCCTTAATTTTCGATAGCTTTGATCATATCGTAACATAAATCTTTCTCTTATATTTTGCGCGTTCAATCCTTCCATAAGTATTCAGTTGAATCATACAATTGAAGCTGTTTTTATATATATGCAAGTAATCACTTAAAATCTGTACATGTATTGCTTCTTTATAAGGTGTACCATTTAGCTGAAATTCAGCTGTCTGTTTGGTTTGTAATGATGATATTTTAAAGGATTTTCCACAACTGTTGAATTTTTGCTGTCCAAATGTTGTTTTTTTCTTTTGATCAGCAGGTACAAATCTGTAATAAGTTATGCCTAATGGTGATGCTCACATAAACCTCTTGCCTTTCTTAAGGTAGATGATCTCAGCTTGACAAAGTTGACGTAAAATTAAATAAATCTACGATATGTTTGGTTGTTTCCGGTTTCGGTATACATTTTCAAAACTTCCACGAATAAAAACTACTAGACAGAATATTCCATTTCTTGAAGCCATTTAAATATAATGTCAAGACACTTTTAAGTCTGTATTTATCTGGTAAACCTTCGAGTTTCATGGATAGGAAATGATTAGTATTGATGTAAATATAGAAAAAATACATTTATCTATAAGCGACATCTTTATATTCATGTATACGGTGTTGGTATCATGTGTGTTTGTGTTGGTTTTATCATTTGATTTGAACTTTTTCCTTTTACCATTAATCTGAGGGGCAAACTTAAATATACCCGTCATATGGACCATTTTACCACCATAGTAAATAACACTGCAGTTAAAACAATGACCCCATCAACGCAAGTGCAATTATCTTATTACGTCATTTAGTTAAGGAACCATATCCGTTAATGTAATTCTAAATTGTTGTTTACTGTTCCAGAAAGATAGCAATGTTACCTTCCATTAGTAAATTGACATTGATATAAACAAAGCCGTTCCAAATGCAATCATTTGTTTTTTTTCTTAACTTATTGTCCACAGACACGAATATATGAGTTTGTTCTACACAATTCGTGCCTGCCAATTTCATAAAATATAATTGATTACATTTTATATATGCGTGTTCAAGACACTGAAGTTTCATTTATGTCACATGAAAGGACCAAAACAAAGCAAATTGTAAAGACTCAGATTTTGATTCTTTTGAGAGAACAATATCGATCTGTAGTGGTGTAAGCATGATGTGCGTTACTGATGATGATTGAGTTTAAACAATTTAAATACACGACTGCAATAAGTGAATCATCGTAGAGTGTTTTGCTCGTACTTTTTGCAATTACAATTCTTCAAACCCTTTTCAGCCGTTCAATACAAACTAATGAGGGTATGCCGAAGATTTGTGCGACATATTTATGCAAAAAGCTACAGAAACATGCTCAGTAGAAAAAAGTTTAAACATAAACCCGGTTTAGTGGCAATGGGCAAACGCCAAAGACATAGAACACAATGTTTGGACGTGTCTTTAATCAAGAATATCTTCGAGAAAACATGCAGAGCTAGTATACGTGGTTATCATTTATGAAAAATAAATTATCAAAACACATTAAGTAGAATAAGGTATGAAATATTGAAAGTTATACATAGACTTAGTTTACTGGTTAACTTTGATGTATTTAATTTATTTTATGATTACTATTAGACTTCGCATATATACATAATTACCGATGTAAACAGTAACTAAAACATAAATCTAACCATCAGTTTCAAGGCCGTTACACAAACATTTATTGTAACATGATATCTAACATTTATATAAATCGTGTGTGTCTTTCGCTGATTTCTTTGAAAAAGGCGTTTTGGTTGTTGGCTTTTCTCTGAAGCTGCAATTGCAATATTGCATATAAACATGCTTAAGGCCTTATTAGTCATCTATAGATCATATTATGCATTTCTTTTTTCGGAGCAGTACAATATGAAAGGCCGATATTTGAAATGGCTTATTGGTATATTTTTCTAAACCAATGTTAATAAAGGTACATGTCTAGACACTACATAAAGGTAAGACAATCATAGATGCCCTTCAACTTATGGAAAATGTAAATATGGCTCTAAAAGCTATTCAAGTTAATAGCACTACTGACTACATTATTGCATTAAATGGTAAATAAGACCTTTTATGAGTTCTTGAATTTCAGCTGACAATGACATTCTCATTAATCTTAATATACATAGCAAGTGATTTCCTGATGTCGTGTTAATGGAAAACGAGTACAAAGAAATTGACGATATTAAAAACAAAGTCGTCACTTCAAACTAAGTTTAGCCGATACTTGTAGATGTTTGATAACAGATTGGCATGTTCTAACTTCTAATACAAATATAAAGCTATTATTCTGTTGGTAAAAATGTGAACAATGGGTAATTGCGACGCCTGCTGAATGTGCCAATTATTGATAACAATAACGCCAAGAGATTGAACCAATATGTATTAAGAATCAGCAATTGAATATCTGGGAAAATAGATTCAAATAATGTTAGCAATTAACTTCACACTAGCAATCCATATGCGATCATCCATCATTCCTTCGAGGCTCAGAGTAACAATATCCACTACTGCTACCAAAGCATGCTAGTAATTGTTTCAATAATATAGGTAAGATTTGTTTGTGAAAATCGCAATGATAAACAGGTGACAAAGGCTCTGTTAATCCTTCATACCTACACACACAGATACAGTTTTAAATTATGCTTCTTGTTTAAACAGTTGATAAAGAAACATTTATTGCTACTCGGGAAAACAAAGTAGAAGTCATCCGCGATTCTCCGAGTGTGGGAAAAATTGGATGACCCCCTTGCATCCATCAATACGCTAACCATCGGGTCATCAATATAGAAGAACGGTGTCCGAATTTTTTTCAAATTTATAGAAACAACTAATGTGAGTTTATCAACGGGTTTAAATAACAGGTTTTTGCCTAAACTACCATTCCATACACCATGAAGGAAAGACCCAAACAGTATGAAAACAGCGTTCTCGTCGTTATATATCCCAGGTGCACTGGCCTATGTGACCAAATTGAACAACTTTACAAAATCCAGGGGAAAATATCGAAAGATAAGACAAACATGCTGTCATGAGATATCAAGAATGTCCTTCCTCTACATAGTCGGATGCCAACACATCTACAGTATTTATAGGAAAAGAAATAACTGCAGTTTTGTTTACATACGGCAGAAAGAAAACCTTTTTGAGTTCTTCATTACCAGATGATAATGAAAGTGTTATTGGTCTGCATAGAAATTGCTTTTATCAAGTGCATTTTGTCGAAAAGGTTAGACAGAGGGTAGCAAACTTAAAACAGGTTATTGAAGCATGGTTTTCCTCCGTCATTAACTTCCTTAGGAAGATAACTCACATGTAAGAATTTAGATTTTAGTTATTTTTGTAATGTAGTTGCATTAAATAGCAATACCAAAGCGCAGAGTGCACTTAAGTAATAAGATATAAAAACCACGTAACTACCGGTCTTTCTTTGTTTTCAAATTTTGTACAATCTTTTGAGATTGGCTTATTTTCCCTGAATGCATCTCCTAATGTGGGTAATGATTCATTTCCACTACAGAAACAAGTATGTAAAAAAACAAGCCAAACTTTTGAAGGGCACATTCTGAGCTTGTTGTGTGACGGCACGTAGAAAAGAATCGATGATATCAGTGTAATCAAAAGACATCGGTTTCTGACATACTTCACCAGAAAAATACTGATCCAAGCCTGGCGGTCTTTTGACAAATCAGGACGGTTTGTAAAACATTAGTAGCAGACCTCACCTGGAACGTTCTTTTTTATCCAAATCGTATTTTGCATAGGTCAATCCGTGTATGACAAGATTCTGGGTTAGATATTACTTTATAACCATATTGTACTTTGTATGATTTGAATACGAAAATGTTCTTTTGAAATAAAGATTGTGTCAACCAAAGCAAAGGAAAGTATGATCAAATTTTTCCACTGAAAGCTGTCATGGCAAAAAAGACGTTTAGTCGTTCTGCCAGGTATGTTTAATGCTACCCCAAAGGATGGATCGGAATGTGCATCACATATGCTGTTAATTAGTCATATTGCTGTTTAACTCCCTTGGCCCATAATTAAGAAAATTCCTGAAGTCAGATTTTTGAACTGTACAATTATCTATACTAATAAATACCTCCAACAAAACAACTGTGCAAGATATGCAATATGACAGACAATGCCGTTCACTTTGACTGTCGCCATTCAAAGTAAGTTATATAAGTTGATGTAAAAAGTAAACGGTTTCATGTTGATCACAATATTTGCACACAATACAGGTAATGTGTTGCTGTATCTGAGAGAAATACGTCGCTGTTTTGTTTTTGTGTATCTTTGTTTCCGAACTATTTTTCTTGATTCCAGTTTTTGTTTTTCTAATATCAATCAGTCCATTGATCCATGAGAACCTATCAAACAGACAAAGAAGTCATGAGATAATTTGCAATACAGATATTTATATAATCACAAGACGTTAGATAATAAAGCCATACGTTACACAGTATTTAAGGTAAATTTGTGATCAGTTTGGGGTGATGAAGGTTTTGGACTGCTTGTCGTTCTAACGAAGGAAATAATGATAAGTGTATTTACATTGTCAGATAGTTTTTGGATACTCAAGGGCTTGTGCAAATATCTTCCACTGAATTGATTTTGTTAAAATTATGCAAAAAAATCAGGTTCCTTCTAAAGTATTAGCAGCGTATTGGAATGTTTTAAATAGATACATTAGATATTTAAGCTTGCTTTATAACATTTTAACCAATGATTATATAATTGATACTTTTAAGTTATAGAATGAATTTAACATGTTAAAATAATGAAGACAGACAAGTTGTCATATAGCTAATCAAAGGATAGCTTTGAGTATAAAATCGAGGATCTTAGTATGCATATTAAAAACACATATCCGGTTTGAAACGATATAAGAATCGCTTTGTTTACACACAATTGCGCGCCGTTCGAAATCTGGTTTAGCAATATTTTCCATCCTTTGAAAGAGGGAATTTTTTATGAAACTTCACCTGTTTATCGAAAATGTATTCAAATTAGGGCATGATCATCCCTGACCGATATGATCGACTTTTGTGTTTGTTCCGTGTTTTGTGTGAGAGTATCACTCGGTATGTAATGGGTTTTCTCACTTATTCAGGAAAAAATGTTATAAACATGTTGACGTGTTTTGTACACTTATTTTCATATCATAAATCAACATGAAAGCTGTCAGAAATAATAACTATTATTGAGTTCTTTGCCCACATGAGGTGTTATGTTATCAGCCTTTCTATCAAAGTGTGTCGTTGATACGATGTATGGATAATGTCAGTTGTCCTCATCCGTTTATAGAAATTGTTAACGTGGACATGATTATAGTATTAACTTTCAAATAGAAAATAACGAACGATCCAAACAATGATAAAGATAATCTTTCCACATGTGCACGATACTCTCTGATCCAAACTCAGCACTAACGTTATAGCATTAAAAACGACCAATCTCCACTAGTCCTCCAAATGTTGACATCAAAAGAAAACAAGCTCTCATATTTCACCATAAAAAATCCCCTCTAATTCTTATCGTGGACTATGATCGACAAAGATAAAACCAAGAGTTAACCTAATATATTTCTTAGTAAAAAACTAAAAATGAGTACCATATTGTGTATAGGTGACTTTACTTTGAGTCTCGTTTTACAACAATATTCGATGACCTGACATATAAATTGCAGTTATGACCTTGTTGCATTTTCGTTATTATGCTTAAATTTTTATCAAATTGAAATTAACACAAAATTAAAAAGAAAAGAAAAACATTAAAATTGGTAACATTGATGGGAACACAGATTTAAGATTACGTTGTGACTAAGATCCTTTTAGGAAACGGGCCCTGTTCTTTTAAACAGAATAAGACGATAGTATTTTGTAATGGCACTTTAATTATGTGTCTCGCAAAAATATTCATATACTGTTATAGAAATATTTTTAATTCCATTTGAGTTATCCTAAAGAAAAAGTGTTTTCCTGACCACGCCGACCGCCGCAGACACCGCCAACGAAGGCTTCAGACGAGTTAATATTATTATCTTGCCGAACGATTTTATCTTGCGGGCTATAATTACGGATAAGAAAATCCAAATATAGTGAATATCGGCAGCAATGTGCCGAGGGAGTAATAATTGTAGTATTTCAGCAATAGCAGTTCAAAGCCGACGACTTCAATTACAAGGTTTGAACATGTATATACATTTCTTATATGATGCACGCTATCAGGAACCTAGTGGTATAAATATTTATAGTTTGCAGTTATTTCCATGAGCCATACAGTAAAATTTGCCAATATATGAGAGAGTCCCTTTTAAGGCATTGTAGTACTTGACATAAAATGAAAAGTATCTGGTAAAAGTTGGACTCAAAGATGACTACTCCCGATCAAAACAAAGTGCATCTAAAAAGTCTGCAATTCAAAATCGACTTATTTATCAACAAGCAGTCGTAGCCAGTCTGGTGTGCACGCTCAAATGAACGACTCCAATCCAAAATTGCAAGACGAATCAGTCATAATACTCTTAAACTGACAAAAGTAATACCAATTTCCTTAAAACCCAATTGTAAGCATCATCTTCTATGCAAGTGTAGTCGGTTGGCAAACAGTCTAGTAATTTATATTTTGAATCAATAAACATATCACATATCTATTTCAACTGTGATTCTATTGTTAAACGCATATGTATCCTCTTGTGAGGAATTGTTTACATTAAAATGGAGGTTTCCTTGTAGAAGCATAATTATTACTAGTGACGCTGATAATTTAAGCACTAACATGTAAACTGCTACGTGTATATAAATGTTCTGAGTTTAAAAAGCATGACAGACTTTATACATATTAGTTAGTATCATTGTATGGCTTGTGATGTATGTTATCGTTTGAAATAATTAAAGTTTGAAAGTAACATCATTCATTTGACGCATGCGTGAAAAATAAAACGTTTTATTTTCGTTAATGTTTAGAGTGGTGGTGTTTAATTTACTTCTTGAGTTCTTTACTAAATTTTGTTAAAGTACTAAATTATATCTAAATAACTTGAACAGTTTTTGAGAAAGGTCCCAGTTTGAGTAGTCAGAAAATCATTTTAAAACTTTGTGTTTGTTTTTATATGCAAAACTACAAAGTTAACGAGAGCCTTAATGAAAAAGAAGTAAAATGTTATGATTAGCCTGGTGTATCACACAGTCGCGCGAAATTAATTTACATTTACTTTTACAGTTGAATATCAAATTTTTTACAATATGCATACACCATGTTTCAACGTATTTAAATTTTATAATTCTGTTAAAAAACAGTTTTATTTTTAGCAATACGTTTTATATTACATACAAACATGCGGGTGTTTTGGAGAGCATTTTGTTACATGAAAATGCATGGTTGTTGTTAAAACTTAAGAAAGAACATTCTCTCATCCTTTCATCATATTATGATTGACGTTCACAACCACATTCATGCATCCAGACCATAACGTGGTACTCCAAATATACATAGTTTATGTTTTAACTCAAAATGAACGAGAGAAATCTAGTTTTCATTTTGCCGAGGCCAAAGGAACAGTGCTTTAAAATTAGTTCGCCCAACCTTTCATAACATTCTCTCATACGATATCACCTTTTGATGGTCTAAGAGACATGACTTTAGGGTTATTATAGGTTTTAAAATGAATGCTTATATGCAACATGCATTATGTTGTAATCTACATCGGTGGCAAATCTTCCTTTTTTCAAACTGATGTGCTTTAATATCTAGTAGACCATGGACTTTATTTGCTTTATAATAATAAACAAGAGCTTTCACATGCACTTGGCAAATATCCCTGATCTTAACTGTGACAATGATCTTGGAGGTTAGAGCACGAACGCTATACGAGACACATCATTACTATGTTTGTGTTCATTTATGTGACGTGTTGTTTATTAACTTGAGTAGTTACAACTACGTATACGTCACTGTTGTACAAGACGGGTGAAAATAAAAAAGGAATACTTATTCAATAATCAACCTCCCAAAACTTTTTCGAATGTAGCATGAAATATTATTTATATGCCTATACGTATAACGACATCAAATCGATGTCAATACTTCAACTGCTGTCTTTCGAAGTTAGACTGAGCATGATATATCTAATCGTCCAAAATTAGAGAATTAAATAAAGCAAAAACCCCAAAAACCAGAATTAACAATTCCCAGCATATTCAAATAAACTTCGGTCGTATTTGGCATAGCTGTTAGCAACAAAGAGTTAATCGAATATGTCCTTCCCAGAATATCATGATTGCCTTGTGTCACCTTATCCGTTGACAAGCACGTACTAAAGTATAGTTAATAATGCGGTCACTGTTTACGCGCCTTTAAATTATTGATTTACTTAAACAAAACATGGAGCTATAATTTTAAAAGAATACATAAAACATATTAAAATAACGAACTCAAACTGTTCCATATTTAGGTACTCCGAGGACGAAAATGTCAGTCCTTGATTGTGCGGTTAATAAAGTACTTTTCATGCAGTTGGTAGTATCTTGAAAAATACCATTTACATCAACCAATCGGTCTTGAATCTTAGTATGCTGATGGAAACGTTTGTAGTTATGCTGCAAGTCTAACTAAATATATTCCACAAATAGTGCCGAATGTGTTCAGATTTAGGTACTCACCCAGTACATCTGGAAAACTTGTATCAAATCTTGTTAGAAATTCTGCAAATCACAATGATTTTCATTGTTTTCTTAACAAAGTTGTAAGCAATCGGACCAACTAGTTAAAACAATGCTTTTGTAGTCGGTGTGACAACTTTGGTGCGATTTTCATGGCATAATGCATTATATGACATTGTGACATTTCATATGCCACTGTGTTATTATTTGCTTCTAAATACATATTAATAAGCGACAGTCCCAGTCAAAAAGATATTGCACGTGGTATGCATCCTTTTGGCGACATATTCAACTTGCAACAGAATTGCAATCAACGAACCAAGTGCAACTTCTTCTTCCATTATTTGGAATGAAGGTATGGTCGCTTATTATTCAACGATAACTTTTTTGAAGACATCAGTCACTGGTCAGTAACAAATCGGAAACTGGTCACCGCAAATATGGCAACTGGACGGGACTGATCGGTGACCACAAACTAGTTGTCGATCAGTTTATCGATCAATCATAGCTCAAAACATAATGTATACAAAAAGGATGCTGTTTAGAATCTACTCATTTGTAAGCATGCTGACAATAGCATTTTGCAAGTATTTTACTGGCTGTTTTCTCTTTATTTTGACTTTATTGACTGTTGTCATAAGTTGAAATATTTACACCTCAACTTCCATTCCTTAAATGAACTGCCCTTCGGCAATTGCGTTCATCAATCGATGAACGCAACATCTTCGGATATGTTCGGATCGTAATTCATTGCATAACAATATACATGAAAGCTATTGATCTTGTTATTGGTTGTATTGTGTCTGCAGGTCCCGTAAAATACAGATCAACATTTTTAAAAGTGTTAGTTTATTATATTTTAAATATATTGGTAGCAGAAGTGTTTCAATTTTACGTTTTAAAGTGATTTCAAGTGGTTGATCTTTTCCCGCGTTATTGTGACGTCATTTGAAAAAAATGTTTCCAGTTATAGTCGGGTCGTTCTATTTACAGAATGGGTAAGAACGGATTACTGAAAGGTTTTCTTAAATGGAATAATGTATTTTTTTAACAATTATTGAATGAAATAATGAACTATTGGTGTAAATATAAGGAATGAATTGCGGGGTTGATGTCATTATCGGGGATATGAACGCAATCGGGTTGGTCAAAGTACGCGTGGAGTCCTTCGGACTCCACACACATTGACCAACCCAATAGCGTTCATACCCCGATAATGACATCAACCCCGCAATTCATTCCTTTAATAATAACACACACAGTTGTTAACAATTCTTAACTCTTGGAATACTTGCGTCAAAATGATTTTGTTTTGCAAATTTGGGACTTTTCATAGACGGTTACATACAACTTGCGATGGATCGCTTAACGTTTGAAAACTACTTTGAAGCCGATAGGCCACCATTTGCCAATCGGTCACCGCCCCTAACTGATACATCACATATAATTCTCTACAAGTTCGTAAAGAGTCAATACTCATGTCCAGGCGAAACCGATCGCTGTACAGTTGAAACAAATCTGCGATAAAATAAATACCACCCGGAGACCTCTCTAATAAAACATCTGAGCGACCAAATCGGTCGTGGAAAGTGTTTTGTGCAGGCTCTAAAGAATGGATACGATCGAATGGGGTCTGCCTCCCCTCTTAAACCATGTAGCGAACACAGCGAAACCTTTCAGACACATATGAAAACCTTTTTGCAAATGTCATTTATATACGTCGCAAAGAGGTGTAATCGCGGTCACACTGTATGTGTGTCAATTAAACCGACACATTTATCTTGAAGAGTTGGATAAAACTGGTGCTAAAACGATCTTCGTTTAAAAATCCAATTAGTTGTAAGATAAACTATATATAATAAAAACGCTCGTGTATTTATTTCCAGTAGAACAAGAGACAAAACTCTATAATAAATTAAATCTATGAGCTTTTCTACGTTTCGACAAAATAACTACGGCATTTGCTGAAGAGAAAATATCTTAAAGCTCTGCCATTTCTGATAATTAAATATATTTTCAAATCTAAATTAAATTGCCTTTATGATAATGTTCAGTTGAACTTGTCTTGATGTGTTATGTTTATGTTTAGTTTAGAATATGTCATAAGTTTGAATGAAACAGCTTATAGCTATATAATAAATACCTGCTTTTGTGGTAATGACAAAGCAGAAGGAAAAAAAGATGTTATGAAGCAATGTACCACTGGATTAGCTAGCATCACCTGGGCCAATAAATAAAACTTATATTAACAGCAAATGCGTAGAGTCCTTGCTATATTAAAGTAATACATAAATATCTTAAACGGTTTTTGAGTTATGACCTTGGTTCAAGTTTTAGCACAAGAGCGAAAGACACCGTCGCCGATAACACATGGGCTACGACAATATATATCTCGACTTGGTTCTGCCAAAAATAGACGGCCAGAAAAGATAAACGATTAGATACCATTTGAAGTATGCATAGAGTATTGAACCGGTAGCAATATATAAATAATCAAGGCTACGTAAAAGTTAAATGAGATTTATTTGTGTCGTTAATTGAAAGATAGTCATGTGTACTTTATCACTTCAAACGTATCAAGGGATATTGATATCCTAATTCCTTTCAGATAAGTTTATAGCATTTTAATGTTGCAACTGATTTGCTTATGTAAGTTGATCACGGCATTGTTTGACAAAACCGGTGGAAGTAGAATGTTCTTAAAATTATTGTTATCCACAACGTACCTTTATACTATGATTTGCAGGGAAATGGATGTTTTCAAAACTTCATCCCTATTAATTGTCTTTACAGACAGAATATTTACGGTTTCTGAATGTCTAAAAGGGAAGTGCGTGGATCCGTGTTTAAGCAATTCATCACTTTTGCACTTATGCACACTTTACAATCAAAACGCAATTCATCTAAGAGACGACGCACTTTTTTTCTTGAAGGAAAAGCAAGATCGGCTTTATATCAACTAAAAGTGCGATACGTTTTTAGAACATAGCAACTACATCCTCCATACACCATGAGGGCCGTTTATCAGGAATTGTTTACGGAGATATCTTCGACATTAACTCCCAATTATTTTGTTTATAAAATTATTGAAATAAGAAATTATTGCCCAAATGTTTAAGGAAGCTGACGACATTTTACATTTGATTTCAAATCCATTATCATCCATCTACTGGCGATGTGAAATTTATTTACAATAGATTGATTTTAAATTAAAAGTTCTTAATCTCCTCGCGACGTGAAACTCATTGACAATTGCTTTATTTTCTTTCCATAAGTTCGGGTAATGTATTGGTCAAGGCCAACCTTCCAGGGGAGTTTCATGGTGTAACCTTTTTTAGATATATGGTCGACGAGGTACTTAATAGATCATAAGCTCAATACCTTTGACCTACTGACGACACCAAACCAAACATATACTTGCTAAGGGACACCTACCACCGAAGTTTCATGATGGTATGCCACATCGACATCAAGTTATTGTGTGGACGATTTTGCACAACATTTTTATCGTTTTCTTGACATTTGATTCACTGTCGCCAACGCAATAGGCGCAATGTAACCGTGTAGTGAAGTTTCATATTCCTAGGTAAAACAGACAATATTTATTCCATGTTGACTGTGACCTAGACTTGTCCTTTCGACCCAAAAACATTAAGTGTCAGGTAGCGTTAAATGGCGAACTACCACTGCAATTGCCTGGCCCGAAGTTATTTTGCGAACAACTATAACAGACTGTTGACCGTGAATTTGTTTGTTTACCCACTATCCTAAAAACAATAGCGGGCATCCTCTTGTCAAGGGAACGCCGCTTATTGTGCAGATAATTGAGCATTGCCGTCGATCTACGGACATCAAAATCATTTTCTGCAGCGCAAGGGTAACCAACAATATCTAGTATAATCCGTTGTCGGGCTTTGGTGTGGACAAGGCATGTTTATTTCAAATCTTGAACAGTATAAGCTGTATTCGAAAATTACTAATCCTCACATTTATTTTAACAATTTGGTAAACGTAGACTTATATCAATGTTTATTGGAAGTGTGCTAGATTAGTATTTGTATTATTGTAAAACAAATATTGTTGTTTTTTTTCCAAAATATCACATTCGCTTTGCAAAATCTAATTTTAGTGTCCGTAAAATAGGTCGTTTTCTTTACAATATTTATTAAAAAAGCTCTTAGTATAGATATTATTCACTGACCGTCTTACGAGTGTCGTTTTGACCCGTATCATGTGGCTCTAAACAGGGTTCATAATTCATTTTTTATATGTTCCTGTGATCCTTATTGTAGTATTGATCATTGTGGGTGTTTCTCAACAGGAATATCTCAAGTTTTTTTCCAATTGTAATTGTGTGTTATAAAGGCATACACGAGATATGAACATTATATGGGTGAATACATCTTTTTAAGGTCGTTACCATCTTTAAAGGCCTATGAAATAGTCAGCCCATTTGCGTTTGTATCATCAAACATATGAATGTTTTTAAAGCTGCTCATCTTCCACCGTTTTAAAATATATTTATTACGGCCATCCGTTCTCGACAATACAGTACCATAAAGTTGAAAAAAGATAACTCATCAGTTGCCTTTCTTCATTCAAGGATACATTTTCCTACTAAAATGCAAATGAACTGCGAGGATATCTTATAGAAATAAAGATTTGTCATTCCATGCATTACCTTACAATACAAATGAAGTATATACCTGTAGACAGAAGCTTTAATTCTTAGCCGTTTCACCTCTGATGTGTATGTTGTAAACTGTTAAGTAAGGCAAAATCCATCGAATGTTGTTAAATAACGAACGTTCGTATCATATTAAAGGAAGTTGTCTTAGTGTTCGTTTATGCAATTATTCTCATATCAGAACTGTTACCGTAAAGCGAAAAAGCAATGAAATAAGTAGCGTACAGATTAAGAGAAAGTGTGATGCAAAACAGTTATGCACGTACTACCCTCGAGATTGTAATAATAATATTTTTCACCCGTTTTGTATAATTTCTCAGGCAGTGGTGTAGTAGCTCTTGGTTAGAAACATTAGGCATTTAAATTACCACATGATAAATCATAGTCGGAACCTTACAAATATTATTCGGATTACTCTTCTTAATATACCGTAGGGGAAATAGGCTAGTGAAATTTTGGAATGCATAAACCTTAATCTTTCGGTAATTTCCGTATTGCTTGAAGTGTGTCTCGGACGACAAATCAAAAGTCTGGATTTCACTTCATTAGTTATTCATGAGAACGAGATTTCTGTATTCAATATGACAAGGGCGTTTGGAGTTATGTATTCTGAATATACTTAGTACCCAGGATGATGATAAGTAGCAATAAGGGTAGCGATTTTATGTGCGTCATGCTCACACTTATGCAAAATAATGCATTCAGACATATTACTTTGTTAATAACTGAGATAATATTTATGAAAGTACACTTACGTATTTATAAGTAATGTTTGTCATTTAATAAAGACTTTTTCAAATAAATACTAAAAATAATACTTTTTCGACCATGAAATACAATACAATGATTCCAAATGATAGAATAGCATTCCTTTGAGCTCGATTTTCCCCTGGTCTACGAACATTTTATAAAAATATTTCATTAAAACAATTTTGTATAAGTTTCCTTGCCAGATAACTTGTCTCTTTGTTTGAGAGTAGACGAAAAATATAAGAATATATATAAGGTCAAAGTGTATAAAAAAACTCGATCTGAACCACAATGGCGGAATGACCGGCGGAATTAACTTTAGGTCTGTTCGCGTCCGTTTCATCAAGTAAATGAAAGGAGGGAGCGGTTTGTTGGTCGGGTATTCCTTAAGTGTTATTCAGAGTTCAACATCATATTTGTCAAATGTATTATTTAAAAGCTCGTATTCTGTGTAAATCATTATAAGAGGGAGCGTGGGGCGAATTTATGGTATTGCTTAGTATAAAACAGTAGAACATTTGTGATATTTGTGTGGTTTTAGTGTGTCATAAAAAAATGTTTTCGATTGGCCAGTCCGCGAATATAGTGTTTCTATAATCACGAGTGGAATAAATGTATATCTGAATTCAACAAACTTTATTTTTGTTTTATACTTATTTTTGGAATTTAGTCTATGTGTACTGTCATTTGGCTGGTAGATTTTAAATTTTCGAAACTAAAACGAAAACAATTGGAATTAACATTGCCGGATTGCTTTTTTCGAGCGCCTGCAGTAAATGTATAAGAGGTTGAATTCAGTAAAATATCATTGTTCTTTTCTTTTATTTATTTTTATTTTTTCTCGACTGATAGGTAGGTTTTGCAAAAGTAAATAGACGTTTTACAGAAATTGAAATTGGTAATGCTCATTCGACCACAAATACAACATATTACAATCAAAACTCGATAACCTTCCACATTCAAACAAACAATTTTCATAGCCACGGACATACTCGATGACATAACGTAAGCTTTAGCTGAGAAAAAATAGAAAACGTTCCAACATATTGAGCATAATTGGGAAATATTAGTCTGCAATTCCTTCCCCGTGCGTTCCAGCGTTTTGTTTGACGTCATTCTTGGATTCTCATTATATCGTTACATAGCTTCCTCTTCGTCTTTTTGGATACCATAATTAAGTCATTGGTAATATGTTATAATCCAGTTAACATGCTTTCCTTATAGCAATATAAACACATATAACTATTTCTATACTGAAATATTCTGCAAAACCAAACTGCATGGATCAATCGTGGTTTTTCAGTGCAATTCTTAAGTGAAAAACTACATAAACGAGCTTAGTAGCCAAAAGTTTAAACATAAACCCCGTTTAATGGCACAGGGTAAACGTCAAAGACATAGAACACAAAAACAAAAGAAATCACAAGCAAGAAACATGGAACAACAGCACAAAACTCTACAAGCCGATCAGGCAAAGTTTACCAAAGAACTCTTGTCGTCGGACACAACAATTTAGAAATCCGATTTTTACCTATAACTAGCGGACAAAAGCCTTCCATTATTAAAAATAGCAACGTCTGGAACAGGCCGAAAACTTCAGATGTTCGACACTATTTGTTAAGATTTTGTACGGATATTGATGGTACATGAGAATGTTATCCAATGTCACCCCAGTTGTATAAGAATGGTAATTGAAATGAATAAATAACATAATGTCAGTGAAAATAATAAGTTCAAATGTCGGAGAAGATCAGCCCTGGTGCGATCGCTTAAATCACGATTGTATCATTATTACAGTGCATTCTTGTTAAGAGAGTTTCCTCTTTTTAATGAGTTTGAAACAAGTGGCAATAATTTCCTCTTTTTTAAACAAAATAAAAGTGTGGTTTATTTCAACATATTCGCATACACGAACACTAAAGTTCTTTAAAATGTTTAATGCAAGTGATAATAATTTGCAATGTTGTAATATCAAATGCAAAAATCTGCATTGAGGCCAACTTCGAAATCATCAAAATGATTTATGAATAAGGCAGTCTATACGTCATTGCTAAATAACTTAGTATACTACATTGGTGACAGGAACGAGCGGCCTATTATATATAAGATGGAAACGACATTTGCATTTATCCCTGGCTTCAGAATTCAATTACGTATTGAAATTAACTTCTGCCACCAGTTTTATTCTTATGATCGAAAGAAGATGATTAGTCTTCTCTGACATATTTAGGTTAACGCAAGGAACAAATAATCATCGTTGCCACTCTGCGGTTAACTTTTGTAGCTATATATAATGGTGAATCATGGGACAAGAATGAGGTTCTGTGCTCGGAACCATGGTTAACACCACAGTGATTTCAACTGTCCTCGCCCCACTGTTTAATGCAGCATCTTGACATTTCTTGATAAACGATGAATTTATATTTGTTCAAAGCCTGTGTCTTAAGCCTACATAACATTACAAACATAACGTTACGTTGTTTGAACAAATATACTACCTGTTGTAAGTGCGTATATCATGCTGTTTCAAACGGCGTGTCAGAATTGCTTATAATGATATCTGTATCAATTTATCCAAGTTTAAATCATGGTTTATTTTTGGAAGTATGACGTATTTTGAATTAAATTAAATAACATAAGTATATGCATAAAATATATTTATGCTCTATTTCAACCAGGTGACGTCACATTTGGAAGCAACAAGTTCAATTTTGTCACTGTTTACTGAATACGCATCCGATATGGTTATCAACATCTCAATTTAACACAAAATTTACACGTCAAAACATGCAGCAATTTTTATTGATTAACTGATAAATTTAGAGGTAACAAGTACGTGGTAAATGCCTTTCTGCAAACTACAAATTTCCCAAGTTGAAGATGCAATAATAACTGGATTTTTTTAATATATATGTTGTTCTTTACTTATACTATAGCACAGAACGTGGCACATGCAGCTGCGTGACCCATTAACCGTGCTTAAATATTTGCGCTAGATGTCGGTTGCGTGTGGCATGTCATGTAAGACTTTGCCATATATCGATGAAAGGGTTCGTTTGAACCTAAAATAGCTAATCAAGAGGAGTATTCAAACAGTGATTGTGTGTTTCTTTTGATACCGAAAATTAGCAATTGTACATTTTTGTCCACTTGGCTAGTAAATGCTGAAAAGATAATCTAAATTTCGCAAGGGTTCGATTTTCTCGATTCTTCGCTGCTCAAATAATTAAATGTAATTTAATTAAGGTATTATCTTGCTAATTTTAAACATTGCAAAATTGACCAAAAGGAGGAGATTGTGAAAAGGGTTCCTCGCAACTTTCATGAAATTAAAACGATTTACAGTATACAGTTACAGAATGGTGCTATACAAATCATATGTGTGAACGAAGCACTCTCTCCAAATGATCAAAATCTACATTTAGTATTATTATACTCGTGAAGGTATTATCATATGGTATACTATGAGGTCAACAATTGATTTAAAACATCAGCGTTTTTCAAAATTAGCGAAATATACGTTTCATTTTTTCGATCTACCTACACTATTTTTATGTAAGTTCACATCCTTAATGTTGTCTCTATTTACTGATTACTGATCGTTGTTGGTGTGTTGAAAAAATAATTATGTGCATTGGCCTACTGATATCAAAACAATGGGAGTCACGCAAAACCCAGCCTACCCAAATGCAACAAGAAAGAGAGGTGTTATAGTCCTACGTCAAACAAACAGCTACTATCAGAGTAATTGCCCTACGTCTCAAGCAATTTCGCAGGCAATGTTTATTCTATCTTGTCTGTGACCTGTGACCCACCCCGCCCCCCCCCCCCCCAAAAAAAAAGGCCATATACTTGCAAACAGCAATCCACGTAGTCCTATGTTATACCATTCTCAAATCTTTGTGGACAACAATTTTAATTAGGCTGTCGACCGTGATCAGACCTTTGGTCTACGGGAAAAAAATCAAATTCGGTCATCTACTACCCGAATCACCTATTTTCGAGAAGACATGGTTGTTTTCAATCCTTATATAGGTTAAATTGTACTTGACTATTCCTTATATTTGTTATAATAATATGACAAACATATATCTATAAATTTGCTTTGTAGGATGAAGTATGATAGATTTGTTTTAACATTATCCAAAACAAATTTTATTTCCAAGATGTCACATTCCCTTTGAAAAGCTTAAGTAAGTATCAGTCAAATGAAAAAAGTATTTTGAATAATATAGCATATTTCATTCCACGACTGTGTCTGACCAAAAAGGTTTCCAGATGTTCATAAAGCATAAACGAGACATTAACGAAACAAAGTAAAGTCATACACTGTTAATAATTGACCCACGTGTATTCGTTCACCTTTATCTTATTTTGTATCCATTTTCCGTCTTTCAACGAGATTTTTTTAATCCAATCAGCACAATAACTCCGCTTTTTTTCCCCAATTACACATGGGATGAAGATTTACGATATCGTAAACATTTAGGATATGTATGAAATTTATTTAAGGATTGAAATTACAGCTAAACTACAATCAATTTTTACAGTCTGGATTGAAAATGGTCCCATATAAATATTCAAATAATCTTGTTCTAAAATGATATTCCTCCTGAGGTAAACAGAAAAGCACAATTCTATTACAAATAAAGTCGTTAATTAAAAAAAAAAACATTTCAAAGGAAATCCATTTTCTTAATCCTTTGATGGACGTTAACAACTAAAATCCAATCAAATGACACTTGTTAATGTTTCCTAGATACGCTAGTAGAGAATTTATCAAAAAAGAAGTTAACAACTTAGCAAGTTCGGAAATCTCTTTATGACATTGGTAATCTTTGCACCAATATTAAATTCTGTCTATGACGCACAGGAATTTACCTGGCATTTTGTCACGAACATTTTAGAAATAAAATAATAATTATAATGGCGGTAAAAATATCTCAAGTGGTTCAAAACATATTGAATTATTTCAAATTTCTTATTCGTCAAATATAAATTTCTTGACTGTAAAGGCAAACTCTCAAAGGTATTGCATCTATTAAAAATGTGGTAATGCTTTTTAAGCACAGGTCTCTGTTCGTGATTTACAGTAAGATACACTTTTTGCCCTTCTATCGTTGTAAGAACAATACCTATTATGGCTATGCCGATGCAGTAACAAATTTGCAATACATTCGTGCGACGTTTAAAGGAATGGAAGAGCTGTCATTGTGTTTACCTAGCATTCAACTGTATTTCATAGACAGAAGCAGTTATTTAATTACGTTTATGAACTAATTAACATATAAGAAGGTTAACGTTAAAACAGTGATCGTACTTTGCAATAAGCATCGTACAGATAAATTACTTCGCTATTCAAATATACACACGCAACCTATTGCATGTTTAGAGACTGTATGGTACAAAACAGTTACTTACTTCCTACTTCCCACTACCCTAATGAATGGCGTATATTTGCGCAAGTTCTGTATAGTTTTTATAACTCGGGTAGTGGATGACATAACTATTATAACAATAAAACATTATCTTTACATTACGAATACACTGGGCTTTTCTCCTTTCCTATTCAAGTTCACACAGTTCTGGTTTCTACCAAGGAATAGGACATTCATTAAAGATGACTATGTCTGAACAACTGAACAAAGATAAACTTTCTGTATTCAAATGATTTTATTTGTAACTGCCTAAAATTAATGGATTGATTGTTTGAGCTTTGAAACTTCTTTTTAATTTGAATTTGATAGTTTTACAATCGGAGTGATTGAATAGATGTACATTTACCAAAAAGCCAATTCGTGACCTTACTGTATGCTGAAAAACGTAAATATATGGCATAATCAAATATTATTTATCACTTTATTATAACAATTATATAAAGAACACCTCTCCTTTTTTCATTTACAGACAAAAAACAGCTTTACTATCTCCTGCCAAAATTTGGCCTTATCTCAAAAGATACGCTTTAACAACTTCAATCCAACAGTTCTTTTACAGAGCTTTGCAAAGTAGGATCGATTAATCCAGTAAGAAAGCTGGTTCATTTGCTGAAATACCAATTGAGAGACATCTTTCTTGAAACATCACAGTTTAATATATGCTTATGTCATGCAATTGACGAGAATAAATGTGCTTTAGAAAGAGTAGCAATTATGTAGGCAATTTGTTCACATTTATCTGATCTTTATCACTACCTTGGCGATAAAGCGAAGTATATTACTTGATAACTACTGGACATATATGGTGGTCAAATTTACAATCCTTAAGTGGTGCATTTATTATTTATTATCAAAAGTATTTGTTACATTTGTTGTCTGTCTTGTATGTTCTCATGTGGTTTATGTATCTGTTGGGTGTCATGAAAATATATTCCTGCCAGTGTAATTGAAAAATGTCAAACATATGATACTATCTTGTTTTGAAAACTCGGATTTCAGTATTACTCCTGCAAGGATAAACACAATATATATGCAAAAAGCTACAGAAACATGCTCAGTAGCAAAAAGTTTAGACATAAACCCGGTTTAGTGGCAATGGGCAAACGCCGAAGACATAGAACACAAATTCACAAACAAGAAACATAGAACAGCACACAACTCTACAAACAGCACGGTGCATAAATGCTATATATATATATTTAAATAATTGGTATGTTTATGAAGAATTGTTAGGTACTGCCTTGGAACGGTCAGTAATATGTAAATTTACTGGGGGTTTAAACCAGTTTATGTGCACAAACCTCACTCTTATCCCAACAATTCTTAATAAAGATAAAACGCAAAAGGTAAATCTTATCAAAGTGTGCATTAACTTAAGGAAACTTATCAATAAAACAAATAATAATAAAAAAACGAAAAGGTTAACCCCAAGTACTTTAATGATTAGAGATCCCAACTCTATCTGCAGACGGAGGGAAACAATTCAGAGCACCTAATGCAAATACTTTTCAAAGATACGATGCAGTCATCGTTAGAAACCACAAATATCACACACGCCTTATAAAATAAAAGGTTTAAAACTGTGTGATCATAGAGTTTCATAATAAAAAGCATCATTGTACTAAAACTGGGAACAAATAAAGAAAAACATTATTAAAAATAAAAGCGACTAGTATATGCTATTCTCTCCTTCCAAATGATTTGAAAACGTAAAATATTTGAAGAAATTTTAGTCACAGTCAAAACACTCGGAGTCAGTTAACACGTGTCCGCCAAAAACGGTTTTAAAGATAACATGAATAAGCAAATTCTTCATAAAAATCAAAGCACTGAAAGTTTAGTTATGAAATAATGCTATATTCAACCCAATATTTTGTTTCAGGTATTCATCTTCAAAAACAAGCAGGCAAGTGCTCTTCAAAATATTGCCTTTATATACACGGTTTAAATAAAATCCAAGTAATTCATTAAGTCTATCTGCCCAACTACCAGCTGGAAACATTTCCGTTTAAACCCAAAATTTAACTTCTTTTTATTCTCAAATCCCTTCCGAATATAATTATTATTTGTTTAAAAGAGGATTTTATTGAATGATCTATATAAGCCTATTTAATTGCTTCATCAGCCTGAAAGATTTTTCAATTGACGCGCATTAATCAATGAAATTTTATAGATATATTCTCATTCGCATATTTTTTAAGCATCATATAACACTACATACTTTCATACAGCTTATTTAAATCAGGGATTGTCGGATCTACTTTTTGACATGGCCTGTTAAAAGAATTTATGCGCGGGGGTTGCAAAATGGTGTTATTCTGTTAAATTAATGCGAATTAAAAGACAGCTTCATTTAAATACGTCCATAAAATTGCGACGTTAATGTGAACTTTATGTACCTTATTTTATTTTGTCGGTAAACATATTTAGTGCTCTAGGTGACATTTTCGTACTTGTAAGTTGGTTGCAAAAGCTCTTGAATGAGAGTCTGTCTATAGTTTGTTATTTCAGTATTTCAACACAAATGTTATTAAAAAAAAAACACATTCGCATTGCAAACTTTAATGTCAGTGTCCGTAAAAATAAAATGGAGATAAACATTGCACAAGTATGCAGTATACAGTCAATTATGAATCAACTTTATTTGTATTTCCAATAAGAGTTAACAGACAACATCAAATAAGCTTAAAGTTCGATTTGCTATTCCCCCTTTTCATATTTGGATAATATAAGCACTATCGATAGCTTTTGGGGTATGTTTGCAATTTATTTGATTGTAACTATTGCTTAATCTGAAGAGGATCTTACACTTTGTATGAAATATAGCCTCATATGAATATTGATTTAACTAAAGTAATACTCAAACAAAAAACACAATTCAAATACTAGTAAATTCTTAAATTAAAAAAGCGTAACAATGAAATT
This sequence comes from Mya arenaria, assembly GCF_026914265.1. NCBI lineage: Eukaryota > Metazoa > Mollusca > Bivalvia > Myida > Myidae > Mya > Mya arenaria. Next base: position 13,297,066 of record NC_069123.1, read on the forward strand.
GCGTTTTATAATGCTATGTCAGATGTTAAGAACGAATTCCAGTTGGAAGCGCTTGCTTTATTAGTTTCCAAGATATGCTAAGAGAGAATTCATCAGTAAGAGAAGACAGTGACATAATGCTGCATAACATGTCAGTTGGTGATGTTTCGGTAGGCACATCTTAAAGCAAAATGAACTCGAATGCTCTTTGAATTATGAATATAATTAAAGTTCATGCATTTGCCCGACAATAGGGCAAATATAAATTAATTGCTAGATTTTTATCCAAAATTTGTGAGGGCGGGGATGATTTTTTCCTTTTATCTCTTTTTTCTTTGATGACTGTTTTACCGTTGAATATCTGTTCTAACTGTATAAGGAATAATATACATGTTTTTATAGACGAACCACTTACACGATTGTAACAATTATCATTGTTTTACATATGAATGTTAAATATCAACACCGTAGGTTTGAATAAACTCGTGTTTCAGCTGCAGGCGTGACACTTACTCATGTTTCCTCGACATGCTAGGAGAGAATTAATCAACGAAAGAGGTCAGTTTAAATCAACCACTTTGCAACCTCTAAATAATAACCTCATTATGACAATGGAGATGTTTGCAACAATGTTAAACTAATTCTTCTACGCTCAATTTTTTTCTGGAAATTTGTTTGGAACATTATAAAACATTATAGAATATAGTGAACGTTAAAATCCCTTTGATAACAGGTCCCTGAAACGATTTCTTTTTTCTTTCATTTGCATTCCATTCAATAGCTATAGATACCTGTGGGTAGCGATGGTTTGACGCGTCATGCAAACTCTCTCTCTTTCAAAACATTCATTGAAATATAATACGTTTAGAAACTGCAATCAATGTTAAACAGAAGAAAATTGACGTTTAAGTTTATGCTCGTTATTTACTGGCTTGCAGATATATGGCACCACTCATTGCAAATTAAAGTTGAACGAGTATTCGTTTCTATGAAGGCAAAGGACTCGCACGTAATTTATTTAAGATTATAGATTATAATGACTGTACATCTAACCAAATGTTTACTTTCTTATTCCAATTAATTTTATTTATCATCAGTCGCAGAGCATCTTGAGGTCAATAAAGTATGAAGAAAGATTTCAATAAATGATTTCCAAGAATAAAGCTATAGCATAAAACTATACTTAAACATGATATAAGTAATACACTCTGTTTCGGAAACATTTATTTCAAATATTTTTGGTTAGTCTCTTCAAAATATAGGGGTTTTAATACCCTCATCATCAGTTGCGAAGTAACAGAAAACAATTGGAAAAGGGCATTCACGGATAGTTTACTTAGTAATATTAAAGAAAAGATGAGAATGAATTGTTTCTTGCTGGAAATTTGATTGAACTTATTTAGTCTTCCATTATTGCACTTCGACTAACTTTTTGTTACGAAACAAAATGAGAAGACAACGATTTGCTTTAACAGATTTCATTAAACTTTGTTAACACATTATCAAAAGAGAATTTATCAATAGGACTGGACCGATATATTTCGTCGGACAGTGAATCGTTTCTTTAAAAACATAAAAAAAACACTGGAAATATACAATGATACGATATTTGATGGCATGTTTCACATTGTTTACTTCGTAAAGTGTAATTAGGGACACTTATTACTTATGTCAGCATACAAGTGGCTAATCAGAGCGAATATTTTTACGGAAACCTTGCAGGCTTTTTCGGACGGGACTTTTTGGTAGCTTTGTCGATTTGACCCAATACCCAACCTTGTGATCTTAACAGCGAATTATATAGGCTAAAGCAAAGCTATTGGTGAATACCCTCGGCTTCATTAAATATAAATTAAATCGGCTTTGATTGGCAAGAAAGAGAACACCTAAGGTTATTCTATGTACAATACATGTATATAACTACATGAGAGGCAATTAAAATACCGATAACAACAAAGCTTAATTGAGATTTTACAATCATCGTTATTTACAACATGATAACATTTATCATTAATATTATATCGGCGGCGTATTAAAAACTTTGGAGCCTAGCAATTGAAGCATTTAAAACATTCATATTTGCCCTTTATAATAAGTGTTTAAAAATGCGATTATTTCAAACGTTTATAACAAATTTATACCATAACGTTTATTTGTAGCCATAATCTATTTACACTTTTTTAATTCATCATAATATCGGCATATCCTCATTCATGTATAACTAATCTCAAGGTGCAAAATTTCATCGGTATTCAAACTGTTTAGCCGCAGATCTTTGCTTTTCACTTTATCTTTGTTTATCATAAGAAATTGATATTACTCGTTCATAATAATGTATATCAATACAACTGTTTCATGATCTGAAAGTAAGTTTCACTCTGCCACGGTTGCTTCCATACATGAGAAGTCCCAGAACTTTTGATTTTCACTGATCAAATCATGATATTTACTGACCAATACCAAACTACTTTATCGGCCCTCTTCTCCCCTAGAGCCCTCCTCTGAGTCAGTTAACAGATAACATTTAATATTTCCTCTTAACTCAAGAACAACTGTTTACTATTTTTAAGTGTTATCGAGGAAACAAATGAGAACATAAAATGAAAATTTGAATTATAACACCAATTCATTTATTAGTTTATTTCTTGTAAATATACTTATTTATTCTTAGGATGCTGGTACGTTTGAACTAACTCTCTCTCACAGAACGTAAATTTAAATAGAGAAATAAATAGCTGCCCTACTGCAAAGGAGAAAGATATTGCATGCTGTGCGTTTGCTCTGGCGGCAAGGGTTGCAAAGTCTTTCAGTATTCAATGTTCCGAATTTTGTTTAATGGATGATTTTAATATTTTATATCTTAGGTAACCACAAACACATATGCATAGTAAATACTTAAAAATGCTGCTTAAAGACTGCCATAGCCACATACTTTTATGCCTATGTTCAGGAAAATTATTTCTGAAATTATAATTTTAACTGACCGATTTTCAAAATTCTCTTACAAATCACTGACTTTTCTAGTTAAGTGGCAACCCAGTGTCTACTGGTAATACTACCATCGGAATGTTTATGCCCCTTTCCGCCTTAAACATATATTTTAATCACATTCATAATATCATCATCCCCAGCAGCTACAACAATAACAATACAAAACCAGAATAATAAGTATCACAGTCGTCAAAGCCATCAGCAACAAAATTGTTTTCTGACAAAATTCCATCATTATCGTTCATCTTAGGATTGTTTTGGCTCCTTTGTTAAATAAATGCTAGCTTTAATGAATACGTCTGGAAAACGCGTAGGAGAAAAAGGTATAAATTACTTTAAAAACAATCACCATTCCCCGGCCAAGGTCCGTCAACTAACACCAGCGTTTAATACTTAACCATCCATTACATCCATAATTGCTGGCCCATAATGCATCATTCAATCCCAACTTTCTTTTCAAAGGTAATGGATTGCCCGATTTCATATAATAGGAGATGAAAACGATTAAGGAAAATGTATTAACAAAAATATGAATTGAAAACAAAGATATATTAGTGGAAGAAGAAAGAATGAAATGATAAGTGATAACAAGAAACCTTGTTTAGACAGAATAAATACATATGAAGTTATTTTAACATTTCAATCGACATGATCTTATAATTGTTTGTTTTAGAAATCAATATAAATGACAATTAACTCACACCATAAAGGAATCCAATTTATCAATAAGCACATAGCTCAAATTCGTGTATATATTTTTATTTGTCAAATCTGCAATTTTAAAACCTTCGTAAACTTACAAAGCAAATGAATCACAACTTCCAGTAAATAAATCGTCTTCAAGGTTTCAAATTAAGTATCATACAGAATTTCAACATTTGATTAAAACAGAACAGATATCAATGTCTAGTTTAAATGCCTAAACTATTTATAGTAAACACTTATTCTGCTGACTGAAGGCTATAATAGCCAATGCATTTAATATTTTGTTCAAGAAAATTATTTTTCCCAGACTTTTCTAAAATATTCTTGTCTTCCTACATTTTTTGAAGTTCCCTGACTCAATACAGAATGCCCCGGTAGAATGTGACCCCGTGGCAACAGCAACAAAATTATCCAAGTCCCCATTCGCATCAGAAAAAAACGTATTGTGACGAAGTTCCTTCATAAACGTGAATATTAAGATTGTTTTGGTTCAATAGCAAGCTTAAAACGTATTATATCTATTGAGAAATAGTTTCACATCATTATAAACAACACAAGGTACATTTGATACAATCAGTCATTTCAAAACACATAGGATTGGAAAACAATCGTCGTACACACTTATATAAAACCCTTATCTGAAACATGTTTATATTATACTTGACATTGCATTGCATATTGATAGTGATAACATTGCAATACATAGACGCCTGACCTTTTTTTTAAAAGTATGGAGTCAATTGAACAAAGAATAATATATTCGCCATAAGCATAATATCTGATTATGCTTATTATGCGTTTTATGTAGTTTTTTTAAGATTGTATAAATGCACTGTGTTGTTTGTGGAGTTTTGTACTGTTGTTCCATGTGTCTTGCTTGTGATTTTTTTGTGTGTTCTATGTCTTTGGCGTTTACCCTGTGGCATTAAACGGGGTTAATGTTTAAACTTTAGCTATTGAGCTTGTTTCTGTAGTTTTTCACATACGTATTACTATTGCTTCATTCGGTCTTAATAAGATTACCTATTCCTTTATGATATCAGTACTGCCATGACACACAAAGCTGCTGTAGCAGCAAATATCACATACACGAAGCATCTATCTCGTACTAAACCTTTTGGTTGCATCAATATATATCGGATCATTTAAAAAGATAGCCTTGTCTGATTCGTACGATAAATGTTCGTTGCCAAAGAGAAGGCAGTTGACAGAAAGTGGTCATATGACATAGGAGAACATGTGCTACGGGCAGTATGTTATGATAGACAATGAAGAATAACATATAATTATAGCTGTTTCTACACAACCATAATTACAAAGGTCATATAGAACAATATTGCGGCGATAGGGGTCAAATTTTAGCGAACCGCACTCAAATCTCAAGCATGAAATGTTGGTTTGTTGCTTCCTACCACAAAAGTTATATAGAAGGTTAGGCTGTGGGTCTTATTCTTTAAAAGTAGATAGTGATGGTGACTTACAACCCCGGAAGTAGGATCGTTCCAACCACGCATAGATTTTGGTTGAAACGAGTTAACATAAATCTGGGCACGAGGATTGAAGAGCCCAAGCAGGTCGTGTTTGTGGTGGAACGAGATCCAAAGATAACAAGGGGTAAGATGATTTTTCATTTTGTAAAATACAGAAAGGCGGTATTTTCTTCTACGTTAGGACGGAGTGTCCCAATGGAATTCATTGAGAAGCCCATCAATATTGTAACAGGAACAGTTGTGTTGCTCTTGCTATGATTCTCGTGGCCTCTATATGAACTGCCTTAATGTCGTGTGTTATTAACTTCCTGAGAACAGTTGTCCAATATAGTGTTACCCTAATTCAACAGGGAGTGAAGAAAATGAACATTCTCTCTAAGATGGACCGTGATAGCAGAACTTTAAGGAAACGTATGCACCAATTAATTTTGTCGGTTGAAGTCATTTTATGGAAAGTCCATTTGATTGGCCCAATTGTTAAATGGACGCCAACTATAATGAAGAATTCTGGAATATCGATGAGAGTAATAGGTATAAATTACTGATAAAAACAATCACCATTCCCAATCTCCAAATACTCCATGTCGGATGCAAAGCTCCATCAATAAAATAAGTACACAAATAAGTTTCAGTATTGTTCCTTATACTAATTTAACATGCTTTTTCTCATTTTAAATTAATTATATTCAATTATCTGCCATCTCGAACCTCCCGTTACTATATATGGTGGGTAAGAGGTCAAAACTACTTTTATTGCCTCGAGAATTTGTACGGTTTTATTCAGGTTTAATCTATTTATTAATGTAATATTTAATAATGCTATATATCGAATATGATTTCGTGTCAATGACATTTGCCTGTTCAAAAAGTGTTAATAACTATGAAGTACAGACCCCTTAAAAGATTTTAAGATTAAATAGGAGAAGACATTTAAGAAGCGTAGATTAGATTGGCGAACAAGGGCATTAGAACACGCAGGTAACATATATAAATAAGGTATTGGAAACGCATACTTTGTATTGGTCACAAGTCAGTTGGTTGTTCTCGTTCATAAAGATGCCTTCTGAGTGAGACATGTCGTTGTATTGTTAGAATATAAGTGAATAATAGCTGTGTGTTGTATTTTACAAAGTAAGATGCTCTCTGAATGAACCATGGCTTCGTAATATTAGAATGTGGGCGAAATGAATTTGTTTTCCCTGGTGCTTCGGGATTGTTGGATACAATTTCTGATTCTTGATAAATATAACACCTCTTAAACCAGTGATAAATTCATGTTGCAAAATAACTGAGTGAAACGTGCTTGTCAATCAGTCTAACAAAGCGTGTTTCCTTTGCAAAACTTGAAGAGTCATATTTACCTTTTTAGTTCTCAACATCTTACAGTTTTAATATATCAATTGTTGCCACGATACATAAAAACATCCTTTATCAAGCTGTATTGATGTTCGTTCAGAAGAAAACTCAATTTGGTCGGAAACAACACAGTTGCTTTTCAATGTTGTAAACCCTTAAAAGCCTTATTTCACATGCAAATAGTAATAATTCGTTGTTAGTTTATTATCAATGAAACGGGACTGCTTTCTATATGCATTGAATGTATGTTGTCCTTCAAGCATATCCCTTATCGAATTGAATATATCCATAACTACAGTGTTGTTAAATACAGTATGGTTTAAACATGAGTAATTATTATGTTTCTCAATATTTTGTATATACTGTGTGAGTGTGGTAATGGGTAAGCTGTCACAGATATGCTCTACGTTTGGAAGTATACGGTCAAATGGTACAATAAGTTGTATAATATAAGCGATTTCAAAACGTTTAAGTGGTACAAAATAGCATGTTTTAAAACATTTATATGAAACAAAAAAGTTATGGATTTACTTGTTTGTATTTATTAAAAATCGCTACGCTTTAAACGATTACCGGTTTTGCTGGATTTTTTAATGGCGATGGTATTAGATAAAATTCGTGTTACAACTTATCTTTATATGCATTTCTAGCTTCCAGCAGTAACTGGTTATCTAAATTTCGAACTCCACTAGCTAAGAAACATTCTCACTGGTTAACTAGTTAAGAATAGTGTCACCAGATATATATAAATAGATTCATACAATTATATATCTACACATTATTGTCGAACTTCACTTAGTAAGTGGTAACATGAATATTATCTAGTTTACCAGTTATTATGTTATTTACTAGTAAGTGGAATTCGCAAACCATTACTAGACAACATGTTAGTTCGTGAGCCTGGAAGCCATTTATAGGTAATTGGTAACACGAATCTTCGTATTTAGGGATTGTTTCGTTAAGTGATATCTTCTTTTTACTTGACTGAATGGGGAATGAGAGCAGTATTGCTTAAAATAACACATTCGAAATGGAGTAAACTTAAAAAGAAACATTGCTTAGTACCATTATCTTGCTTCGTCGCACATTTGTCGGAAACTTTTAAACGATGCTTTATTTGATAAAAATACTTGTCCTCCATATGAACCTCTACTTTTGAACGAAATTCAGTTTTGATGCCATTGGCTGATTATTTCAAGAAATTCCACAGCAGTTTATTCTTGTCTGAAATATAGAAATCTTGTCATGTAAATGCTTTCATCTGCGAGAGCTTTTTTCAGACAAATGCATACCTGATTTGTAAGTGATTTCTGACTAAAGTGAAATAAATATTCCTTTTTGTTTGAACTTCTCCTTAACAGAGCAATTATATGTTTTCTGTCTATAATTAAGTTTTACGACCTGACAGCACATCAGCTATATCATATCAGATTACTGTAACGAATTTTTAAATCACCGATAATGACTTTTAAAAGCGTAAACGTTTCATATATAATACATCGGCACACAAATACAAGCAGAAAATCAGATAGTATATCTAAACACGAATTGAGATCTGACCATGAGAATATAACTTTTCTTTTCAATGTCTTAGCTGTTACCATCTTGCGATGGCATCATTCGCAGCAAACTCCACGACCACAATAAAATGTATGTAAGCTGTCTAGGCCAACATCGTATAAAACACACAAAGCTAATTACCTGCTAACCTTTTTGTCTACTTTTTAATGAAATCTTTTATTCCAGTATTTGAACTCTTTTAAGGGAATATAAATCAGTAAATCACATCCCAAGCAAGCAATTTCGCACTTGTCCAAAGTATTTGTAATAGACTCCAATGGATCGACAAGCCAAATTCCATGGTATTCATTATGACAGCAAATAGTACAGCCTTTAATGATTTAAAACACAGGCAAAATAAACTACCTCCAAACAAATGAATACAATTGTAAATACAAAATGATTGAGTATAGTTCATTAGCACGCTTCTTAATAATGTAGGTTAAGATTTAAATAGCTTATTTGTTTTGACTGCAAAATAAATTGAACAAGAAATAAATGTTTTGTTTATATCTTTCAAATCGGGAATGTAAATTTGAAGCCGTTCTGTGGTGTATGCATAAATGTGTTGAACTCAAGTTTCCAGAAAACGTTCAATACACACGAATTTGCCCCCATAATATTGTTTGTCGAATATATGTATACCACGTATGTTTATTATTTACAATAAAATACGATTAAACTAATTTGCCCTCAGTCATAGCCGTTCTATTTACTGATATAAATTGTATAAAACATATTTTTTACCTTACTGTTTCATGTTGTTGTGTTATTTTGTTTTCTTTTGAATTTTATATTTGCGTTTTTTTGTTGTTTATTTGAATGAAATTGATTTATTAGATCACAAGGAAAATGTGGTTTCCTCAAAATTAATCAGAAATTGTATTCACATGATTTCTTTACGTCTGCATATTTCATATTTTTACAATCACAAGCAGTTATACAAAGTTCAACCATTTGACTTTTGATAAATTTTAAGGCTTTCTAAATCACAAATACAAAGAAGAATTTATTACCTGAACTCTCATTGCTCTATTGATGATAATATTACTACACATAAATTACAAGAAGAACTGTTATTATTAGAAATAATTGGCTATTCTTTACATAGATATAAAGAAAATATAATAATTGTGAACATTTTTACAAATGAAGAATTGAAGGCAGGTAAAACGAAAAAAAAAATGCAATGAACAAAGGCACTTCACAGTTGTTGTTGGGAGGAATCGCACTCTCACCTACGCTGGGCTTTAACAGTAACTCTTGGCGCGTATATACGAGAACATAACTTTTAGAGGTTTTTCTGTCTTTAGCAACGGACAGATCATTGAAAATTACATAACATATGAATATGATTTGTCTGCTAAAGTTTGTTCAAATCTTCTGTTACAGGGCTCTATACAATATCATAACATATAGGCAAGAATGTACTTGGATGTGCTGGATAAAATTTACACCTTCAATATAAATAAAAAAAAATATTTTTAAGTCTGTGCTTTGGTCCGTCGATCTCACTTTAGCGTTGTGTCGATCGCTTAATAATAAATAATACAATATAAACTTAATGTCGCTGATTAGTCCTGGTGCTTTTCCTTGAAATCACAATAATGCTTCCGGAAAGTTTTAAGATTATTATTTAAGTGCATTATTGTCAAGAGATTTATGCTGTTGTTAATGTGTTTGAGAACAAGTGGCATAAGTTTAATCTTTTTTATAACAAGACTAAATGGGTGATATATTTTAACAGGAAAACCAAATAATCCGCATATATATACACTTAAATACTAAAATAATGTTTTATAAATAAGAGATATTAACGTCAAAATCATCAAAATGATTTACGAATAACGCATTTACGAATAAAATGCTAAATAACATAGTATACTAGATTTGTGACAGGAGCGAGCGGCCGATTATATATAAGATGGAAATGACGTTAACAGTTAACCATGGCTTCAAAATTCATTTACGTATTGAAATTAATTCTGCCATCAGCTTCATTCTTACGATCGAAAGAAGGTGATTGTAAAATGATTGGTCTTCTGTGACATATTTAGGTTAACACAAAGAGCAATGCATCTTCTTGGGGAATAATTACCGCTGCCTTTATGCAATCAAATTTGGTAACCTTATTTATTGATAAATCATTGGACAAGTGAAACGTTCTGTGCCCAAAACCCAGGTTTACCCTACAGTGAATTCAACTGTACTCGCCTTACCCGTTTAAATCTGATAAACTTAACATTGGTGGATAAACGGGGTGTTGATATAAGAAGCCTGGGCTTTTTCTAGTGTCTAAAGCCTTTATAACGTATGTTCTTAACAACGTGTAGTTTGAACACATATAGTATAGGCCATAAGTGCATATCATACGTATATCTTTTTCAAAAGGCGTGTCAGAAATAAGCATTATTGTGATATCTTTATCAATTTTTCAAAATTATAAATTAAACTTGTGTCTTCTGTAATATGAAATTGTAATATATTCAATTATATAAACATTTAAGTATATATGCAGAACAGATTTATGTTGTTTTTTTAAGCTGGTGACGTACCATTAAGAAAACATAAGTTCAATTTTGTCTTTGTATACTAAATACGCATCCAAAATAATTATCAACAGCTCCACCTTAAAACAAAATTCACACGTCAAAACATTTCATGGAAACTTTACTGATAAATTTACTTGAGTTGATCATTTGGAATGTTTTGTTAGTGTAGACATTATACATTTTACAACGAAAGTGAAAAAAGTTATGATAACTTATACTAAGTCACTCTCGTTGGCACGGTTGTTCGCAAGAGTGTGGTCTTGTGTTGTGGGGGAAACCGAAGTACCCGGAAAAAAAACGCTTATCTGCTGCGACCTTGTCCGGCTTATTGACTACTAACGAAACTCACATGCGCCCAGGCCGGGAATCCAACACGGGTCGACTTGGTGAGAAGCGAGTGCACTAACCACAGTGCTAACCTGACAAGGATAAAGTGTATATGAATATTCCTCACATTTGTAACAATAAAATGACAAACACATATCTATATATTTGCTTTGTATGATAAAGTTGGATAGATTTGTTATTTCATTATCGAAATTTAATATTATTTTAAGCTATCAAATTTTGTTTCGAAAGTTTAAAGTCAGTGTCATTCAAATGTTAACATTATTTAAAACCATAAGGCATATTTCATTCAAGGAATATGCCTTACCCAGATCGTTTCAAAATGTTTATATTATAACTACGTATTTTCTTCGAGCATAAACGTGACATGAACATTACTCAGTAGAGTCGTACACCGTAAATAATTGGTCGACAGGTATTTGTTTACCATAATATTTTTGTGTTTGAAATATATTTTAAACGAGAAAGAAGATTTTATCAAATCAGCACAGCAACTCCAATTTCATTTACCAACTACACATGGGATTAAGATTTACGATGTCGTAAACATTGTGTATACAATTTATTTTAAGTTTGAAATTACAGCTTAACCTATACAAAGTTTACATTTTGGATGGAAAAAGGTCCCATATGAATATTCAAATAATCCTCCTCTGAAGTAATAGCTCTCCTCGGGTGAACAGAAAAACACAATTCGATTTGTAATAATGTCTTTAATCAAAATAGGGTTTCAAGGGAAATGCGTTTTCTTAATCCTTTGATGGACGTTAACAACCGAAATCCAGCTTGCTACTGTTTTCTACATTTGCTAGGAGATAATTAATGAACAAAAGAAGTCAACGGCTTCCCAAAGTTTAGAGACCTCTTTGTGGCAATAGAAAATTTGCAAGAAAATAAAAGACGGTCTTTTACGCGAAGGCCTTTTTCATGAACATTTTAAAAATTAAATAACCTTATGGCGGTTAAAAAACACTTAAAGTGGTACAAAATATATGGAACTATTTCAATGTTCTTCTTAAAAACAAGCGTCTATATATATATATAAAATTATTACTTGACTGGAAAAGGCATACCCTAAATGGTTTAGAATCCGAATCAATTATCAAATGTGGTGAAGCTTTTAAAGTCACATATCTGCAGGGCACAGACTCTGCTTCTGATTTACAGTAAGATACATCATTTGACCTTCTATTATTTTGAGAACAATACTTATAACGGTTATGCCGATCCAGTAACATATTTGTCTTCTAAATGCAAGTTAATGCCAGCGACGTTTCTAGGAATGGAAGGTTTGTCGTTTATGCTTTTAACCTTACATAAAACTGTATTTTACATTTACACAGTAGCAGTTCTTTTTTAACGTTCATGCAATGGTTAGCATATTATAATGTATAAACTTTTAAGCAGTGATCTTACCGTGCAATAAGTATGTTGCGAATAAATAACAACGATATTTCAATATACACACGCAAGTAAGTGCATGGTTAGTGATGATATTGCACAAAACAGATACTGCCACCAACTGCCCTCGTGACTGGCGCTGATTTGCCCTAGTTGTGTACAATTTCAAGGAATAGGACTCGAGCGTAAATCATTTTAGATGATAATGCCTGATCAACTGAACAAAGATAAACTTGCTGCATCCAAATGAATAGTATTTCAACTGCGTAGGATCAATTGATTGATTGTTTTAGCTTTTAAACTTAATCATTGTCTGGTTAATCGAATAAGACAGTATCAAAGTATGAGTGATTGAATGGACGTACTTTTTTTAAAACTATTGAGTCAATTCATGACATTTCTAGGGGCTGAAAAACGTAAGTATATGCCACATCATAAAACTATTTATCTCTCTATTATAATATTAATATATAGAAATCTTCTTATATTTTATGTTTACTGATAAAACGCTTAATCTTTATAGATATGTATAACGTGAATCCAACAGTTGTTTACAGTTGTTTACAGAGCTTTTCAAAATAGGATATATAGATCCAGTAAAAACAGCTAGGGTATTTGCTGAAATACCAATTGGAAAACTCTTTTCATGAAACAGCACTGATTCATGTATCCAGTTTGTTCACATTTCTTGGAAATGTGTCACTACAAAGGCCAAGGTTTTATGTTCCGATGCGTATTGTGTATACATTAGGTGTCTGTTCGGCCTAAACAGTTCACCTATTTAAAGTGTTGGTTTGTTTTACCCGTTTTTCCGTTGTATCTAAGGTATAAAATCGAAGTGATACTTTTGTCATGGAAATCTATTTTTGCCAATAACTGTAAAGTTATCCAGAACATATATCTCATTATGAACATTTATCAAGTTCCGGAATGTCATTATTATTCCTGTTGGGATAAAAACAATCAGGTATCGTCAGATCTACTTTTTGAATTGGCAGGACCCTATACAAGAATTAATTCACCGGGGCTGTAAAATAGGACGCATGGTGTAATGCCGTTTGAAATAATGCAAATAGAAAGACTGGTTAATCTTTATCCGGACTGTTAAATTTTGTTGCGTTTAGTTTGATTACCTGAGTTTGAATACCCTGAGTTGTGTATGACCTTTTCGGTTGATGTGTTGGCCATTTTTAATGGCGTTTATTAACAAAATGGCATCTTTTCATTTTGTAACTGCTTTGCAGTGTTTAAATCTAAAATATTTGAAACATTATGATTCCCATGAGTCCTATAATCAAACGGTTCGGTGCCTTTTATCAAAAGGTTAAAACTTTCGTGTTTTAACTTTTTGACTAAATCGCTCTCACAGATATATTATGCCCTTGTCTGTTTTTAAGTGTCATTTTTTTAAAGAAATAGCAATCAAACATTCAAATGTTGACAAAAATATTGTAATTACCACCTTTTCACACAAAAAAGGAAAAAAATGTACACGTTTTATAAGCCTTATTTCGTTAAGATTTCTAGAACGTTCATATTTGGTAATTATCTGGTGTTTGATAAACAGCACAATTTAAACAAAGCAGTAAACGGTATGTTTTTCTGGCAGAATGAGAAAAGGCTTTTTTCCAATGTTCTGTCATGGCTAATGGTAATCTATCTCCGAGGAATAATAAATATATTTTAAGCTCAGCTTCAAAATCGTGACCTTAACAGTCGTATTAAGTTTTTTAGGCATCGTTAAATAAGCGAGGGCCCATTTCAATAATGATCTTTGTTGATTTATATGGTTAATTAAAATAAATTTAGCTTCACAGCTCCGTTTTTTGTTACATATTTACTAGACTTGAATTTAAGCCGGCTTTGAAAAATGCACACAATGCGGCAAAGAAATAGCAAATCAACGTGTAACCAATTGTGACGCAAATAGAGATTTCAGATTATTGAATCTCCCACTAAGATCGTTTGATGAAATTGCCCATGGTGAAATCGAAAGAAAATTGCTCCTTGAAAGTAATTTAATATTTTTTTCAGAAAGCATAACCATAACAGTGCATTCTTGTCAAAAAAGTAATCCTGTAAAACGTTTATGAAAGAAGAATCAATATGTTGTCAATTTCTTTTTCTCCCACCTCAGATAAGTAGATCCAATAATTTAACCATGCTAGATATTCTTATCTTGCCCACGGGCGAAGATAAAATGCCCGTATGGAACTCCTTTTTAACGGTCACCACATTATAATTACCTCCCTTGTTAACGACTGGACCGTCAGTAGCTTCAAGAAAATCTTGTCTTATGGTAATATTTAGAACGCTAATTAATTATTTCTCGCTTCAAATGTCACCATAAAACAGTTTTCACGCACCATTCAAGAAATAATGCTTCATTTTCCTTTGAACTATTTAAAAAGACCGATTTGACTATTAACATTAACTGAATCACTGCGCGCGTATCCATGACAACCACGTGCTATCGCATATCCATACGCAATTATTTTTACTAAGCACAAAAGATTTCCAGCAAAAAATACATTTTTAATTAATTTTGTTTAACTGAGGTGGGAGAAAAAGCATCTACCATAGCCGCTCGTGTAAGATAGTTTCATCCCGACCCCCTCACAGGGTGTTTTGCGGAAACTCGGTAAACCTCGTTTCCGCAAAACACCCTACACTCTCGGCCATGGAAGAAACTTATAATCTTTTTACCAGGAAAACTCAGGACCCATGAAATATCCGCATGTACAATGAATACATCTTACATTTGTTTTATGAGGTTAAATATGAACATATTGATGTTTTAAGTAGTGTTTTTATAAAGAATAGAGCTGTACAATCAGTAAAAAATAATCTCATTAAGGCATTTTCGAAATCCTCAACATAATTTATCAATAGCACATGCCAGTCCTGAGTTCTGTTAAAACTAGAGTCGCCAACATTAGCTAACTGTTGTGTTTTGTATCATAGTTGCATGGCACCGCATACATTTTACAGTTCAATTATATCTAATTTTTTCAATAATGTAAGTGTATCTATAGATTAGATGTATCTTTTTTCAAGCCGTAGAGCTAACATTTCTTAAAAGTATGATTTATTATTTGTGTCATTATATACACTAAATATGCATCAGATATCAAGCTTAAAAACAAAATTGACTAAGAAATCGCATCTAAACGCCTCATGGACAGAACATTTTAATAACTGACAGGTAAGGATAACGTGGTAACGCCAAACACCTCAAGAACAATTAGCAGGTGTCTTTATTTATTCGTCGTGTACACAGAAAATACATAGTGTAAAATTATGCGCATATAATCTAGTTCAGACCCCAAGTTAACTCGTGTTCCATTAAACTCGTGTTTTACCGACCGTTCGTTGGTGGTCATCCCGTCATCTTTTGATGAAGCTATTTCGATGCATGCGTTGTGTGTTTGTGGTATTTATACGTTTGTGTCTCTCGTTTAGTTTTAAGTGTGCTCTTAAGGTTTGTTTTACTAATGCACTTGCTCTGTACTTTTTATTGTAATATTGAACTTTGACCGACGTATCCCAAAGGAAAATGAGTATACTGGTTGACCTACAACTGTTCTTCTGACCCCAAAAACACTAACGGAGAAAAACCCTTGAACACAGTTTGTGGGTCCTAGGTTATCCAGTGGTTGTACGGACAACATTCATTACACAATTGGTCGCTATTTTACGTTTGTAATACGTTTGAAATACAGGCATCAGAGTCAATAGCGCTCCTCTTCTTCTCAAAGGCAAGTCCTACAAGCCCTTCCTGATGTAAGCAAGAGTTATTGTACGGAAAAACATGGTAGTAAAAATAACTTGAGTTATATATTTCAAGTAGTGGTCTTCACATATGTGAGAAACATGTATCTATATGTTTGCTTTGTAGAGTAAACTTTGCTAAATTTGGTATTTCATTATTTCAAAGCAAACGCTATTTCGAAAATCAAGCATTCGCTTTGCAAATCATAAATATTTCAAGACGTCCACAGTCATGATTTTCTATATTTACAAGATTATAAACGGGAGATTACCATTGCACAATTATGCATATTATGCATATTATGCAGTCAATTATAATTGATCATTTGTATTTGTACTATCTTTCAATAAAAGTAAACATACAACATTTTATAAGCAAATTAGCTCAATTTTCAATTCCCCGTTACATAAGGGGAGTAGCTTATCGTTAGTTTTAGGATATGTAAGCTATTTATTTACAGATTGAAAATAAAGCTTTACCTAAAGAAAATTTTACACTTTGGATGAAACACAGTCCGATATGAGTATCCATAATAATCATCCTATGAAGAAATACTCCTCCTTTGGTTAACAGAAAAGCATAATTCGATTAATAGTAATGTCGGAAATAAAAGATGCGAAAGAATAGGAATGCATGTTCTAATCCTTTGACGGACGTTAACAACAAATTACAGTTGCATAACACTTGCAAATGTTTTCTAGTTATGCAAGGAGGTAATTTATCAGCAAAGACAGTCAGTTATCATTAACCACTTTGCAAAGTTCGGGTTACGTTTTGAAGCAACGGAAATGCAACATTAAAAAGCTGTCTTTTACACACAACACATTTCATGCATGTTTGTTTTAAAATTTTAAATATTATAGAATATGATGGAAACTCACAATACTTTTTGTGGGCTAAATTATGTTTTTGTTTCATCTTATGTACTACCGATTGTTATAATACTTTTAGCAAAATATAATTATCAAAGTGTTTGAAAACATATAGTGGTATTTTAAGAAATAATTACGAAACTCGGTTGTGTGCTGTTCTTCTATGTTTCTTGTCTGTGATTTTGTGTTCTATGTCTGGCGTTTGCCCAGTGCCACTAAACCGGGTTTATGTTTAAACTGATTGCTACTGAGCTTGTTTCTGTAGCTTTTTGCATAAATATTCTACTTCCGGCTAAACTTTTCGTGATTCGAATGTTCATTAATTAACGCATTATTGTACCTTTAAATGTCATAAATTCGTTAAATGAAAACGTTGTTATGTCATTAAAGTATCCAATCTGAAATATTAACAAATATTTAACGCAAAGTTATGGATTCAAATTTCCTTAACCTCCTTTGCATTCGCAATAGAAGGTAGACAGGCTATTATTTGTGGAATAGTGTTGTGCCGATGGTCGATTATAATCGACAATTGATCGGAAAGGCCTACGTCGGCGACAATCGATAGTGAAATTTGAACAATCGATTATAGAAAACAGGGACGTAACCGCTACCAACTAATTTTCTTTGTCTGGTTTATGCTAGTTTAGGATTGGTTCTAAACGTCTCATGGTTTAAAAATGACTTTTATTACATGTTACCGTTTACTTTTTATCATGTAAGACTGTAGATTTTTCTCAGTTTCTGAAAGGAAAGGTTTTTGTAAAACATATAGAATATTCAACTGCTTTTTGTACTTGTTACTGACTGATTATTAAATAGGAATTGTTATTATTGTTTGTGTTATTAAACTCATGTATACAATACTAAATGTAAGACAAAAAATAGTGTATGTGGTCTCAGGTTCTGTAAAAGTAACTTGTAAACACTAAAAGATAGTTGCGTTCTGAATAAATAATGTAATTCATACAAATAAACGTACAAAAAATATTGTAAGAGAACATTTGTGCTAAAAACTGGTGCATGTACTGTATCTGTATGCCTTAATATGATGACGAAAGATAATTAAATAATGATTTAATCGATGAATAATCGATCATTGATTGGTTTCAAAAACCGATTATCGATAGTAATTTTTCGGTCCGGTTCCTAAAACTAGTGTGGAATATTTTTTTTCTGTCTTTCAACAGGACAAAACAAACTACATGGCTCCAATCGACTATTCTAAAAGATTCTCTTACACTTACTTATGTTTCCTCGACATGCTAGGAAAGAATTAATCAACGAACAAAGTCAGGTTTAATCAACAATTTGCTAATCTCCGGACAATTCCTCATTATGGCAATGCAGATGTTTGCAACAATGTGAAACTCATTCTTCTACGAACAACATTTCCTGGAGTTTTGTAAGGAACATTATTAAACAGTTTAGACTATAATGAACGTTAAATTGCTTTAATAACAGGTATGCGGAACGATTTATTTTTCTTCATTTGCAGTTCATTCAATAGCAATATATATTTTCCTAATTAAAGATAACTGTTACGGTTTTACGCGTCGTACAAACTCTCTTTGTCCCTCTTTTAAAACAATCAATTAAATACAATACGTTTAGAAACTGCAATAAGTATCATGCAGTAGAATATTTATGTATCAGTACATGCTCATTATTTACTGGCTCGCAGACAATAGGAACTTCTCATTGCAAATTAAAGTTACCAAGTATTAGTTTCCACGAAGGAAATGGACTCGCGCCTAATTTATTTAAGATTATATTGATAATACTGTCCAATCTTTCCAAATGAATCCTTTCTACTTCCAAAAATTCTCATTTGCAATCAATCTCATATCATCTTGAGAACAACAAAATTTGAAAAAAAATATTTCAATAAATGAATTTTTAAGATATAGCTATAACAAACATTAAACTAAACTGAAGCGCGACTTTGTATCGGTAAAATGTAGTTCAAATAATTTCGATAGTTTGTCCCTGCATAATTAAGTAGTTTAAATTGGCTCATCACCAGTTACATGTATCACAAAACAGCTTAAGATAACTTGAAAGGACATTAACAAGTGGTTTTACAGGGTAATATAAAAGAAAAGACGAGCATTGTTGGAAACGTTTTACTTAAAATAAATAATTTCGTCTACCACTTTTATCAAATACTTCTTAACTCTGCAGATTTGGTGCCATAAATGAGAAATTTCTGACCTGTTTCTTTTCACTGATTGTATTTTCAATTTACATGACAGTTTTGTTCCTCACAAAGTAAATAATACCCGCATTAAGGTTTGTTTCATTAAGTGATATCTGCTTTTGTCTGAAAAGGGAATGGGTGCAGTTTTTCTTAAAAACAGTTCCCAAATGGAGAATACTTAAGTAACATCGCTAAATTCCATTATCTTGCTGGGTGGCACTTTTTTCGGAAACTATTAGAAGATGCAATATTTGACAAAAATACTAGTCCTCAAAATAAATCTCTGGTTTTGTTAAATGAATTGTAGTTTCAATAGCACTGGCTGATTAGTAAACAAAATCACAGTAGTTTCCTGTTGTCTTGAATATTGAAATCGTGTTGTAGATGTTTTGAATTGCGAGAGCTTTTTATTCCAGCAAATACATACCTTTGTAAGGGACTTCTGACTGAAGTGAACTAAATATTCCTTTTGTTTAACTTTCTCCTTTACATCTATCACAAAAATTATATATTTCTGTCAAATCAAGTTATACTACTAAACCGCACATCAGCTATATCCAATCAGATTACTGTAACGCCCTTTTTTAAATCACAGACAATGATTTTGATTTAGTAATAATAACATACACGTTGTATATATATTTACATTAGCACACATGTACATGCAAAACAATCAGAGCTTATATCTAAATACGAAATGAGATCTGATCATGAGAGTTTTACATTTTTTTGTGTTTTAACTAAAACAGTTATATGATAAAACAATTTGCAGCAAACTCTACGAACATGATAAAATCGTTTAGCTGTCTTGGATTACATTGTTTCAAAAACAAAACAAGGCTAATAACAGTCTAACCTTTTTGTCTACAATGTAATGGAATATTTTTTTTCCATTATTTGAATTCGTTTGAGGAAATATAATTCGATAGAACACTGCACAAGCAGGCGGTGGCGGTGTTAGTAGTTTATACTCCGGGTCCCGGCGTGAGCACATTGAAGGGTCCCAGAGTGACAGTTCAACCACCGCACACATATCCTGGGCGGTGAACCAGTACAAGGTGCCTTCACTTCTGCAAGGAACTGACAACTTCTGTACATGCCAGGGGCAGTGGTACAGTGCGAATGGTCGTAAAAAGGATTTCATAACCAATCACAACAGAAGTGGCCTGGTCCGCCCGGGAATCGAACCCGGGTGGTCCGATTAACAGCCCAACGCTCTACCGACTGAGCTAACCGGGCGGACTTACTGCACAAGCAAGCATTTTTTCACTCATATGTGCTTTATCCTCTTAACGACAAGCCAAATTGCATGGTATTCAATATGAAAGCAAAAAGCACATCCTTTAATGGTTTAATACACAGACAGAATAAAAAGTCCTCTGGACTGAATATAAATATATACAACAACAATAAATATGCAATAATTTAGCATAGTTAATTAACAAACTGCTTAAGAATGCATGGCTAAACATGAGTCTGTATCCATGCGCGTTCACGCCGGTCTGCCTTATTTTTTTATCTCGACATACCAATTCTTATTAGGAAATAGATTTATGGAAAGTTAATTTTCCGAAGCGAAATTCAAAATGATTTAAATAATTTATTTGCCTTTACTACAAAGTAAATTGAAGCAGTGCCAGGTTATTTATTGAACTTTTGTAATGAGAAATGAAACTTTAGGGCGTTTTGTGGTGTATGCATTATTGTGTTTTTAGATCTCAAAACGGAAAGTTATAAGATGCATCATTACAGTGCATTGTTTTCAAGAGATTTATGCTGTTGATAATGTGTTTGAAACAATTTATAAAAATAATCTTTTTGAGAACAATACGTGTGTGAAAAACTAGAGAAACAAGCTCAGTCGCCAAAGGTTTAAACATAAATGGATGATAAACAAGACTAAATGAGTGATAAATGTCAACAGTAAAAACCGACATATTCGCATGTATGTACACTAAAATACTAAAAAAAATAATTTAAATACGAGATAATACCAAATGCAAAAAAGAAATCTGAAATGAGGCCAACATCAAAATCATCAAAATGGTTTACAAATAACACATTTACAAATAGTGTCATTACTAAATAACTTAGTATACTAGACTGGTGACCGGAGCGCTATTTTATAAAAGATGAAAATGACATTAACAATCATAAACATTTCAGAATTGAATTACGCATTAAAATTAACTTCCGTCATTATATTGATGATCGAAAGAGGATGATTGTAAAATGCTTGGTATTCTCTGACATATTTAGGTTAACGCAAAGACTAGTGCTTCTTCTTGTAAAAATAATCATCGTTGCCTTTGTGAGGAGATATTTGGTTGTTTTATTCATTGATAAATTTCGGGACAAGTATAACGTGCTCGAAACCTGCGTTAGTCCTACAGTGAATTCAAATGTACTTGCCTAACTGGTCAAACGCGGTAAACATAACAGTGGTTGATAAACGGTGTGTTGATATTAGTTCGAAAATGGAACTTTTTCTTGTGTCTCAAGCCTATGTAACGTGTATAATTAACAGCGTGTAGTTAAAAAACAAAATAAATATGGCCTTTAATAACTGCATATCAAGCACTATACTATTTTCAAACGACGTGTCAGAACTGCTTGTAATGCTATCTTTATCTATTTTAATAATTTGAAAGTGTTTTCTTCTGGCTACATGAAATAAAAAATATTTAATTATATTCAACAAAATATGTACAAAATAGATTAAGGCTATTTTAAAGTTGGTGACGTCACATTTCTGAAACGTATGTTATTATGTGAACACGCATCCGGTATGATTATCGCTTTCTCCACCACAAAATTCACACATCAAAACATTTCATGGACACAACAATTGAACTAATTGGATTTGGATATGAAAAGCTCACGGTGAATTCGTTTCTCCAAATGCCAAACATCTCAAGGCCGAGTTGCAATCGAAGCTGGATTTCTTTAATAAATGTATTTTCTAATAACGGTGTATGAGGGCGTTTGCGCATGCAACCGCGTGACAGATTGACCATGCTTAACGGTTTGATATTTCCGGTGAGTTTCGGTGAGTATGACATGCAATGATAACTGGATTGTTTTCCTAGAACACAGTAAGCGGAGGTTGCGCAAGTAACTGCGTGACTGATTGACCGTGCAAAATGCCTTGATACTTCCGCTAGGTGTCAATTGCGTGTGGCATATCCTGATAAGACTTGGCCACATTTTAATAAAAGGGTTCCTGGTACATTAGGTAATAAATCATGAGCTGTTTGCGTGTTTCTCCTCATAAAGTAGTGAGATGCGTAGAATGTGTGTCCTCTTGGCTTGCAAATGTCAGTTTGCCTGTTATAGAACAGAGTAAAAGTTTAGTATCACATGCTCTTGAAATAACGGAGCATAGTACACTCTGCAATTATTATTTGCTGAAATCCATATGTGATATCTTTAAGTATTGAAAGGCTCGTGTTATTAAATGCATACTTCTAACTTGTTAAGTTACATAAATGTATGCTACTTCTATGTATAATTTGTCAGTAGTTATTTATTTGTAATTTCAACAATGGTTCTACTTGAATTTCAGTTAAAATATTATTATGCAATAGAAATGTCTTGTATTCCGCCACACATCTGTCTTGTGTTGTCGATTTTCATTCACGGTCGATCCCATGTATGATAAAGATTTGGAAATATATATATTGGGGATATGAACGCAATTGGGCTGGTCAAAGTACGTATGAAAACTGTATTTTAAAGACAGTAGCGGTAGCGTTTATGCAATAATTTTCATATAAGAACGTTAACTTTAAAGCAGTGATTTTACCGTACAATAACTATATTTCTGATATATCAAAACGATATTCCATTATATTCCCTTATGATTGACGCGTATTCGCGCTAGTTGAGTATAATATCAATAACTCCGGCAGTGGGTGCGAGTAACTATTATAACAGCAAAACATTGTGTCTATAATTTTAATGATCGTTTTTAACTAGGTCCAATGCACTGGGCACTTCTCATTTCCTAGAGTTCACACAGCACTGGTTTCTAACAAGGAATGACGTCGAGCGTAATTCATTTAAGATGAAAAGGCCTTTGTCTGAACAAATGAACAATGATACACTTTCTGCATCTAAATGATTTCTTTTTTCATCTATCTTCAATCAATTGATTGATTGATTGATTGTTTGAGCTTTAAACTTAATTATTGTCGGGTTAATTTGAATAAGATCAAAGTCTGAGTGATTGAACGGATGTACTTTTTCAGAATTGTGTGTATTCGTGACATTTCTATGGGCAGTAGAAAAGCTGAAGATTTTAATTAATTACCAATTGGGAGACTGCTTTCTTAAAACAGCACTGTTTTAAATATGTTTGTGTCATGAAATTGACGAGGATAAATGTGCTTTGGAAAACGTAGCAATTATGTAGCTAATTAGTTTACAATCCTTGGAAATTTATCACTACCAAGGCCAAGGTCGATGCGAAGTATATAATATGGACATATAATTTGGTAAAGTTTACATTCGTCAAGTGACATATGCAACTTTAACATGTATCTATTAAAGAATTTGATTCTTGTGCTGTATGCCTTTAATGTTCTGAGGCGTTTTCTGTATCTGTTAGGTGCATATTTACAGGGTATTTGTTTTTAACCTTTTTCCGTTGTATCTTAGGTGGAAGCCAACCTCTTTGTCTGTAATTGAATAATATTATTGCCAGTAACTGCAAAATTGTCTAAAAATATATCTTGTTTTGAGACAAAAGTTCCGAAGTGTCAGTTTCGCATACATGTACACTGAAATACTTTAAATTGTTTTATGGATGAAGAGATAGTTAGTTGTAATGTTGTAATGTCACATTCAAAAAACTGAATTGAGGCCAACGTCAAAATCATCAAAATGATTTATGAATAACGCATTCTATATGTCATTTCTAAATAACATAGTGATCTAGATTGGTGACAGGGACAGGCGGCCTATTATATATCAGATGGAAATGACATTTGCATTTATCCCTGGCTTCAGAATTCAATTACGTATTGAAATTAACTTCTGCCATCAGTTTAATTCTTATAAGATGATTGTAAAATGATTGGTCTTCTATGACACATTTAGGTTAACGCAAAGAGCAATGCTTTCTCTTGTGGAATAATCAATGTCGCTTTTGTGCGGTGAAATTTGGTTACTTTATTTATTGATAAAATCACAGGACAAGTGTAACGTTATGT
This sequence comes from Mya arenaria, assembly GCF_026914265.1. NCBI lineage: Eukaryota > Metazoa > Mollusca > Bivalvia > Myida > Myidae > Mya > Mya arenaria. The sequence continues at coordinate 13,321,505 of NC_069123.1, forward strand.
GGTCGAAACCCGCGTTAATCTCAAAGTGTAATTAAAATGTTCTGGCCTTACTGGTCGCATGCGGTATACATGACAGTGGTTGATAAACGGTGTGTTGATATTTGTTGGATGCTTGTGCTTTTTCTTATGTCTAAAGCCTAAGTAACGTGTTTGATAAACAAAGTGTAGCTTAATCACATATAGTACCTCTATAAGAGCATATCACAAACTATACTTTTTCTAACGGCGTGTCAGAATTGCTTATAATGATATCTGTATTTATTTATCAATTTGAAATGCTTTTCTCCTGGTTATATGCAATTAAAAAAAATCAATTATATTCACAAAATATGTATATGTGCAAATTAGATTTATGCTATTTTTAAGCTGGTGACATCACGTTTCGAAAACTTAAGAGATATTATGTGAACAAGCATCCGATATGATCATCGCTTTTTCCACCTTACTACAAAATCAGCCCATTAACACAGGTCATGGACACACCAATTTAATTAATTAACTGATTGGTTTAGAGACAAAAAGTACTCGGTGAATGCTTTTCTTCAAATACCGATTCTTTTAGCATATGTATCTTCTTCTAATGGAGTAAGAGGACGTTTGCGCAAGCATCGGCGTGACCGATTGACAGTGCTTTACTGTTAGTTTGTTTGTTTGATTGTTTGCTTGTTTGTTTGTTTAGTTTTGTGCTGTTGTTTGTGATTGTTTATTTTTGAGTTCAATGTCTTTGACATTGACCCTGTGCAATTAAACGGGGTTTGTATTTTCATAATTTCCAGTTTTACAGAGACTGAGAACGGTAGTAATTAGTTTATATAATCTTAGATGCCTTTGGCGTTTACCAAGTGCCATTACACCGGGTTTATGTTTAAACGTTTTGCTACTGAGCTTGTTTCTGTAGTTTTTCACATAAGTATTGATATTTACAGCAGTTTTTGTGAGTGCCACGTGGAAGCTGTAAAAAGTCGATCCGCACTTACATTGAATGTTGCCATGATTTCCAGTTTTACAGAGACTGAGAACGGTAGTATTTATTTTACATACTCTTTGGCGTTTACCCAGTGCCATTAAACCGAGTTTATGTGTTTAAAATATTGCTACTGAGCTTGTTTCTGTAGTTTTTCACGTAAGTATTTATGTTTAAACTTTCGACTACTGTACATGTTTCTGTAGTTTTTCATATACATATTGATATATCCGCTGAGTATCGGTTGCGTATGACATGCAATAATAACTGGATTGTCTTCTTAGAACACAGTGGGCGGACATGGCGCAAGTAATTGCGTGACCGATGTACCATGCTTAACGTTATGATATTTCCGCTGAGTGTGGTATATCCTGAGTAGACTTTTCTGTAGCTTTTCGCATAAATATTGGTCATATATCGATGAGTGGGTTCTCTCGTACCTTAAGTAATTAATCAGGAGCTGTTTTATGTGATTGCGTGTTTGCCTTGATATAGAAAATGTAAGATATATTTTCGTATTGTTAAGTGGTTGCGAAAAAAAATATCTAATTTTCACAAGATGCTAATATTCGCGACTTTTCACGACACAAATTTAAAATAATTAAGTCATATCATTGCAAATTTTAAACATTGTAAAGTTGGCCATAAGGAGGTCATTTTGAAAAAGATAACTCGCAACTTTATTGTAATTAAATCAAATTACAGTAAGCAGTTTAAGAATGGTGATAAACAAATAATTTATTAAATTAATTAAAATTAATCGAAAACATCCGCAAACATCAGCAAAATATGCGTTTCATTTTGTCATTCTACCTACACTATTTTCATGTTAGTTCACACCCTAAATGTTGTTTTTACCTACTGATAACTGGTCGCATTTGGTGTGTTGACACACTCCGTTCTTTGACATATTGACATAAAAACAACAGGAGTCAGGCAACTGCCAAAAAGCAACATGAAAGTGAAGTTGAGTAGTCCTAGGTCAAACAGTTCTCACGCTATTTTGCAGACGACAATGTTTTCTCTGACCTAGACCTTATCCTTATACCTTAAACCCATGAAAGGAGTTTCATAGTCCTATGTTAGAACATTCTCAAATTATTCTGCGGACATGGTCATATAACACTCTTCACGAAGAGCTTGACCTTTGGTCTACGGGGAAAAAACATGACTATGATAAATTGTATTTTAATAATCCTCATATTTGTTATAATAATTTGACAAATATATATCTATATAGTTGCTTTGTTGGATGAAGTTTGATGGATTTGTTTTTACATTATATTTTTATATATATATATATTAAAGTTATCGCATTCGCTTTGAAAAGCTTAATGTAAGTGTCAGTCAAATGACAAAAATATATATTTCAAAATAGTCTCCAGATGTTCAAAAAACATAAACGAGACATTAACATAACACAGTAAAATGTCGAAAACCGACTATACTTGCTCAACGTGTATTTGTTCATTTTGATCTTATTGTGTATGCAATGTTTTCCTCTTTCAACGAGATTTTGTTATGAAATCACCACAATAACTCTACTTTTATTTCTCAACTACACATGGGATTAAGATTTACGATATCGTAAACATTTAGGATATGAATGAAATTTATTTGAGGATTGAAATTACAGCTTAACCAAAATCAAATTTTACAGTCTGGATTGAAAATGGTCCCATATGGATATTCAAATAATCTTCTTCTGAATTTCAAGTCCTCCTTAGCTAAACAGAAAAGCACAATTCTTTTACTAATAATGTCGTTAATCAAAAAAGCGTTTCAAACGAAATCCATTTTCTTAATCCTTTGATGGACGTTAACTACTACAATCCAGTTTAATGACACTTGTAAATGTTTTCTAGATACGCTAGGAGATAATAAATCAACAAAAGAAGTCAACAACATGGAAAAGTTCGGATATCTCTTTGTGGCAATTGCAGTCTTTGCAACACTTTAAAATGCTGTCTTTTACGCAGAGGACTTATCCGGCATTTTGTCACGAACATTTTAAAGATTAAATAATATAATGGCGGTTTAAAACACCTTAAGTGGTGCAAAACATATTGAATTATTTCGGCATTGTTTGAAAACAAGGTTTCCGACCATAAGCAAATATTATTTTAAGTGACACTCTTATTCAAAATCAATACATATAGATGTATAACAAACATAAATTTTGAGAGAGACATTTATTTACTTTCTAAATAACGCATTTATGGTAAAACATTACTTACTGATAACATGATTGTAACCGTGTATTTAATGGCTAAAAACGCAAAAATATAAAATGATTGTTGAATGCTAAAAGATTTACTATGATGTACTATAGTCTCATAAGGTATGAATACCTTGTTATTGTTATTGCCTCCATATAATGGTTATGCTTATAAATCACAGACTCTGTTCTTGATTTACCGTAAGATACACCTTACGACCTCCTGTTGTTTTGAGAACAATTCCCATTATCGTTATGCCTATGCAGTGACATATTTGCCTTCTAACCTGCAAGTAAATTCCAATGACGTTTTAAGGAAGAGAAGGGTTGCCGTTTTATGCATTTACCTTAAATAAAAACTGTATTTATTAACAGTAGCATTTTTTCTGTTTATTCATTAATTAACATATAAGAACGTTAACTTTAGAGCAGTGATCTAACCGTGCAATTGTATCGTGCGGATAAATTCCAACGATATTCCAATATTTACTTACACGATAGTGCAAAGCAGTTACTTCCCCCACTACTCTCGTCAATGGTGCGTATTCGCGCTAGTTGTGTATAATTTCAATAACTCGGGTTGTGGATGCAATGACTATTTAATTGGTTCAAAAGCCTTAACCTTTTTCAATTGACGCACATTATTTATCAATGAATTTTGATGCGCTTTGGTAACAAAATGGCACTTATGGTGTTATGCTGTAAAAGTAACGCGAATTAAAAACCATTTTTATTAATACGTACCTAAGATTGCGAACTTGAACGCAAGCCGAAAAATCTTAAATAAATGCTATCGAGGAACCGTGGCAAATAATTATACAATAATATATAATTACGCAGAAAATTGAAATGCTTGGCCTGACTTAATCTACTAGTACTACAAATAGTCAAATATCCCTAGGCGTTAAATTCTAACTTTTTTACCTTTGATTTTCATCCTTATGCGAGACAAAATATTGCCGTCCGACGAAGCATTATGAGGTCACTTATCACGTGGTATACAGGTATTGAACAGGGTAGGACACGTGGCACAAATCATCATAATGATTTTATTTTCACTTCATTTAAATGATGTCAGTTTGTGTGCTGAGACAGTCAATGCGCGACGTAACATTTTGCCTATGTGTTTCTTGTAATTAAACCTTCTTTGCTCCGTGCAATATGTTTGTCGATGTGATTGTGTGGGAAAATGCTGTGTTCAAAATGACATGTGTGTCCCTTTTCTATAGTCGGCAGCAATGTTCTCTGTTCCATGTGACATTTTGGTACTTGTATTTGGAGTGCAAAAACTCCCTATGCGTCATATGAGAGACTGTCTATTTGTATCGAGTGTTATATAAGTTCAGTGTTCGTTGTGACACTTTTTATATGTCTACTTACGTTATGTAATCCATGTCCATGATATTTGTCATGGTCACAATATATTGTGTGGACAGGTTTTCCAAAACAATCGTTGGCTGTAAGCTGTTTCAGACGGATATGCATGCAAATTATTTACAGATTGAAACTATAGCTCAGTATTAAGAGGATTTTACACATTGTATGAAACAAAGTTTCTTAGGAATAGTCGTATAATCCTCTTCTTAAGTAATACTCCTCCTTGGGTTAACAGAAAAGCACAGTGCGATTGCTAGTAATGCCGTTAATTAAAGAAGCGTTACAATGGGAATGCATTTTCTCATCCTTTGACGGAAGTTAACAACAAATTCCAGTTGACTGACATTTTCTATTTTTTCCGCGATATGCAAGGAGAGTATTAATCAGCAAAAGATGTGAGTTATCATTAACCACTTGGCAAAGTTTGGGTTACTTTATGTGGCAATGGAAATATTTGCAGCATTCTAAAAAACATTTCTATTACGCACAAGTCATTTTTGCATGTTGCCATGAATATTCATAACGTTATAAAATATGATGGATGTTAACAATACTTTTATTATAGGTGTGGGAAACAAATCATGTTTTCATTTCATTTAGTGTACTTGCTACTGTTTCACACCTTATAGTTAAAGGTAATATCAAAAATTGCTGAAAAACAAATAGCGTTTTTTTTTAAATTCTTGAACTAGGTTTTCGGACAAACGTTTCGTAATTCGCCACTGATGTAAATAAATTTGACTTTGAGTGCCATTAATGTTTATGTTCAAACTTTTTGCTACTGAGCTTGTTTCTGTAGTTTTTCGCATAAATATTGAAAATGTAGACTTAAATGTCATAAATACGTTTTATGAAAAAGAGGTGATGTCATCAAAGTCTACAATCTGTTTAAATACGAACACTGCATATGCTTTTAGATATTCTACCCCACGTGACCTTCTCTTTCTGTTATTGAGCATTAAATATAAATACAATCAATTGTCACCTTTCTGTGACATAATGCTGCATGACATGTCAGTTGGCGATGATTTTATATGTTCATTTTATATACAAATGGACTCAAATGCTCTCTTTGTATGAAACTAAGTTCCTTAGGAATAGTCGTATTATCCTCTTCTAAAGTAACACTCCTCCTTTGGTTAACAGAAAAGCACAGTGCGATTGCTAGTAATGCCGTAAATTAAAGAAGCGTTACAATGGCAATGCATTTTCTCATCCTTTGACGGAAGTTAACAACAAATTCCAGTTGAATGACATTTTCTATTTTTTCCGCGATATGCAAGGAGAGTATTAATCAGCAAAAGATGTCAGTTATCATAAACCACTTGGCAAAGTTTGGATTGCTTTATGTGGCAATGGAAATGTTTGCAGCAATCTAAAAAAGTAGGTTTCTTTTACGCACAAATCGTTTTTGCATGTTGCCAATGAATAATTTTAACGTTATAAAATATGATGGATGTTAACAATACTTTCATTATAGGTGTGGGAAACAAATTATGTTTTCGTTTCATTTGATGTTCTTACGACTGCTTCACAACCTATAGTTAATATCAAAAATGCTGAAAAACAAATATCGGTATTTAAAAAAACTTGAACTAGGTTTCCGGCGAACGTTTCGTAATTCGCCACTGATGTAGATAAATTTGACTTGAAATATAGACTTAAATGTCATAAATACGTATCATAAAAAAGTGGAAATGCCATCAAAGTCTACAATCTTTGAAATACGAACACTGCATATGCTTAAAGATATAATACACCACGTGACCTTCTTTTGTTTTATTGAGCAATAAATATAAATGCAATCAATTGTCGCCGTTCTGTGACATAATGATGCATGACATGTCAGTTGGCGATGTTTCTATATGTTCATTTTATATATAAATGGACTCAAATGCATTTCAAGAATGAGAGTAGAAATGTATTTCATGCATTAAAGATTTTCTCCATTACGCAGGGGTGTTCGGATTTGCGATATCGTAAACAATAAATACCTTTCTTCGGAAAAGTCTCTGAAAGGTAATTCCTTTGTACAATTTCCGTACTTTTTATTAAGACAAACCTTGTTGCAAAAGTACACTCTTGAAAAAGACGTCAAAACTTAGAACTTTGTTTCCAGTTATGGTCGCCCACTTTGGTACTGTGGTAGGCGACTTTTTCAGGGATTTCTCCGACAAATGAAAACTATGTTTCAGTTGCAGACATGACACTTGCTGATGTTTTCTAATCATGCTAGGAGAGAGACAATGTCAGTTTTAATCAACCATTTGCTAATCTCCGAAACCAACCTTATTATGGCAATACAGATGTAACAATATTAAACTCATCTTTGTACGAATGACAATTTTTTCAGGATTTTTCAGAAACATAATAATACATTATATAATATAATGAACGCTAAAATGCATTTATAACTGGAATGCGAATTGTTTTTTTTTATATTTTCATTTGCATTTCATTCCATAGCAATTGATTTTTTTTCTAATCAAAGATACCTGGGGGTAGCGAAGGTGGCCCCGCATGCAAACTCTATCTCTCTTTTAAAACATTCATTGAAATATAATACGTTAAGAAACTGCAATCAATGGAAAACAATAGAAGATTAATGTTTAAGTTTATATTCGATATTTACTGGCTTGCCATTGGGGACTTATTATTGCAAAGTAAAGTTAACCGAGTATTAGTTTCTTCAAAGGAATATGACTCGCGCGAAATTTAATTTCACCGAATGTATACTTTCTACTTCCAAATAATCTCATTTGCAATCAATTTCAAAGCATCATATGAACAACAAAATATAAATAAATAACAAGCATAAAACTATTCTGAAACGTGATTCAAGTAATACACTTTGTATCTGGAAAATGAATGTTAAATATTTTCTTTTTTGTCTTTGCGAAATAAATTAGTTTAAATGCGCTCATCATCAGTTGCATTGTAACACAAAGTAATTTAGGATAATTTAGGAGGACATTCACAAGTAGTTCACTGGGTTATTATGAAGAAAAAATCGAAAATAAAAACGTTTAATTCTAAATTTGATTTAACTTAATAAGTCTATCATCATTGCATTATTTAACAAGACCAACTTTGTTTTAAAAACAAAATGAGAAAAAAATCGTGCACTTTAACAACGTACATTTGCATTGTACAATTTCACTGATCAAGTCATGATATTTACTGACCAATACCAAATTACTTTATTGGTCTCCTCCGCCCCTCTAGCCGTCCTGATCAGTATTCTTTGAATATTCTTCAAAGGCTGAAAACTCTTTGTCCGTTTACCAGATATTTTCTACTGTTATCGAGGAAGTAATCTGCAAGTTAAACATGAAGGTTTGAAATAAAATACCAATTCATTTATTTGTATAGTTTTTTGTTCAAATACTTATTTATTCTCTTTGGTGAAACGTCTGAACTTCCTCTATAAGAAAAACGTAAATTTAAAGTAGTTAATACAGATAATACAGGTAATACTTGCTCTGCTACAAAGGTGAAAGATAATGTATACAGTAAGTTTGCTCTGGAGGCAAGGGTTGCAAAGCCTTTCAGTCTTCAAAGTTTCAAATTTTGTATTTTAAATAAGTTTAATATTTCATTAACACATAACTGTTATAATTATCTTATGTAACCACAAACACATATGCATAATGAATACTTATAAATACAGCTTGAAGAATGCCATAGCCACATGCATATATCTTGTTCGGGAAAAAACTTTTCTGAAATTTCCTTTTCACTGATTTTTTAAAAATTCGCTGACAATTCACAATTCCAATTAAGTGGCAATTCTGTGATTACTGTTTATACTAGTTAAAAATGTTTATACCCATATCCGAGCTTTATTTCCTTTCAATATGTTTAATCGCATTTATTATTGATATCATCATCATCATCATCATCATCATCATCATCATCATCATCATCATCACCACCATCATCATAATCAACAACAACAACAACAACAATAAAAGCAGAATTATTAGTATCAATGTCTACATAGCCATCATCATCAACATCATCATCATCATTATCATCATCATCATCATCATCATCATCATCATCATCATCATCATCATCATCATCATCATCATCATCATCATCATCATCATCATCATCAGCAGCAGCAGCAGCAGCAGCAGCATCATCATCATCATCATCATCATCATCATCATCATCATCACTATCATCATCATCAACAACAACAACAACAACAACCACAACAACAACAACAACAATACAAGCTGACTAATTAGTATCAAAGTCTACATAGCCATCAGCAGCAAAATTATTTTCTGATAAAGTTCTCTCTTTACCGTTAATGCTAAGATTGTTTTTGCTCTTTTGTTAAATACATGCCTGCTTTAACGAATTCGTCTGGAAAGGCCATATGAGAATAAGGTATAGATTAGTGTTAAGAACACTCATTATTCCCAAGCCAAGGGCCGGTTTCTCAAATCCTATCAATATAAAACCGCATTACCGAAAAAGTCCGTCAACGTTAAATGCTTTACCAGCCATCAACTCCATAATTCCTGTCCCGTAATGCATCATACAATCCCAGCATTCCTTTTCAAAGATGATGCACTGCACGATAAAAAAAAACAGTGGTAAAACTAGTTTTTCATTTCATAGATAAGAGGAAAAGACGAATAAGGACTATAATAAACACAAATATAGATTGGAAAGAAAGGAAATATTAGAGGAAGAAGAAAGAATGAAATGAAGAAGTGATTACACGAACCTTGTTTCGACAGAAGAAATATATATTTAGATATTTCTACATAACATTGACGTAAATTATTATCTGTTTTAGAAAACAATATAAATGAAACTAAACTCACAACATAATGAAATCTCATTTATCAATAAGCAGATATCTCCAATTTATGTGTGAATTTTCATCTAAACCGTGTTAATGTTTTGCTAACTGTCAAATCTGCTATTTTAAAACGTTATAAAATTTACAAAGCAAATTAATCAAAACGTCCAGTTGAATAATCGTCGACAAAGCTTCATATTTTGTAAAACAAATCACAATATAGTATGTATTTATACAAGGTTTTTTATGGTGCAATATAAGATCTATATAATGCAGTTATTCTGGAGTTTTATTGCTAAAACTCATCTTGATAAAGCCAAATACCAGAAATTCATACTTTGGTTAACATTTTTCATCATAAAAAAATACATTTTGTAACGTTGGACCTCTACATTGGCTGTGTCGGTTGTAACGTTGGACCTCTACATTGGCTTTGTCGGTTGTAACGTTGGACCTCTACATTGGCTTTGTCGGTTGTAACTTTGGACCTCTACATTGGCTTTGTCGGTTGTAACGTTGGACCTCTACATTGGCTTTGTCGGTTGTAACTTTGGACCTCAGCATTGGCTTTGTCGGTTGTAACTTTGGACCTCTACATTGGCTTTGTCAGTTGTAACTTTGGACCTCTACATTGGCTTTGTCGGTTGTAACGTTGGACCTCTACATTGGCTTTGTCGGTTGTAACGTTGGACCTCTACATTGGCTTTGTCGGTTGTAACGTTGGACCTCTACATTGGCTTTGTCGGTTGTAACGTTGGACCTCTACATTGGCTTTGTCGGTTGTAACGTTGGACCTCTACATTGGTTTTGTCGGTTGTAAGGTTGGACCTCTACATTGGCTTTGTCGGTTGTAACGCTGGACCCAACAATTACCTAGCGTTGAAATTGAACAGACACTTAGCTGTTTAACGGTCTGTTAAGCCTAACGCGGGTTTTGAGCTATCGGCACAAGAAGGAGACTGCGATTCTATTTGTATTACCTTTATCATTTTGCTTATAGTAGGCGACGTTCTCACGCAGATCATAACAATAAACTACGTCCAATTGCCTCGAGAATGTAAACGGTTGTATTTGTTTTAAAGATGTTTATTTATGAAACATTTAAAAACATTTAAAAATGATTTGTATCGATCAATGATTTCGTGCCTATAATATTTGCTATTTTAAAATAATTTAATAACAGTTAATTACAAGCCACTTAATAGAGAAGATGTCATTAAGAACCGTAGATTAGATTGGCGAAGTAACGCATTAAGACACGCAGGTAGCATGCATAGAGAAGGTATTGTAACACGCATACAGTGTATTGGTCTCAAGTCAGTACTTTATAAATGTAATTCAAATATTAATTAATTCCCTTGCATGTCAATTGAAATAGGAGTAAAATGCTTTCAACTTAATATAAATATAATAAATTTGGGTAACACGATTTTAAATGCCCTTTCCCTCGTTTCCTTGCACACATTTCAATAAAACGAAATAAGACGTTGATTGTTCTCGTTCAAAAAGTTGCCCTCTTCAGAAACATAATAAAACATGAGTAAGCCATGTCGTGTTTATGTGTTTGTTCTCTTTTACAAAATCAGATGCCTGAATGATCCATGGCTTGGTAATGTTAGAATGTGGGCGAAATGTAGCTGTTTTTTCTCTGGTCCTTCGGGATTGTTGGATACAATTTCTGATTCTTAATAAATATAACACCGCTCAAACCAGTGATTTACTAATGTTGCAAATAAAAGTGCTTGTCAATCAGTCAAGCAAACCGCGTTCCCATTGCAAAACTTGAACAAACAGGTTTTGAGTAGTATTTGAAGTCGCTTCGTTGCACTGGCATTCGAAATTTGTCTGTTCTGTGCTAACAATCATGTAAGAGGCATACTCCAATGCCTTACATTTTCAGTTTTGAGCGCAGATCTTACAGTTTAAATGCAGCAGTTGTTGTCAAGTGACATTTTAATATCCTTATTTGAGGTATATTGAAGTTCGTTCAGAAGAGATCGAAATTTGGGCAGAATCAACCCAGTTCCTTTTTAGTGTTTTAAAACCTTAAAAGCCTTAATCCACATGCAAAATGTATTAACTCGTTGGTAGTTTACTATAAATGAAGCGAGACTGCTATCTTTATGCAATGAATGTATGTGGTCCATCAAGCATATCCCTTATCGAATCGCATATATTAATTACTGCAGTAGTTGTTAAATAGTGTGTGATTTAAACACGAGTACTTGATATGTTTCCGAATGTTTTGTATATATGTGTGGTTCTTGGTAAACTGTTATAGATGGTACAATAAGTTTTATAATAAATGCGATTTCAGGTTTACGTTTACGTTATAGAAAAAAGCCTGTTTCAAAACAATTATATGAAACAAAAAGGTTGTGGTCTTAATTCTAAATTTATTAAGCATCAATACGCTTTAAACTCAATAAACAATTAACGTACGACCATATCATGTTTGCTTTAAGAATATTCATACTATTAAAGGTTTTGCTGGATCTAGTTATGATTTGCGAATTCCACTAACTAAGAAACATACTAACTGCTGAACTAGATAATAATTCGTGTCACCAGATATATATTAATAGATTAATACAATTATCTATATACATATTATTTGCGAATTTCACTTAGTGGTAACATGAATTTTAACTAGTTAACCAGTTATTATGTTATTTACTTAGTGGAATTCGCAAACCATAACTAGATAACCTGTTAGTACGTCAACCTGGAATGCATTTACACGAATCATCGTATTAAGGGATTGTTTCGTTAAGTGATATCTGCTTTGGACTGAATAGGGAATGAGAGCAGTATTGCTTAAAATAACACATCCGAAATTGAGACCACTTAAAAAGGAACAAGTGCTAAGTACCATTTCCATGGCACAATTGTCGGAAACTATTAAACGATGCTTTATCTGACAAAATACTTGTCCTCCATATGAACCTCTGCTTTTGATGGTTTTGTTGAATAAGATGTAGTTCAATGGCATTGGCTGATTTTTACAGAAATTTCACAGTAGTTTCTTCTTGTCTCAAATATTGAAATCTTGTCATGTTGTAAATATTTCCATCTGCGAGGGCTATTTATACCGACAAATGCATACCTTTGTAAGTGACTTCAGACTGAAGTGAAATAAATATTTCTTTTGTTTAACGTCTCCTTTATATATACCAGAACAAATATATGTTTTCTGTCTGAAATCAAGTTATACGACTAAACCGCACATCAGTTATATCCTATCAGATTACTGTAACGTTCTTTTTTAAATCACCGACAATGACCTTGATGTATTTGTTTTAACACACATGTTCTTATATCTTAACACAAAATGAGATCTGACCATCAGAATTTTACTTTTCGTTTCCATGTCTTAACTAAAACCATTATGTAATGGCATTATTTGCAGCAAACTCTACGAACATGATAAAATCGGTTAGCTATCTTGGATTACATCTTTTCAAAAACAGAAACAGACTAATAACAGTCTTACCTTTTTGTCTACAATGTAATGAAATATTTTTTGCGATTATTTAAATTCCTTTGAGAGAATATAATTCGGTAAATCACAGCCCAAGCAAGCATTTTACAATCATCCAAATATGTCCAAATTGCATGTTATTCATTATGAAAGCAAATTGAACAAACTTAAATAATTTAATACACAGACAAAATAAACTATACTTCCAGAAATATGAATTCAATCGTAAATATGAAATAACTTAGAATAGTTTATGAACTACAGAATGTAGGATTAGCGTGAGTCTGTATCGATGCACGTTCATGCCGATCTGCCTTATTTTGTTTTTATCGGCAGACCAAAAAATTTTAATATGAAAAAAGATTCCGGAAAACTCAATTTTCCGTATTTGATTTTACTACAAGTTAAATTGAACAAGTACTAGAGTTTTTTATTTATCTTTTTGTAATCGGAAATGTAAATCTGAGGGTGTTCAGTGGTGTATATATAATAAACAAAAATAATCTTGTTTCATTTTTTTCATATTTTCGTTCTTAGTTATTTGTTTGATTAATAAATTTGGCAAAACAATCAAAACAATAGGAAATGCAGTATTATTAAAAATAATCAGAAATTGTTTTCACTTGGTTTCTATATATTTGCATATTTAATCTTTAAACAAAAACAAACAGTTAAGCATACAACGTTTAACCAAATACTTCTGATAAATATAAAGGCTTAGTAAATCCCCAACACAAATAAGACTTGTTTTACCTGAACTTTGATTACTCTAGTTATTTATGATAATATAAATACAAATGAATTACAAGGAGAACTGTTTGTATTCAAAATTATCTGGCTAAGCTTTACATAGATGAAGACGAAATAAATAAACATAATATTATGTAAATATTACGACGATGGCGGCGAGTAAAATAAAACAAAACATTTACAATGTACAAAGACACGACACCGTTTGTGCACAGATCAGCACTCTCGTATATGCTGGCTTTAAACACTAACTTTCGGCGTGTGAACATCCAACACCGAACTATTAAGAACCTGGATAACTTGTAGTTGAACTGCTACCGTTCAAACTTGACATTGTAATACTCTCACTAGAGGTTAATTATATAAACTCAACTCTCAGCGTAGGAAAATCGCGGAAGATGTCATGAACACCATAACCCATTGTGAAAAACAATTGGTGCAAAAAGGCGTATTCCAACTTTATCACAAAAAGGGAACATTCAAGAAAGACTTTCGCCTAACCAAAACATCCTGCCCCTATTGAAAAAGAATAAACCGCCGCATAGAAAAACTACTTTATAATATCAAATATTAAAAAAAGTTCTCAGAATGTGTTGAAAGCAAGTTCTTAGACAGGGGATATATCTGAGCAAATGAATAAAATGGTAGGTAATATATTAAATAAAAAACATATATAATATTTATGACAAGTCGACCTTAATGGACCAGGTATACTTTGTGACACGATTTAGTTTGCGGATTATGCTGCTTTGTGTGTCGCCTGCAAATGCATAAAAATACATTGCAGAAATTATGAACATTAATTTAGTTGTATATTTTAATTGAAATGAACGTGAGGAGACAAAATTCCAATCGTTCAAGTTCAAAGCGGTTTTTGGTCAAACTTGTTACATTTTCACATTCTGATAATAAAATGCTTTACAATTATACAGTAAGTTAGTTTGTGTACTCAAATAATTTGGAGTTACAAAGCATTGGCATTATACTTAATGTGAGTTGAACACTTAAAGGCCAACACTTATCTTATGTTCATCAAAGTCAGTTTACCTTCAAGCTGATAGACTTCTATACTTTAAAAGACCATGGACTTTATTTTCTTTACTGTGAAAATATTGCTTTTGCCTTTTTACAAGTAAAGGTTAAAAGTAATATTGATAACTATTTCTGCCAACTAGTTTGCATGTAATATGGAATAGTATTTAGAGTTCTGTATGTAGTTTGCTTATTATAGTTCTCCTTATTTTGAATAACAAGTTTGCAAAATAACTCATGTCTTTGCATAATTGATCCGTTCAGTACGCCTTCAAACACTTATAGCGTGTACTTGCCACATGTATGAGAAAGATTATAAATATCAAGACGACATACTTAACCTCAAAGTTCATGTATGTGTTCTTATCTATACGACCTCAACAGCTTGAGACTTTAAACATTACTTTAAGATTTCTCATAGTGTTAAGAATAAACTAAGGAACTATATCATTAACAATGGCAGATAATACAGTGGACCCAAGTTTTCAGGGGAAAGTTGCTTTGGTAACAGGAGCCGGTAAAGGTATGTTTTATTGACATCTTTGCAATCGAAATATTATTGAACTAACGGTCGTAAAACTTGTTAATCGGTATTGTATACGGATCTAGGAAACATTTTTAAACACTATGAAGGAACAAAAACAAATTGCAACTCTTATTCTGATTATTCGAAGTATGACTTGTTCTAAACCTTTTTATTGATGTTATTCAAATATATTGATTGCAACTTCAATGTCTAAAGGTTATTATTATATCATTTGTTTTTCTTTCATGCCTATGTTAATAGTTTTTAAACCGTCAATTACACTCTTTTTATTAATACTATCATGTTTATGAAATACTGTTAAATACTTTTTTATACGAAACATCAAATTGCTCGATCGCACCGTTTTTGGTTTAAAACATATTTATTGCATATAATTACATAAAGCAAGGACAAAAATACATAAAAAAATAAGTAAGGATCGAATAGATAGCTTTGAGCTAGTTCTTTTTCCTCTCTCCTTATTTATTTTAGCCTATTTGAAGAATAGGATAACGAGTGCTGACATAAATAGCGTACAGTAAAAACTTGATATGTCGAAGACGTTTGGACATCGGGAAATACTTCGAGATAACGAGCATTCGATATAACCGAAATACTACAGAAAATGTGTAACTAAGTCCAATACGAGTACATTCGAAAAAGTCTCGACATAGTCAGAACATCGAAATAATAGAATTCGAAATATCGTGATTTCGATTGTATTTTCACAACCCTTCACATATAACGGGTTTCAAAACCGTAACTGCACTAGTTCGTACACAGAAGTTATTTACCAGTGCCTATCATATTCTTGGTCACCGGGGCCTCGTATATTTCTATTATATCGCTTAAATTATTAGCATGAATTATTTTTGTGCAAAGAAAACATCACATTGCATTGTTCCTGCACTGATCTCAATACAACTTCAGGCATAGGGAGAGCTATAGCTGTGAAGCTTGCTGAGCTTGGTGCCAAAGTGTTTGGAATTTCAAGGACACAAGAAGACCTTGATAAGCTTAGAGAACAGGTGAGACGTCATGTCCTTTTTTCATTGAATCTATCGCAGTTTTCATGCTGGCGACATTATGTATGAACGTGTTCTTCAAAATGAATCGTAATTCTTTTTTTTTTTGAACAACCACCTAACAACAAGGCAAATAACTCAATTGAACATAATCTTTTCAATCAATGCTTAACATCAGTAATTTGATTATTTTGTTATTTTTTCCAATGTTCATGCGTTATTAGTATGCGGTATGCTTTTTGCTTTTAACTACATTTCCATTTTATTCATAGGGTAAATTCAACCTCTTGGTTAAAATATACCGACGTTGTCATATTTGCCCCTGTTGTATTCTCCGGACGCGTTAATAGGACAATAAAAAAATCCTTTTTGTGTTGAAAAGAATATTAAATATAATGAAGTAGCTGTATAACTGACATCGTATATTAGTCAATATCACAATAAATCGTTGAGCAACATAATGTTTAGAATTTTTGGCTACTAATTTCCAAATCGTGTGACCTCCATAACTATTGTTTGACCGGCAAAAAATATTTAAACTGGTCGTGGTCATGCATGTTTAATTCGAACAAGAGCTGTCACAGTATGTGACGAATGCCCCCGAATGTGACATTGACCTATGAACAAGGTCAGTACATGAAAAGTTGATATTGCCTTTACGTGTCAAATACATATGGCAAGTTATTTCAAATTGCCTCTGAATATAAAAAATACCACCCATACTTGACAACCTACACTGTTATGTCCTTATATTCAGAATTCCCTTGTGAATAAACACTTAGTGTATCTTTCACCTTAGAGGTAAGGACATGGGTCTTGCACACGACACGTCGTCTTGGTATGTGGAACACATGTAGCAAGTTATTTTAAAATCTGTCCATACAAGGGAAAGTAACAGCCCGGACACGACAACCTATACTCTAGGTCCTTATATGCAGCACTCCATTGTGAATAAACACTATGTGTGACCTTGACCTTTGAGGTAGGGACACGGGTCTTGCACGCGACACGTTGTCTTGGTATGTGGAACACATGTGGCAAGTTATTTTAAAATCTGTCCATACAAGGGAAAGTTACAGCCCGGACATGACAACCTATACTCTATGTCCTTATATGCAGCACTCCATTGTCAAGAAACACTAAGTGTGACCTTGACCTTTGAGGAAGGGACACGGGTCTTGCACCCGACACGTCGTCTTGGTATGTGGAACACATGTGGCAAGTTATTTTAAAATATATCCATACAAGAGAAAGTTACAGCCCGGACACGACAACCTATACTCTATGTCCTTATATGCAGCACTCCATTGTGAATAAACACTAAGTGTGCCCTTGACCTTTGAAGTAGGGACACGGGTCTTGCACGCGACACGTCGTCTTGGTATGTGGAACACATGTGGCAAGTTATTTTAAAATCTGTCAATACAAGGGAAAGTTACAGAGCCGGACGGACGGACGGACGGACAGACGGACGGACGGTGCGATTTTAATATGCCCACCTTCGGGGGCATAAAAACAAAACTAGAATAAGGAATATATAGGTCATAGCTTCAAAGTATATGCTGAAGTATAGGTCACATAACGCTTAATTGAATGTATTTAGCGAGATTTGCACTCCATTTTGATAACAAAACTACCAACAGTCGAAATATATTTTAATGAGAAAAGCAGTTAAAACAATAAAACTCTTTTTCCAAATAGTATCAAACAGGGACACGGTACAGTTTAACTATTTTATTTAGGCTGTACAAAGGGTATGTATTAATATAATTTAATATTATCCTCCTCTACAATATCCATTTTCAGGTGCCCTCTATTGAGACTCGTTTAGTGGATATATCAGACTGGGATAAGACCAGACAGGTCGTGAAGGATTTGGGTCCCATTGACATGCTAGTTAACAATGCTGGAATCACCAACTGGACGGGTTTTCTGGATGTTACTAAGGAGGAACTCGATAGGTAACACATGCTTTTTTCTTAGGTTATTCATCGCTCATATTTATTAATTACAAACAGCAGTGAGAGTGAGATTCATTAAATCACAACTTGAAGACGATTGCAAAACGAACGTTGATCGTAATTAAATAATTATTTTATTAATACTGCAGTCGTATGTATTATTCATTCAATCTTGAATATACACATGTATAAAACTTCTCAATTTATTTTACAGCCTTCATGATATAAACTTCAAAGCTGCATTTAATATCTCCCAGGTAGGTTTAAATAACATCTTCAAATTTGAAAATACGAAAGACATGCATTACCTAATTTTTTAGATGTGTCACCATAGCAAAATAGAAAAATATTCGGAAAATGACGAAGCTTGTATAATGAAGATAATATACCCAATCCCCATCGATACACACTCTGTAATGTTTTGATCAACATGTAAATACTATATAGGTTGTAGCCCAGGGTATGGCTGCCCGAGGGACGAGCGGGGCAATGGTGAACATCTCCAGTGTTGCAGGACAAAGGGTGGTCCACAACCATACTTGTTACTGTACCGCAAAGGCTGCCCTTGACATGCTAACAATGACACTAGCATTTGAACTCGGACCAAAGAAGGTCAGTAAAGTGTTTTAACTGTATAAATGATAGTGTTGTGGTTCAGTGATTGGTCCATAACCATACCTGCTACTGCAACGTGAAAATTATCTTTGTCATGCTCACACAGAGTAGCATTTGAACTTGGACCAATGAAGGTAAGTTAACTTATTGATTCCTCATATGACAAAACAACAGAAAAAATATTACAGCAAAACTTGTTTTGGAGATTTTCAAAGCTTTGCAGACTGAAAGTTTCCAAAACAATATTTTTAACTATAGAGCACTAACACAGCACATTTAATTTTAAACATATTCATTGTCTGATTAATTCCACGTAAACAGTATCAAAGACATGTATATAGACATTGCGCTTGTGTACCGACCTTCAGCAATACTTTTCCATGGCTTAATTATTCTACACCTTTTTTAGATACGTGTCAACAGCGTGAATCCAACCATTGTATTAACTGAGCTTGGCAAAATAGGATGGAGTGATCCAGTTAAAAAAGCCGGAGCGCTTGCTAAAATCCCAATTGGAAGACTGGGAGGTAATTGGTTTTTTTCTTGAAACAGAAAAAATTCTGATATGTTTGTGTATTGAAATTGGACAAGGAAAATGTCTTTAGCAAAAGTAGCAATTTTGTAGCCAGTTTATTCACAGTACTTTCAAAAGAAATCACTTCTCTAATGGCTGACGTGAGGCGTTTATGAGTTAATTGCTGGAGTGAAAACGTTATCATATCTGGTGGTCAATTTTACATTCGTTAAGTGACACATGTCAAGTAAAGTGCATGTGCAACTGCAAGGGAATCATCCATTACTTATTAGAATATCAATATCCTAACCATCTAGAAACACTCCCGCATCTCGGTTGCCTGTTAGGATATCAATATCAAGTAGCGCAAAGCTAAAAGTGTGTGCATCAATATACGACGTTTTCTACAGTAATGAACAATGCAATAACCCAAAGGACTTAAAATATAAGTATGCATGTTAGAGAAGGTACGGACGGTGCCCTCTTTTGGTGACCGTTCCAAAGAAGTGACCAGACATTGATTAGTTAATTAAGGTGTTTAATGCATGTGTCTGTCTTTGTTGGATTGTGGCGTTTTTGTCCCGCTTATAAAGTTTGTAAGGCATTAACCTCTAAAAAATGTCTTTGCTTATTCTATAACTACTTTGGTTGTGCCTCGATGCTCCCTTGTCAAATAAAAAGTACACTTAGGTATGGGAACAAGACCACTAAAGTATTCGCTCGTAAAAACATATTATTGCCAGCTTGTAACGTTTTTAACGTTATATATATTTATATTTCTTTTGAATTATTCATAGCATTATCATTATCATTTGCCGGAATATATGTTCATCTGTGGCAATTATAACACCAATTCCAATTCCAACCCAAAGTAAAAAAATCAAAACTCTTTTCTCATATCAGCTATTTCAAATGGAGATCTCGTTAAATGGTTTACACCACGGACTTGGAGTCATATCTTTCTTGGAGTTTGTTCTATTCAAGTGCATAAAATTATTTAAACTATAGATTTTGATAAAGATAACGGAAGTGATATACTGTCCGCAAATCTTTCTACTAAACTAGTACATTCAAAGCACATCAACTCAATTTATGACCTAATATGTTTTCTCATTATAGAGGAAGAGGACATCGTGAATGCTACCGTTTTCCTTCTGAGTGACAAGTCGTCAATGATAAATGGAGCAATACTTCCGGTGGACGGTGGAATGATTGTCAGTTGCGTTTAGTATGAACCACCTGACCTTAAAGAAATTGAAGTGTATGTCCTGTTATTGTGATGTGTTGCCAATGTGTTGACAAGCAAATTAAAGGTCAAATAAAACTTAGAAAGTTAAATGAAATTAACTTATATTGGATCCCTAACTTCCTCTATTAGCTTAGATTTTGTTTTCCTCAAATCCTTTCTCCATATATCCTGCCATTTTGTCTTTAAATGCGACGTCAACATGACAGCATTGGCCTATCAACTCAATGTAGAATAGAACCAAAGAAAGTAAAATAAAAATATTGGATCATATTGCGATATTAAGCAAGATACCTTTCAAAAGTACATTTAAGACTAATGTTTTGTTTTGAAATGACGTGTTTATAAGGAAACGCATACGTGAAAGGATATATATACTAACACGTTTGAGGAATGCATTATCAAAGTTTATCTGTCTTTGTTTTGGAATATATCGAGTTTGCCTTCCGCACATCGTTTTCCTTAATTATCCCTGTTAAAAAAATACAAGTATGCCCAAGAAAAGCTGTGTTATATTATTTTCATTCTCAAAAAAAGCATTTTAACAGTGATTGAAATTATTGTCGAGAAAGTAAGGCTACGTAATGTTTTCGAAACAAGCGTGAGTATGTAGTCATTTGTACATCATCATCAACTAACTCTTTTGGACGATGAATATCAACAGAAAAAACTTAATATCCGCATCCACATTCCAAAATAAGTAAAACATTTTCGTATTGTAATTGATTTTTTCCATTTAAATGGACCATACAATTGATAAAACACTTTTGAATGAATGCCAATTTCATATAATTATAATGATTCATAAAAAGCACACTTCAGTTCAGTTTAGGCTTTCACTTGCTAGCATAAGTAAAGTGTTTGTTGCGCACCCCTGTTCCATAGCAGCGCATGCACTGCAAGCGGGGAACCAAATCGCAATCATTAGCCACAGATACCTACAGTTAGCCTTAATTGAGCTCAGGGCTGCAGCCATGTGAAATACAGTGTCCCTCTGACCTGGAACGTATATTGATTTGCATTTCTTGGCATGAAAGCATTGCGATACACCATCTGCGTGTGTCCAGATTCTAGATACCTTTGCTCAATGGTTTGTACATGTGAATGATCGGTGAAATTGTGAAGCAACTAACCTGTCAAATGCTGGTTTTTATTTTGCACTGAACAACAGTCACAATACACAATGACATGCTTGAGAGTTAAAGGGTCTGTACACCAGATTGGCACCAAAAAAGGTTTTTCTGTAACGAATCTTAGGACAATTATCTAATAGAATGTACTACGCTTTGATATCATACTTGTAAAAAAGTACCAAAATGTAAAAATAAATTGTGTCGGAGACCGGTTTCGAACCCGTGACGCCAAAATTGCAGTCCAGCGTCGTATCCACTGAGTTACCACGACTTACTCTAATTAGGTGACATAATTAAGCTATAGACCTACCTCGGTAATATCACGTGATATCATCGACTAGCCAATCATGCATAAGGAATGAATTCTACCTGGTAGACATACCTAGTAATTTTTTAATGGAAAAATACGAAATAACTGTCAAACAAAAAATAAATTGTAAACTATGTGGTACTTCAGTTAGTAAGTTTCAATGCATTGTACACATCGATGCCAAGTTTATGTCAGTTTTCGACAATTTTCTTCTTTTTTTCGCTATTTTATCATACGGAGTACAGCCCCTTTAATGACAGTGAATAAATTGCAGTTATTACATACGTTCCGATTTCAGAAGAACCTCTTGTGTCATGTATCTCGTTCCAGATGTTCCTTGCTTAATAGCTAAGAAAACGAATGTTAAATTATAGCAAAACTTCATTTAGTAGAAAACTTTACTAACGGTAGAGAAGTTTCCTAAAATCTAAATAAAATGTTGCCACATACAAGGAATTGTTTGATTGCTAAATTTGTGTCATATTAGTTCTCATTTCTGGCTTTTCCTTGCGTTGAATGTTTGCCTTATAGTTCTCGAAATCTTCAGTATTTAGCTTAACAGTATTTAATTCCAAATGCACATAAATGGACATTTACAAGATTGCAAAAAATAAGGAAACAAGTCACTTAAACCATTTGTGAATTCCTTTCTAAAGTTAAGCAGTTTTTTTACTAGGGTTGTGTTTCTCACTGTATTCGTTAAATGTTTGTTGTCTGACGCATGTCCTTTTTCGGATTATGGAAAAATAAGTTGTAAACTGTGCAGCATAATTCACTGTAACCTATTTTAGAAACAGGATTGATTAGAGTACTCAAATACTCATTTATGTGATTTCAGAGTTTTCATACCCTAAGGTTACAAAGCGTTTATCATTGAAAACTGGATATTCACAAGAAGGAGTTTGTAGAAATAGCATATTTATAAACAATATCAATTATCTTGCAGAAATGGAAACATTTTAAAGCTACTGGTGTTCACTAAGATATGGTCACGGATGAATAGCGTACACAAACGATACTGATCAATAATCTTCTAATCTGACCGTGTAATATAACTTTGATCCCGATCCATCGATGTACCCATGTGTGTATTGCACGTTGCTTTGATGATTTGACTAGAAGGCGAAAGTATCTTCGTTTATACTCATCATGACGTTCCATCAACAACTGTCAAGGATATTGATTATAGAGCAGACAAAAAATAACACGGGCGGATGAAAGTACTGGAAACAAACTCCCCTAATCTTCTCTAACTACAATATAGTGAGATATGGGAACCTCATTAAACTTTTGTACTTTAAGAACGACAATTTGATTTCTTGAAAGCCCGAAGATGTGTTTTTTCAACAGATCACCATATATTACGTGCTTAATAGGAATCATCTCAGTTTCATGTTTGTCGGCTGTATATCTCCCCGGAGTAATAAATCACATCCTTTTATATCTGTGTCAATAGCCTTAATACGAACCATCGTAGCAATAGGATATTGTGACTCTGATATAAAAAAGCTAGAAGAAACGCAAAATATTCCAATATGATGTCTAACAGGTTTTTTTTCTTGAATTATCGCCTTAACAGAATTCTATTGCCAAGTAATCGATTTGAAAAAGTGGTAACTATGTGTTGATAATGTCCAAGTTCCTTTGGGAAAATTCACTCTTATGCGTAGACTAGATCATTTCAACAATAAATTGCAGTTTGAAAAAGTAATAAATTTCCGAAACATTTAATTTAATACTTCAAAAAGTATCACATTTTAAATGGAAAACGGTAACACAAATACGACGGCGATGATAGCCCTTTATGCTCACATAATCACTCACACTATGTACCACACATTTTAGAATGAAAATATTGAACACAGTTCGATATAATGCAATAAACTTTGCATATATATGTGTTGTTGTTGTTTTTAACGTCATGACATATGGCGTTCTATTGTAAATATTTTAGTTCATTACGTAATTTCTATTGTTTGGACAACACACGACCAATGATAGAACATCAAGACTCTGTACAAATATTCTTAAAAAGTTTCGTGTCGATCGTTAAGAGTCTCAGACTGAAGTGTTTTAATTTTGTTCGAACATGTGACTTTCGTTAATACTTGAAATAACCATTATTTTTCTTGACATTGAATTCACAAAACACTGTGTGATTCATGAGATGATTAAGACATTGTGTGATATGAAAAACCTTTTGCATTCAAAAAGCAAGACTTGTCGACGTTGTTCGCATGATTAGGGGTATTTGCATAGAAGCTGGCTGATGCTCGATTATGCGTCGTTTGTCGTCAAAACAAAGGACACGATGTCAATACAACGCGTATGGTACTCAGATGAGCAATAAAGAACATTCATCGCCATGGTGCTTGTGTAACTCTTTCATAAAAATATAAGCGTTTTTGAAGAAGAATTGAATCGTATGTTTCCGTTTTCCTTACTGTAAGCTTATGCTGAAATAACCAAGCCTACGCTTTAAACGACATTTTACACCAAATGGTTGGACAAATTGACTACATAATTGCCGCCTCTGTCAAAACCATTAGTTTACACGAGTGCAATTGCTCTAGTTCAGGAACAGATAATCACCTGCTAGGCATCGAGTTTTTGCGCTTTTTAATAAGGGTCACTTGATCCTCTTGTTACGATAGTTGGAATTCCTGTTATTTAAACGAAACTGAAATAATGTCACTTATTCGTCCTTTGGGATAAAAAGCCGGAAAACATGAAAAATGATGCACATTACGCATATAAAGTACAGTGGTCTGTTGATAAATGACACATTCGCGTGTTCTTTGTCTGTTTTGTTTTGGTGTAGTTGATTTGTTGAGTATACCACTTCAATAATGGGAATTATACGGATTCTGTTCGTTATTCGGCCATATGTACGTATACATTTTGTTTACTTCAGACTGTTAATGCCTTGAAAGATGTTGATGAAAGTTTTGAGATGATGTATACAGAAGGAGTCAAGATCAAGATCACAATACAAGATCAATGGGTTGAGCTGCGATTCAATGCGAAGCTTAAGACATATGTACAAACATCCTCAGGTCAATGTCAAAGCAGCACTATATTGCTGTTATGCTCGTCACATATTCAATTCATCAAGGAAATATGCAAATACATATTCAAACTTTGTCACACCAAGGCTAAGGTCACATTACAAGGTCAAGAGCTGATCCTTTTTTGTGATTGCTCTATATATCGCATAGTCATCTACACCATATATTTTAGAATAATGTTAACTGGGGCACCTTTTCTACTCATAAAGACAACGTTCATCTAGTGAATATTAGAACCTCTCCATATCAAGGTCACAAATCAAGGTCAAAATGGGCCTTAGGCCTGTATTTCGTGACCACTCTACATCTCGCACATCTACGAGGAACCTTAATTTAACTTTGTTATTTGTTCTACCCGTCGACTTATATTGAAACTGCAATTGCGCAACGTCATAAGGTCTATTCTTGTTAATTTCCTTTTATTTTAGAATCTTTGTGCATATGGATGGACTTGATTTATATCAGTACCTTATCATTACGTACCTTATAGTACGTCTATTATTCTACTATAACTTAGCATGATCTATGACAAATCTACTCAAACGATTGGAACTTCCATAGTATATATGTTATGGAAAATCTCAGAACATAAATTAAAAAAATAATAAGTAAAGCCCATAAGCAATCAATTATCACTAAATATACAGTCCAAAAATATGTTAACAATTATTTTACAATTGCAGTACAAAGAAATGATTAGCATGTATGAATTGTTTAAAACCTCAGTGATGTCCTTATACGAGCATATATGAAAGAGTAGCACAATAAAATAAACTTGATACAAATACATGCAACTATACAGAGCAAGCATTTAAAAAAACAGGAAAAAAGAAACATTTATTTTCTAATAGAAACTTGCAGAGCTCCTGTAGTTTTTTCTCAAGTTTATCTACTCGCTTGCAAGCTTCTTCAAGTTTCTCCTGCTTTACTTTGAAAAATCTACATAAACAGGTCCTGTAGTCGAAAGCATAAACTCCTTTCAATGTCACTGGTCGAAGCAAGAAACACACAAAACACAAACATCCACAAACAAGAAACCGGGAAAACTACACATAACTACTTAAAAAACAAAGAACATATAGAATATATAACACTAGGGGTGTTTATCAAGATTTGTTGGGTTCCGGCTTTGAACGGTCAGCAAAATGAAAATTTACTGGGGATTTTAACTAGTTAATGGGAAAAACCTCACATTTATCCCAACATTCACGAATAAAGTAGAATCGTAAATGGTAAATCTTATCCAAGAATGTATTAAATTGAGGAAACTAAAAAATAAAACAAATAATAACAAAAGATTTGTGGTTAACCACAGGTTCTTCTATAATTAGGGGTCCCAACTTTAACGGCATACGAAGGAAACAATTCAGAGTACTTAAATGCAAGATTTCATGGAGCTTAAAAAGCATCATAGTATTAAATGAAATAGGATAAACAAAGAAAACCTTAATGAAATAAAACTACAGATTAGTTTTGCTTAATTCTTTTTCCAAATGCTTAACCTGTGTAAAACTATTGGAATAAAGTGACTTTGTGTACTGAAAAGCGGTACTCTAGTCTCCTTCTAAATGAGAGAACTAGTTCAAGCTTTAATCGCAAACTGTGAAATGCTGAAATAGGAACAGCTCGGGAGGCAAGGGACGCTTAAACCCCTTTCAGTTTCTTCTTTTTTTAAGATAAGTCTTTAATTTTTCAAGGTGTTTAATGAATTCCTTATTATGTCAATGATGCTGATTATTTTGTTATTACAAAATAAATCAATAGTGTTAACTTTTTGTATGAACTACCGACAGTTTAATCATAACGTTTGATGGTCTCATACAAAACCATACCTGCTATAAAAAGATTTGATTAAACCAGCAAAGAAACTGCCTTAGCCTTTTTGTCCTTTCAGCTCTCGACCTCTGGATAACAACTTTCCCTGTTGTTTTTTTCCATCATTCCAAACGTCCTGTCCAATTAAAAATATCCCTGACTTTTTCCCTGGCCATAAGAACCCTAAAAGTATCAACGATTGACTGCTGATTTTAAACACTTCTTTGCAAAACAAGAACATGTCAAATGTTCCTCTACCGGACAAGGTCACATAATTATGTCATATATTTTATCTGATTCATAGCTCCTTATAAGCAAAGCATGTTAGTAAAACAATGAACGAAATAGTACTACATTGACATTGAAATATGGAAATTAGATATGCAAATATTTCAAAAATAATTCCTGGCATAGCTCCATGAAGGGGCAGCCACTGTAGACTGGGGACGGGACACATAACTGTGAGATATTGATGGTATAAAAATATGTCCCAATACCTCCTAGACGCTTTCTAAAATAAAACAAGTATTTAATGGGCCTTCCTAGCAGACTATACGTTATTTGTTGTCCTAGTTACACTTTTGAATGTTGTTTAAAGACGCATGAAATATATAACTGATGTAAATGTTTCAGTAAAACCTTTTTAAAAACGTTTAGTTAATGATTCCCATGTGTTATTTGACAACAGAAAATTTTAATCGTGCACAAAATTAGAAAATAAAAAAAACATCACTGGAATATCGCTTAAGGATTAATATAAATTCTAATAGAGAAAAGGCTTTGTTCCATATTTCATGAAAACGTTGAACATTTAATGAAATAATAATCAGTGGTAAAAATGATGTTTTGTTACCACTTTCACTCATAAAGAAAAGCATAAAGGACATCCGATTCAATGTGTTTTTCTCTGCATCCTCGATGAAATCCTCATGGGTTACAAGCGTGTAGAATGACTATTATAACACTTTTGACAATAACGATACATATATTTATAGTAAACAAAATGCAATATAATCCAACTAAGCTCATTTTTCGCAAGGGGATTCAAAACCATGACCCGTGACACATTGTTTTCTACTATTTTTTATAATGTTGGCAGGGAACCAGACAATGCAATGGGTTAATACGGAATATGTAAACGTTTTAATAATATGTGAGGATCAGGCAGATATCGTGTGCATTATCAATTATCTTCCAACTATGAAAACGGTTTAAAATCAACTGATGTGTACATTTCGCTTTCATGTACCTATTGGTGGATTATGTTAGGAAACTGATCAATACTCGTCGAATTCGTCTGACCTGAACGTAGAGAAAATTGATTCTTATTTACAGAAATTCTACAGGAGGCCATGTCATAAGCAATCATGCAAAGATCAAGATCTTAAGTATTATTTTAGAGTGGAGTGTATCCTTCAGTATCAATCAGAAATTTAGGGTTCTGAACGTCGCTTTGATGAGTAGAGCATGTGGCCTATTTCATCAATACCATTCAAATGATAAGAAGGTTATCGAGTAAACACGAAAGCAAACTTTAAACAATTGACATTGTTATAATAATTGTGATCTGCACTTGACTCGGCGAGGTTCTGACATACCAGAAGGTTCTTGTGTCTGCCTTGATAAATATATCATATCACAA
This sequence comes from Mya arenaria, assembly GCF_026914265.1. NCBI lineage: Eukaryota > Metazoa > Mollusca > Bivalvia > Myida > Myidae > Mya > Mya arenaria. The sequence continues at coordinate 13,350,004 of NC_069123.1, forward strand.
GTTTTATCAACATACTTTAAGGAGTAAGATATCATCTTAAGATGTTGTTGTTGAGCAGACACAAAACCTTATACTGACGTAAGGACCTGCGGGAAGACAGAATGTACCTTACCTCCTCTAATCTCAACAAGGCGGGACCATAGAAACCAAACCATTTCTAGAATGCTGATTTTTATTTTCTGGATTTTTTCAAAAGATCACAATGATTCACGTCCTTAATAGGAATCATCTCAGGGGTTCGTGTTTGCCAGCTTTATATCCCCAAGGACCAACAAATTACGTCCTTTTATATATGTGTCAACAGCGTGAATTCTAATTATTGTAGAGGATACTGTGACCCTGATATAAAAAAGACTCCGAGAAAAGTTAAAACTCCAATAGGACGTATGACAAGTGAGTATTTCTTCTTGAATTAGCGCCCTTACAGTACACGTCGAATAACAAATCTGACAGAAGTGGCAATTATGTAGTCAATTTGTCCAGCTTTCTTGGGGGGAAATTACTCTAAGGCGTAGGCTCTAAGATTTCAACATTAAATTTCAGTCAGAAAAACTTATTCATTTCCCAAACAATTTTTGAGAATGTTTAGAGTCTTTAATCTTCGAGTGTATTAAGGGAACATCTGCCTTTCACATTTGACCGTTTACCTAGTTAATAAAACATATATTTATGTTATAGGAAGCAAATCAGCCCAAATACAGTTATACACATGAAGAGTCATGTAACATGCAACAAAAATAAATATGTACGTACACATGTACATGAAAATACAAGTCAAAGACTGTAAGGATACTTCAATCTCGACCATATTGCAAAAGCAATTTTGGTTGTATTTGTGACGTTTTATTGAAACTGACATTCTGCAGAAGTACTAATCAATTAACTTTTTTCTTTAATAAAAAACCAATATGTTGAAATAAGTAACGAAGCAGATTCATGTATTAAGTAGTCTTTCATCAACAACAGCATAAATACCATTAAAAACTGTAGAAACTACAACTACATTAGTGTAAAGTCAGTACATGCTGTCTGTAAAAATGGTCTAGGTGGAAAATTTCACACTTTGAAAATTAAATCAATAGATGATAGTTGTTGATTTCAGTGAAATATCATGTTTTGTTTCAGAGCTGTCATAAAAACAGTCACCAGTGACAAAAACTGTTTTACATGATCACGAGTTAAAGAAATTGTTTCCAATATGTAATAAACACTATCCTGAGAATAATGTTTGCAGGTTGGATACATATTATTTTTTATTTTTTTGCAAGAAAGTGCAATCGTTAGCACAAAAGTATCTTATTTTTACAAACTCATGTTCGTTGTTTATAATTCACGCTTAATTTCATCAGTAACAATGCGACGTTCGCGTGGACGAAGCTAGGAAAGTTCCAGTTGAGTCATTTTAGATTATTTACGTTATAACGTAGAAATCACACACTGATATTCATCAAGTATGTCCATATGTACAAAGATATTAAAATACAGGAGTTTTGAAAGATACAATGCCTTAAAGTTGAGCGTGTGAAGTTACAGTTTACGTCGACACGTAGAACAAATGACAACAGTTTCATTTAAATCACAAATTGGTGAAAGAGATGTGGAGCGGTTTCGACATAAAAGCTTAGCCCTCTTAAAGTATCATTAATAATTCAAAACGTATATAATATCTGTATGAGATGCTAGAATTTACTTGATTCAAACCATTGAAGCGCAGCCTTGACCTTGACATGAGGATGTTCGTACACATGTTCTGATCGTTGCTTTGAAAGGTATTACGTTTCTTCCAACAAATCAATCAAGAGGTGCAGATATAATGAGGAAATACGAATTGCCAAGCTCACACCACTAACGATGTATTGTGAACTTGACTTTGACCCGACGATATTTAAAGAAATCCAGTAGGTTCTTAGCATCATATTGTCGAGAATTACATGTATTAAGTTCCATTAGTATATTTCAATGAGTTATAAGTTATAGAGCGAGTCAAACAGAATACGGACAGATGGACGGACCGGACGAGGGTAAACGATGGGAATTTGTATTATCTCCTCCCACATCATCGAAGTGGTTGCTTAATAAATACATTTTTACAACGACGACTTTATTCCCTTGAAACATGTGAAAATGTAATTTATCAACAGATCACCATTAGATTACTTTTTCTCCCAACTCAGATAAGTAGATCTAATAATTTAACCATGCTAGACATTCTTATCTTGCCCACGGGCGAAGATAAAATGCCCATATGGAACTCCTTTTTAATGGTCACCACATTGTAATTACATCCCTTGTCGAAGACTGTCGTCTGTAGCATCATAGAAATATTGTCTTGTGGCAATATTTAGATCGCTAATTAATTATTTCTCGCTTCAAATGTCACCATAAAACAGTTTTCACACACCTTTCAAGAAACAATGCTTCACTCTCCTTAGAACTATTTAAAGACCGATTTGACTATTAACATAATCTGAATCACTGCGCGCATATCCATGATAACAACGAATTATCGCATATCCATACGCAATTATTTTCACTAAGCACAAACGAGTTCCAGCAAAAAATACATTTTTACTTAATTTTGTTTAACAGAGGTGGGAGAAAAAGCATCTACCATAGCCGCTCGTGTAAGAAAGGTTCATCCCGACCCTCGCGCAGGGTGTTTTGCGGAAACTCGGTAAACCTCGTTTCCGCAAAACACCCTACGCTCGGGTCGGAATGAACCTATCTTACACTCTCGGCCATGGAAGATACTTATAATCTTTTTTATAGAAATCATCTAAGTTTCATGTGTGCCGGCGTTATGTCCCTAAGGACAAACAAAGTACATTATTTTATATCTGTCAATAGCGGGAATTCCAGTCATCGAAACATGTGGATAAAATGACATTTACATAAAGAGAAATAAACTTAGAGAAACGCAAAACCTCTTATACGACGTCTGGCACGTGATTGTTATCTTGTATAAGCACCTAAACAGTATACTCGTGTCAAAAAAGGTTTTGACAAAGGTGGCAATTATGTAGTCAATTTGTTCATCTATATCGGGGAAAATCTCTTTTAAAGAATCGTCTCGATATTTGAACTTTAATGTTCACTAGGAAATCTTATAAATTTCCGACACCCACAATTTAAAACCCCTTCAAAAACGTTTCAATTTCAAAACAGTAATACAAACAGGATGGCGATAATGGATCATCTTAGTTATATATATTTTTGAATGAAATATAATGCTTATTCAAATTAACATTATCTCGATATTAAAAAAAACGATCTGATGATGCTCGGTGGTAATGCGAAAAAATGCAAAGATATTTTCCTTCAAATAACCAAATGTCCTAGATTTTTTCCAACAAAATTAAATACGTTTTTAATCTCGGATGTGAAACAAAGTCAATCAACATTGGCCCCCAAATAGCGATGAAGCTCAGAAGCGTAACGCTTTTGGACGTTCTATAACTGAACATTTTAGTTTATATGACATCGTCCCATTTTTACACCATACATAACCAATCATCGAACATCATCTAGACTCTTATATAAATATAAAAGTCCCATGTTACATTGGCAGAAAAGGCAGTCATGAGTGTTCTCAATGGCTTTCGAACATTTCGAACCTGACATATATTCACTTATATGACCTACTCTTATTAAGAAAGGGGAAAAAAATATGGACAGGATCCTGGATCGTTAAGTTTTTCCTAGTAATCGTTGAAGAGACATTTTACCTATGGAAGGTTAAGGAGGTTTGTTTCTAACATGTGACCTTGAATACACTGTTTGACCCTATGCTACTTATATTGGTAGTTAGCTTAAATGAGGCAAACAGTCTGACTAAGATTAGGGTAGAAAAAATGGTATCTTAAGGTTTAACAAGTGTGCTGTTCATCTTTTACCAAGTGGTATATTTTGTTGTTACCCATAATCGAACTTGAACATAAGTTCATAGCATTATGTTCGGTGAAGAGTGGGTGCTAGAGTTTAAACAAAAAAATGTTGACAACAGACTACGGCTGATCACGAGAATTTCTCAGGTGAGCTTTTATAATGTCAGAAGAAAACATGCGAGGATCAAACATTGAGCGGTATGAAAATCGTTCATATGAATCTCTGTATCGTATTATTAAGAGATAAAATAGCTCCACCTTTTGCATTACGGAAACAATTAGCCAACGTTTTCATAGAATGTGGAGAATATTGCGAGATTATGTTTTATGTTAAATTTCAAGCAAATATGTTCAAATAAGATACAAAACAAAACTATGTTTCAAATTTATTTGTAAAGACAAGACTAGCATTACGAAGATATTAAAACATCTTACTTACTTATAGTAACATACTTAAGTAGATTCTTAAAATACATAAGAGTTATTGTTATTGAGTACCAGAACCTTATTTTTAAGAAACAGTGACCGTCACCTTGTCCAAACGCAATCCCATGAAAGGTATATATAAAGCCTTCATAAATATCAAGATTGGTCATAATATGTCAACCCTAACTAAAGTTATTCAGAGCCAACTTTTTTTCTATATTTAGCATTTTTAAACAAAATCTATGTGGTGAAAAGAAAAATCATACAATGATCATTCATGATCTAATGACCGGAATTGGGTCGCAAAAATGTAATAGGATTAATGAAACTATTATATTTTAAGACACTTTTTATAATACATGGGATTAAAAGTCAGCAGAGGTTATCCATGATCATTGTCTTGGTAGAAAATTGATTTTATTCTTTAAAAACTAAATCAATAAAGGGAATTTTAATTTAGAAACTGGGATTGAATAAAACAGCCACCAGTTAAATAACAATTCACAATCAATTTTCCGAAAATGGTGTTTGTATGGTAATATTTTTAGTATAAGAAAATGCCATACATGACAACAGTTTGACCTATTCAATCTATAAAATCTTTCAAGACCCTTGTAGAACAAAAGTTTCCTGGGTCTTCGTAGCGTATTATACGCTGTACTTTATTATCAATGAGTACATTATTGTGACCTTGGCCTTTAGCAGTTCCAGTATGTGTTATGCGTGAGAAGAACAAATGACCAAGTTTTCATTAAAGTCCTCATACCGTCAACTTAACTTGACGTGATTCAAATTTGCGATAGATTAACGGTATATTCATTAGTAGAACAAGTTTTATCAATATGCTGCAATAAAGGAGTCTATGATATGTGGAGTAGACAAGAATTAAGGGCCCATGCCTTGACCTTGTAATGTAACCTTGACCTAGATCAGACGATGATCCAACATATGTATCACTGATATTCTTCATTATGTGTAATGGAAACCAAGTCCTTATGTTAACTTTTGTTGTTAGGCTTGACATGAGGAGGTTTAATCACAGATTATGGCGTAAACACAAAAGCAATGTTCAAACCATTAACCTTGTATTTACTATGGTGAACATACACTGACCCGACGAGGTTCCAACATACCAGAAGGTTTTTGTGGTAGCCTTGATAATTATAACATACCACAAGTTCAATCAACATCTTTCAAGGAAGAAGACTATAGTCACAAATCGAATACTGACGTAAGGACCTGCAGGAAGACGGAAATCAGCTTATCTCCTCTAACTTTAATAAGGCAGGATATTAGAAAAAAGATTATTTTAAGAATGCTGATCTTTATTTTCTGGATTTTTTTTCGACAGATCACCATAATTCACGTCCTTTATACGAATCATCTCAGGGTTCATGTTTGGCGGTATTCAAACCCCAGGGACTAACAAATCACATCCTTTTAAATCTGTGTCAATTGCGTGGATTCCAATTATTGTAGAGGATACAGTGACCCTGATGAAAAGCTGATAGAAAAGTAAAACCTCCAATAGGCCGTATGACAAGTGATTATTTCTTCTTGAATTAGCGCCCTTACAGTACACATCGAATAACAGATTTGACAGAAGTGGCGATTATGTAGTCAATTTGTCTAGCTTTCTTGGGGGGGGGGGGGGGGGGAGAACACTCTTAGGCTCTTAGATCTAAACATTTAATAGCAGGAGGGAAAACTTATTCTTCCCAGAACTTTTTTTTGAGAATGTTTGGAGTCTTTAGCCACCGAGTCCAATTTTGGATTGTCGGCCTTTCACTTTTAAACCGTTTAAAGGCTAAACTCTTCATTGCTTTAAAAATCAAACGATTGATTCTAAATTTATTTCTTTACTAATGCATCATGTCCTGTTTAATGGATGCATGTGAATCCGAAATACATATATATATAAAGATAGTAAACCAAGTTAATAACACAGATATTTATATTACAGGAAACAAGAGGAAAATTGATTTCTTACTTTGAAATTAATAGTTGTTGATATCAGTGAAATATGGTACAATATATGTTTAATATATAGAGTGGACTCGAAATAAAGGCTAAGCCCTATGCTTTGTATTGTGACATTGACCTTGACCTTCGACGATGTTTAAACATGTGATCTGCATATTGCCTTGATCAGTTAAATATGTGACGAAAGTATCATTGATGTACTTCAAAGTGGGTATAATATTTGTATGATATTATAAGTTACGGGGTCACCTATTAACCCCGTAACGTATATATCACGTCGACAACCTGTTTACATGTTTAAATAATTCGATCATTTATTCATCGGAATCGGACAAAAGACGCCATTTTGTTACGATATAAATTTGGTGACCCAATATAGAAAAATATGGGGTCACCGATTTACCAGTCCTGGACCGATTGCGTTGTGTGATTTATGTTGGATGCGCGCTATACAAGTATCTAATGGATTCAAACCTATGAAGCGCAGACTTGACCATGATCTGAGGATGTTCGTACACATGTTCTGATCGTTGCCTTGATAGGTTGAACAGTGAGCAGGTGATACGTTTCTTTCTACACATCAATCTAAAGGTTAAGGCATTACGATTGCACATTAAGTGCATAGCACACACCATTGACCTTGTTTTGTGAACCTAACCTTGACCCAACGATATTCAAACAAATCAAGTAGGTTTTTGGCTTCGTGTTGTTCTCTCAAATTTCATTAGGATGTTTCAGGACGTTTAAATTATAGAGCATTACAAACAGTATACTGATAGATGGAGGGACCACAGGACGATTAACAACGGGAATTCGCATAATCCCCTCCCACATCATCGAGATGGTATACTTAAATAAAACATTTTAACAACGCCGATATTATTTTCTGGAAACATGCGAAAATGTATTCTATCAACGGATCACCATACTTTATGTTCTTAATATAAATCATCTCGGTTTCTTTCTTTTTTGCCGGTTTATTTCCCCAGGGACTAATAAATTACAGTATTTCATATCTGTGTCAATCGCGTAATACTTACCATCGTAACAGGATATTGACCCTAATCCAAAAATAATAAGCTTAGAGAAAAGCAAAACCTCTAATATGGAGTCTTGAAGCTGATTATTTTTTCTTGAATAAGCACCTTTACAGTATTCTCGTGTCAAAAATGGTTTTGCCAAAAGAGGCAATTATGTTGTCAATTTGCTCATCTTGGGGAAAAATCTCTTTTAAGGCTAAGGCTTGAGATTTAAACATTATTTTTGATAGGAAATTTAATAAATTTCAGACACATGCAATTTAAATCTGCCTCAAAAACATTAAAGTAAACACGATGGCGATAAAGGCTTATCCGAGTTCTTTACAATTTAGAATGAAAACAAGAGATGCTTGTCAAACATTATGCCCCCCCCCCCCCTGAGCGCCATGTTGTCAGGATTATTTGGACAATTGACTTGTGACCTTGACCTTTGGCCCAATGAACCCCAAAAACAAAAGGTGTTATCTACTAGTCAGGCCGTACCTCCAAGTCAAATTTGAGGGCCATGAGTGGAGGCATTGTCAAGTTATCACTTGGACAACTTTTTATCATTTAAGGTCAATTTTACCTTGACCCTTGGCGCGATGAACCCCAAAATCAATATTACTGGTCAAACACAAACTCCAAGTCAAGATTGAGGGCCATGGGTGCAGGCATTATCAAAATACCAATCGGACAACCTTTTATCTTTCAAGGTCACTGTGACCTTGACCTTTGACCCGATGACCCCTTAAATCAATAGGGGTCATCTGCTGGTCAGGCCCAGCCTCCATGTCAAGTTTGATGATCATAGGTCTAGGCATTGTTGATTAATCACTCGGAAAAGCTTTAAAATCCTTTTACCATTTGAGGTCACTGTGACCTTGACCTTTGACCCCTAAAATCAATAGGGGTCATCTACTGGTCAGGCCCTATCTTCCTATCAAGTTTGATGACCATACCTCAAGGCATTGTTGAGTTATCACTCGGACAAGCTTTGGTCTACCGACGGACGGACCGACCTACCGACCGACATGTGCAAAGCAATATACCCCTCTTCTTCGAAGGGGGGCATAATAAAATCAATAGGGGCCATCTACTGGTAGGGCCTTTCTTCCTATCAAGTTTGATGACCATACCTCAAGGCATTGTTGAGTTATCACTTGGACAAGCTTTGGTCTACCGACGGACCGACCGACCGACCTACCGACCGACATGTGCAAAGCAATATACCCTTCTTCTTCGAAGGGGGGGGGGGGGGCATAATAATGAGTATTCAAAATATCGTGATCTCAATGTAAAAATCGACGTGATGATGTTCGGTGAAAAGGCCAAAAACATTGCATGCATGTATAATTTACGATCGAAATTCAATAAGGTGGGTTGATAGAAAAAAAAGAATGCATTTGGAACGCGAAAATCTTTATTTTATCATCAGATCACCATAGTGCACGTCCTTAATAGGGATCATCTGAGTTTCATGTTTGCCGGCTTTATATCCCCGAGGACTAACAAATCACATCCATTTCATTCTGTGACAATAGCGTGAATTCGAAGCAAAGTAACAAGCGGATACAGTGACCCTGATATAAAAGGCTGGGGAAAACGCACGCACTCCAATGCGACGAAGACAAGTGATTATTTTTTTCTTGAAGTAGCGCCTTTACAGTACATGTCGAATAACAGATTTGACAGAAGTGGCAATTATGTAGTCAATTTGGCCAACATATTTGGGGAAAAAATTGCTCTAAGGCGAAGGCTTGATTATTTCAACAAAAAATTGCAGTAAGGAAAACTAATACATTTTCGAAACTAGCAATTGAGTATTTGTGAAAAAGAGAAAAAACAAACACGCTCGCGATTAAGGGTTTTTATTGCTTATAAGGGTACCATACATTCAAGAATGAAATCATTAAATATTGCATAAATGTGTTGTTTTTCCTTCATATAACTTAATATGAATTTTACACGACATGAGTGGATAATTTTTACCCTGGTATTTGAAACAGTCACCAAAAATGACCCAAACATTGTGCCGAAGAAGTAGAAACGTTTCCCTTAAGGACGTTCTATTGATTAACATTATTTATGTAGTGTCTTCCATTTGTTTTTACCAGACATGACCTATAACCGGACATCATTTAGACTCTAAAATAATATTCTGTTTCATATCATGGTTGAAACAGCAGCCTTCTGGATCTGACCTGACTTGATATCTTAAAGTAGTTACGCTATTACCTAATCTGTATAACAATAAACAATAGGAAGAAAATGTGGTCATCGTCTTGTATCGTTTATTTGTGTTCATGTGACCTTTTGCCTGTAGAAAGTTAAGGTTTTTTTGCTCCTAATGCCTTTTTGTTTCATTATACGACATATGTTGGTACTAAAATGAGTCCTCTAAATGATGAACGTGTTTGTTGTTTTTTTTATTAATAGGTTTATTTATTTATAGACCCGAAATACTCAATAGTCGAACTTGAAATTGAGTTCAAAAAATGGTGTTCTATAAAGAGTGGGTGCTAGAGTTTTAACAAAGTGTTGTCCACAGACTTCGACCGATCACGAAGAATTGCTCAGGAAAGATAAATTTGGTCAATAGTTTACATGAGTCAATTAAGGGCGTATTTGACTTGAACTGTTGTCCGTTTCGAGGCTAAAATATTGGATGCATTCAACAGGAACAAAAGTTGTTTAAAATGCATCTCTTTACATATGCATGTTTAAATGAAGCATGCAAATTTGTAATACATAGATATTAAAATTTCACATAACCTAGATAGTAAAACAATTGTTTCATGAAGATCAACTAAATATACATGTAGAAGCATGATACATGCAACTCACACCATACAAGCAACATGTGCATGCCTACACATATACAGGTGTAAAAGGCTGTAACAACATTTTAATTCCGCCCATATGGTAAAAATAGTTTTGGTCGTATTTCTGACATGTTTCTGGCACTTGATATTTGAAAAATATATTGACAAATGAATAAATATACAAAAAAATATTAAAATTGAAAGCAGAGGTTTTCAAACTAGAGCTTTGCCCGATGCTGCCTGGACACAGGAATGTCAAACTGTTTACGAAACCCACAGGGGCCTGGCCCCTGTGACGAAACCTTTTGACATAATTTTGTGAAACAAGAGGCCCAGGCTCTACTGGAAATATGATGAAGCTATATATTTTGGAAGCAGCTAGTTTCATCAAATTTCATCCAATACTTACTTTCAACTTTTGAAGCAGACAATGAAAGAAACAGGGGGTAATAACTCCTAAATTAGTCAAGATGTAGTTAAGGTTATTCTACACTGCTTTTCTACTTATTATTCTTAACAACAGTGTGTTGTTTAATTAAGATCCATTGATAGATTACCAAGTAACGCTGCCGAAGAGAAAAAAGTAAACAGGGCAATAAACTCTGTAAGTAGCTCAAATAAACAATGCGGTTGTTCTCGAGATGCTTTACAGTGTAATGAAGTTAAATAAAAATCCATCCAGTAGTTTAAAAATTATCCCCCGGACACGGAAAGTAACAAAGGGCAATAACTCTGTAACAGCTGATATATAGGTATGGTTATTGTACACTAGACCTCTTTTTATGTTGCTTTACCATTGCAAAAACTTCATCCAGAAGTTATCAAATAATGCTTCGGACAATGAAAAGTGACAAAGGGCAATAACTGTGTAATTAGCTTAAATAAAATTATAGTTCTTACATACTGCACTTCCTCTCACTATGTTCTATCATTTTATAAAGTTCAATTAAATTCCACCCAGAAGTTAAAGTTATGATCCAGACAAGAAAAAGTAACAAAAGGCTCCAACTCTGTAATCAGCTAATAAAGAGAAATGGTTCTTCCATACTGCAAATCCAATCAATATGTTGTATCATTGTATGAAGTTTTATTAAATTCCTTTCATTTGTTTTAAAGAAAGGCTCCGGACAAGAAAAAATAACACAGGGCAATTCCTCGTTAGCTGAAATAGAATTATGGTTTCTTCACACTGTGCTTCCTCCAATTGTGCTCTGCCATTGTTTGAAGTTTAATAAAAATACATGCAGTCGTTTAAGTTAGGCTCCGGACAAGAAAATGTAACAAAGGACAGTTTCAGTAATAAGCTAAAGAGTTATGGTTCTTACATACTGCACTTCCTCTCATTATGTTCTATCATTGTATTAAGTTTTATAATATTCTATCCATTTGAATGAAGTTTTGATACAAACAAGGAAAACTGCAACGTACTGTTTGACTGACCGCCCATCTAACTGAACGACTGACAAACCTACCACGGGGTGAGTAAATTTTACCCCATTCAAACTCTTTTGTAGAATGTATAACTATAAGTAACAAAACATATACATGTATTACATAGCATTCATAAACAAACTATTAAAACAAAAACAAAGACAATAAAATAATGTTACTTGTCATGGAACAGTCATTTCAATTGTTAATAAAAGAAAATCTTATTTTAGATTTATGTTTGTAAGGTTACATTTTTAATTGCTTACAATAGAATACAATAATCTGCAATATTCTGATTAATTTTACCACTGTTTGCAAATAAACTAAAACAAAGTTTTCCTGTCAATCAATTAATAAAAGGACAAAGACGATGCCATTTTGCAACCAAGACAGTCAATTTTTACAGCCCCAGATGCCGCTATGAAAATGAAGTTGTCGGCGCTTCAAAGAGCTTTGTTTGCCATCGTGTTTTTCTAATTGATTGCAAATTGTACATATGTCCATGCTATGCGGGGTATTGGGCCCTCCTCTTCAGTATTTAGTTCATTTTGACACCTCGTATACGACATATATGCCCCTATGGTTTATTTTTGATTTTTTGACTACTGGGCTTGACCCCGTATTCTTCATATCGCTGATGGCTGCAATCAGTTTCGTTTCATGTGAGTGTCTTCGACAGGCCATTAATATTGCACTTATTTCTGAACATTTGTATACCAATTAAGAAAGAACATGTAGTATATGTGGAGATACATAAAGTGATCAAAAAAAAGTGTATTATGACGACAATCTTCAATAGATCACCTGACCTGATTAACAAAGATAGATTCAACGCTGGTGAAGTAGTCATAGATTCAATGATTTAGCATCGGTTAAACAAGAATATAAGAAGAAAAGTTGGCAATTGCCAGAGGTTATAGCAATAAATAAAACTGAACACAATCTCTGAACACAATCTTTTATATATGAACACATTTTGTGGCATTTTATTTACCAACAAATACATCATTTTCATGAACACAATGTGGTAGTATTGTTTTAAAAATTGAAAAACTGCACCAGTGTTATATTTCTTGCAATGGCATAGCTTTATATTGCCATCTATCTTCTAAGTTTCAATCATTTCCTTCCAGTAGTTCCCAAGTTCCACTTTGGACAAAATCGGTTGAAGAAGAATAAGAATACTGACAAAAACAGTATGTCTAACCTTGTAAATTGAAAAGGAGACATACAAGGATCCTATACAACTGTTCTTGCTGTGATAGGCATTGATAATTTATTTCCAGTGTCAATCATCCATAGCAGACAAAAACCTCTGCGTCAACCTTGGATAGTCAATAACAGACAAACATGCAAACTTGGGAGTCTGCACATAGTATGATGTTGGTACTTGCAGGCAGCAAACTTGCGAGTCTGCACATAGTATGATGTTGGTACTTGCAGGCAGCAAACTTGGGAGTCTGCACATAGTATGATGTTGGTACTTGCAGGCAGCAAACTTGCGAGTTTGCACAAAGTATGGTGTCGGTACTTGCAGGCAAGCAAGTTTGCACATAATATGATGTCGGTACTTGCAGGCAAGCAAGTTTGCACATAATATGGTGTCGGTACTTGCAGGCAAGCGAGTTTGCACATAATATGGTGTCGGTACTTGCAGGCAAGCAAGTTTGCACATAATATTGTGTCCATAATTGCAGGCAAGCGAGTTTGCACAAAATATGGTGTCGTTACTTGCAGGCAAGCCAGTTTGCACATAATATGGTGTCAGTACTTACAGGCAAACTTGCAAGTCTGCACATAATATGGTGTCAGTACTTGCAGGCAAGCGAGTACAAGTCTGCACATAATTTGATGTCTGCTTCAAACAGGCAAACCTGCGAGTCTGCACATAGTATGGTTTCCATACCTGCAGGCAAACTTGTGAGTCTACACATAATTTGATGTCTGCTTCAAACAGGCAAACCTGCGAGTCTGCACATAGTATGGTTTCCATACCTGCAGGCAAACCTGCGAGTCTAAATATGAGAGGTCTGCTCCTTGCAAGTGAGTTTGCACAATATGACATGTCTCCTACTGGAAGGCAAACACACAATCTGCACAATTGAGATGTTATGATGGGACTAGCAAGTAGGAAGCATGTCTAGGTTTATCAAATGTCTCATCATTGTCAAGTGGGACGGTAAATGTCTCAGAAGGCGTATTTAAGTTGATTACATGGCTCCTCATTGTCAAGTAGGAAGCATGTCCAGTTTAATTAAATTTATCATCATTTTCAAGTAGGAAGCATGTCTAGGTTGATTAAATGTCTCATCATTGTCAAGTGGGACGGTAAATGTCTCAGAAGGGGTATTTAAGTTGATTACATGGCTCCTCATTGTCAAGTAGGAAGCATGTCCAGTTTAATTAAATTTATCATCATTGTCAAGTAGGAAGCATGTCTAGGTTGATTAAATGTCTCATCGTTGGTCTACCATGGGGGCAGTTCTGAAAGATATAAATATATTATTGAAGACAGATATCTTGGTTTACAGTATCTGGTACGTATTATATGAAGTTTCTATTCTGCAATGGTCCTAAAATAATCAACTACACTGTGAATTCTAAAGCCAAAATATTTTAGGTACTTTTTTCTTAAACCTTTTTACTTAAAATCAATTCAGATAAATGTTTTAAGCTGATATGAATGAAGGTCATTTCCAGGGTAGAAACCAGTACTTCATAAGAGGCCAAGAGAATATGCACCTTGAAGTCTCCTCAGTGAAAGGTAGATACCTATACCACTACATTGCGTTTATTAAATCAAAACATGACTAACAAAATGTTGATCCCAATATTATGGTTCATGCAGCTCCAGATTTAAAATATAAGAACAGAGGCCCGGTCTTATTAGGGCTATTCCAGTAAAACATATAACCCCCGGGGGTTATATGTTTAAATGGAATAGCCCTTAGCAAATATATAATACTATTGCATTTTCAAACCGAGATTTCTGAGAAGTGAAGGTACCGGTAGGTATTTTCAAACCGAGATTTCTGAGTAGTGAAGGTACCGGTCGGTATTTTCAAACCGAGATTTCTGAGTAGTGAAGGTACCGGTAGGTATTTTCAAACCGAGATTTCTGAGTAGTGAAGGTACCGGTAGGTATTTTCAAACCGAGATTTCTGAGTAGTGAAGGTACCGGTAGGTATTTTCAAACCGAGATTTCTGAGTAGTGAAGGTACCGGTAGGTATTTTCAAACAAATCTAAAGAATGGTTATTTTAAACAAAATTTACTTAAATTGGCAAACAAAACCTTCAACTGAATTCTTGAGAGACTATTACAATATCAAACCAGAATTTTCGATCTTACAAAAAATTTTGTGCATTTTTTTTATAAAATGGCCCTTTAAACTTAAGTCTACGCATAATTGTGTTCTTATAATGCATTTATTATCTTCCAGTTTCTGAGTTGCATTTTTGATATTTGATTTGCATTTTGTCAGAAAATAGCTCTATGAGCTTCAGTTGTAATTTATGTATATCAAATTTAATATATTTTTTCTTGTACCTTGTATCACAGAAGTATGTTTCAGAAGCTGTATTCATAGAGCATCTTAGTGAAAAATGTCAACTTTGTGAAAGCACTTTTCTCAAAGTTGAATTAAAAGAAAACTAGCAATGTTTGAAAATAAACAAGGAAAAGATTCAAATGAGATAGTGAATATTAATTCCATGAAAAATACAGGGTATTTATAGAATTTTTTGTCAAAATTTGGAATATTTTTAATAAGTTGAAAAACTTCACTAAGAAACTTTAAGAATATATCCCCTGAACAGAAAGCACATACCCATGGTTGATCTATTTCTCCCATATGAGACAACAGCTGAAAATGATGGAAAGAAAATTAATGGCCTGTGTCAAAAAACTTAAGCATAAGGCTAAAAAAGAGTTCATTGTTTCCACTAACATTTCCAAAAATAGGTAGGTATGTAGGCATAACTTTTTCCTCTTTTTTAGGACTGGGATTCTGTTTACCAAACTGCTCTTCATCAGGATATATCACTATTGTAGATCATTTTAAATATGAAATTGTCAAATCTTTAAATGTCCACCAAAACATGCACATTTTGTAGGAAATTTCGGAAAAAAAAAAAAACTACGGAAAAAAAGTTAAGGGTCGAGAGGAAAAAATAGGGTTGGTTTGGTAAGTGAAAACAAATAATTTTACGCCTTACAATACAAAGTTAAAAAAAACATAAGCTAGAAACTTTTGATTGTAAACCAAAAATTAAAAAGTATTTTCTGTCAATGTCATCAACGAAAATGAATCCTGAGGAGTCCTTTTACCAAGAAAAATAAATAAACTATCATGGAAAATTTATCTTAGTGGATAAAATTGTATAAGGGATCATTTTCAAACATAATTCCATTTAATTGGCAAAATGAAATGTCACATATTCATGATCATGATTTATTCTCGCTGACGACGTCACAATAAATGGCAATTGTACAAGCTCAGAGTGGTTTAGTTTGTGGTACATAATGATTTTTAGCAACATTTGAATTTTGATTTAATATAAGAATTATCAATCAAGTTGTTTTTTTACACAAAACATCATTGAAATTATTTTCCTTTAATCTCACACATAAATCTAACTTTAAAATATACACATGTACAACTAAAACCTTCCAAAGACCTTTTTCATTTCTGGCTTGTTGAGGTAGGTTCCAATCATGACAGACTTCCGGCACGAACGAGAGGCAAACATGGCTCGCACTCTGGATGGTCGACACAAAACACCCTGGCATAAAAAATATACGTATATGACAAAGGCTCAATATTTGTCAGAAATTACTTAACAAAGAATCCCAAGAAGATGCCCATTGATGGTTGTCTTGGTTTTTACCTCAGTGAATAGAGGGGAATAACTAAACAAATGTTTACAAGAGTTACATAACTTTCTACACAAGCGCCATGGTTGAAGTGAACATTTATACCAAGTTTCATGTTAATTTTCCTTGAACAAGTTATGGCTAAAGTTACAATTTACACATGAAGTTTCAAATGATTATGCCTGGATTCAAATACAGACCAGTTATATGAAAGCCATATAGCTTTAAGCTATTAGGAAGTCCTATGATTAGAAATGCGAGCCTGGTGCTATCGAGACTAATAAAATCAAGATGTGCTTCCTGAAATGCACTATTAAAGTCTACCCAGATTATAATAGTCCAGACACTTGCACTAATATGAATTCAATAACCAAATAAGTATTAGTTTTCATTCATTATTTTATCTCCGACCAAATATAATCTCTTGCCATTTCTGCTCATGACAGGAGTAATTTTCAATATTGAATTATTACCAACTTTAGAAAGTACAAGTAACCAAGAAACTTACAGGGGAGTCTGTCAGCATAAAGATCATCTCCTCTATATCTGGAAATAGAATTGGAATTGTGTAAAAAATCAAATTATTTTAAATTTACTGTCCAAGAACCGACAGCATAAACACAGATAATTTCACTGGGGTTAAACCTATTTCAAGCACTTGACAGCTGAAACTGCTAAAATCTGATCAGAACATCTCCAAAATTTGAATTATGGTTTAAATTTCACTGTATACTCACCCTCCTTTCCAAAATTCCAGTTCTTGCTAACGGGGGTAGACGCCAGCTTTACTCGCTGCATCGGAGGACCTATCAAAATAATGAAAACATAGAATTATATTTGACATCCATCAGTGAAAATGAAGCCTTTGGAGGAAGATTGGTTATCAGAAATAAGAGCCCTGCAGAGCAAAAGCCAACAATTCGTCTGAATTTTCAAGTCAAATAGAAGCATTACTCAATTATTTTAAGCCAGATGTATGTCCTTTGTTGCATGTCTTCCAAGTTTCATTATCTTGAAGTTTTTTTTAGATTAGGTCAATGTTAAAGTGTTTGCATCCAAGTGACAAAGATGCTACAGCTGCTTACATATGATAAGGACTAACAAGGATAATCTTGACCTTATTTCTCAAAAAAACGATAAACCTATGAACATTGAACCTAAACATGTAGCTTAGTCAATTTTAACAAGCCACACTTAATGTGTTCAGTTTAACAGGAGCAAGCCAAACCAATGTTTTACTAGTGCTGGGCTTACTGACAATTAAAAGTGCCAGAACATACATTCATAATCTTTTCTACATGCATATATGACATACTAAAATAAAATGGTAACTTACTAACCATTTTCATCTATTTGGAACTCAAAGCCATTCTTTCTGAACACATCAAGGTTGTCCATTAGTATCGTTTCATTGCTTGCTGTCAGTTCTAGATTCATAGGGCTGAAAAAGGGATATGTATAATTTCGATGTGAGACGTACACATTTTTTTATAAGAATATTAAAAACTGTGGATGCTATCTAATACCCAGATAGATTTTACTCACAAAGACAATGGTCATAACAATTATTATAGAAAGAGTGAAGGGCTTTGCTAGGTATATGCACATTGGTAACATTTGTACAAAGTTTAGATAAAGGTCAAAGGTTAATAGCAAGTTTTCTTTTATCTAGATGAAGGTTAATATCAAGTTTTCTTTTATCTAGATAAAGGTCAAAGGGTAAAGTGTTTGCACATTCCCAACAATCACTATGAGACTCATACTAATGACTTCAACATTATGGAAATACATGAACATGTACAGTACCAAAGCCTTTTGCTTAAACAAGAGGGCCCTGAAGGCCCTGTATCGCTCACCTGATGCAATTCAAGTTTTTCTATGATTTGACCTAGTGGCCTGGTTTTTGACCTCTGATTACCCAGTTTCAAACTCTACTTAAAGATCATCAAAAATAACATTCTGATCAAGTTCCATGATCATATGGTCATAAAAGTGGCATCTAGAGTGTTAACATGCTTTTCCTATTATTTGACCTGGTGACCTATTTTTTGACGGCATATGACCCGATTTAAACTTGGCTCAGAGATTTTTAATATAAACATTCTGACCAACTTTCATGAAGAAACATTTATAAATGTGACCCCTAGATTGTTAACAAGCTTTTCCTTAAATTTGACCTGGTAACCTTGTTTTGACCCCACATGACCAAGATTCGATCTTGGCCTAGAGCTAATCAATATATACATTCTGACTAAGTTTCATGAACATACAGTCATAAATGTGACCTCTAGATTTCTTACAAGCTTTTCCTATGATTTGACCTGGTGACCTAGTTTTTGACTGCACATGACTCAGATTTAAACATGACTTAAAGATTAAAAATATTAACATACTTACCAACTTTCATGAAGATACAGGCATAAATGTGACCTCTAGAGTGTTAACAAGCTTTTCCTTCAATTTGACCTGGTGACCTAGTTTTTGACCGCACATGACCCAGATTCGATTTTGACCTAGAGATTATTAATATTAACATTCTGACTAAGTTTCCTGAAGATACAGTCATAAATGTGACCTCTATAGTGTTAACAAGCATTTCCTTTAATTTGACCTGGTTACCTAGTTTTAAACCCCAGATGACTGAATATCGAACTCGTCCAAGATTTTATTGAGGGTAACATTCTGACCAAGTTTCATCAAGATTGTGCCCAAATTGTGACCTCTAGAGTGTTAACAGTCAAATTGCTGACAACGGACGACTACGACGGACACAGGGCGATCACAATAGCTCACCTTGAGCACTTCGTGCTCAAGTGAGCTAAAAACACTGAAAAGCTAAAAAAAGTGAGCATCAGTGATAAGTTAAAAACAAAACCTCAACATCACTAATGTTATAACTATTTCATGTCCAAATGTTAACTTCATGCACATGCTTTAAACAAGTATTAAATTACTATTACTATACGCCAGTTGTCTGGTTAGAGTAGTTGTTAGTGCTCTCGCATCACATCAAGGTTTGATTCTTGGCCTGGGCGCATGTGAGTTTGATTTGTGGTCATCAAGCTAGACAAGTGGGTTTTCTCCAGGTACTCCGGTTTCCCCAACAACACAAGATCACACTCTTGCGCAACATTGTGCCCACAAGAGTGACTTAGTATAAGTTATCAATAGTTTCTTAATAATCGTTGTAAAAGATATATATACTACATTACTATAACAAATGCAGGATATGGCTGAATTTTTATGTAAAGTTACATTTATATACATATACATTAATTCTCTGCATTGTTTTACCATATGAGTTTCTGGCTTTGTATAACATAGTCCCTCTGCAATGTCTCAAAGTTGTACTTCTCATCTGTAGCATGCTGGTCAACAATGAACAGATCTCGCTCAAACTTGGCAATGATGAAGCCAAGATTAAACTGCCCTAGGATCTCCATCTGAGAGAACATGTCTTTTCTAAAATTATAAAAACAAGAATTTCTACCAATTAGTTACTGAGAAATAGCTGTAAATGAGAGTTTTTCAAAAAATCAAGGGCAATAACTCCAAGTACAATTGACCAATCCAAAAAAAAAATGAACAGGCATCATCCCGGTATAGTAATTCATATTTATTTTAAGTTTCATGAAATTCTGCCAGCTAGTGACTGAGAAATGGCTGTGAATGTGCATTTTTCAAAAAATCAAGGGCAATAACTCCAAGGACAATTGACCAATCAAATTTATTTTTGGACAGGCATCATTCCAGTATAGTGGTTCATATTTATTTTAAGTTTCATGAAATTCTACCGGCTAGTTACTGAGAAAACGCAGGTGACGGATGGACGGACAGAAGGAAGGACGGACGGAAGGAAAGACGGACGGAAGGATGGACGAACAACGCCATTTCAATATCCCCCTCCCTATTTCATAGGCGGGGGATAAAAAGTAAATAGAAAGTAGTGACAAAGGCTGAAGTATAACTTTAGCAATAGAGAAATCTTGAGACAAAACTGTGTGGATTTACTAGGTGGCATTAACAAGCTGGAAAAGTGGGTTAACTCCAGCTTATCAAGATTCCCCTCATTGTAAAAGACAACACTCTTGTGTAACATTGAAATAACAAGCGTTAGATAAAAGAAATATATTTAAAAGTTATAAGAGTTAAAAAGGATTTGCTAACACAAACCACTTCTTCAATTTCAACAGTCATACATCTAAAATATTGTAAATCTACTGAATTATAAATCTACAGATCACTTTTTAACATTAACCTTACAATTTGATAACTTCTTCACCAATTAAGCCTTAAATAGTATTTCAAAGCCAAGATTGTTACAAAGAAAGAAAGACATAAATGTATCCTGGGCTGCAGAACACATTGGTATGGTAAATATTGGAAATTTAACTGACATGTTGGGGCTTTTGACTTATAACCTTAAAGCCCTGAAATCTTTTTAAACAATTTACTTGATTTCTCTCTGCAATTCCTGCTCAGCAGTACTGTTTTCGGCTGGGTTGATGGTTGCACGAAAAGCTCTAGAAAACTTGTTACCATCTTCTTTGTTTTTTGCTGCAAAACAGTGGTAACAGTTTTAACATAGGGGGAACAATGATGCACTAGTGTTTGTCTAAGTTTATTGATAGATTTACTTTTATGTTGTCCTAAATTATCTAATGGATCTGATCCCTCTTGCTAATTCTGCAGGTTGAACTGGACCATCCCACTAGCTAATTCTGTGGGTTGAACTGAACCATACTTGTAGCTAATTCTGAGGGATGAACTGTACACACATAAAGCGTAACGCGAAAGCATATTACACAATTATTAAATGATACGGTTGCCAGTGGCCATGTGGTGTGTCTCAGTGACACAAGTTATCAATAAAAGCAAACCTTTTTTCATAAAATAACTCAATCTCCTAGTCCACCAAATACTTCAAATTTGATAAAATACTGTTTTGATACCTTTTCTTCTCCATCTGTCCCTTAGGTTTTCCATAGAAAACTGGATTGGCTTTTCTGCCTTTTTAAAATCTTCCTCGGAGTCCTGATGAAAGATGGAAACATTTAAGTGATCTTTTCCACCATATTACCAATTATTCCATGATAAAATAAATATAAATGTTTTAACATTGGGAATGGGGCCAAAGTTTGAACTTTGGCCCATATTTGTTTAGAAGCAGAACACCGCATTTAAATGTTTAAGCAAGAAGTTTAAAGTATTTGGCACAAGCCTGAGTACTGCCAATATATATTGGAGGAATAAAGTGACTGTGTCAGCCAAAAATACGGTTTCTATTTAAGCTTAAGAAAAACAACTTTTAAACAGAAGTTCATTCTGAAAATTGCCAAATGTTTAATGCAAATACCTTTCTGTAAAAAACTTGCATTGATATTTTACAAGAATTGGATAAATAACACATAATCTTTGAATGTTTTCAGACCATTTTAAGGGAGATCTATTATCACGCATTTTCTTTTTTTACCCTATAATTATTACAGGTTTGCTCAAAACTCAGTATTTAACTTTCTTTTGGCAATATTTCTTCAGCAAAATTGAAAAAAACTTAAGAATTCATGGATCTAAACATTAGACTTAGTCCAAGACTGCTAGCATAAACATAAAGCAGATCTCAAAAAATATTAATTACAAGTCAGTCTCTACATTTATGCTTTACTTTGCAGATTAATCACTGAAAGGTTAGCTTTCATAGCATGGATAATGTCAGATAATTAATAAGTATAAGATTTGCTAGGCGTTTCTGACTTAATGGGATAGAAATAGCATTATTCTCATTTTATTAAGTCTCATGAAACACTGTAAATTTGTAATTCTTTGCAATATATTTGTCTCTATGTTTGGATAATTATGTTTTACATAGCAGATAAACTACTATTGAAAGGTTAGCTTTAACATATGGATGATTATAAATCAGATCATTGGGAAATTTTACAGTTAAAAGAAAAAGCTGTCTAGTCTCCTGCGAAATAGGTAATGATTTAATATTAGTTTTTTTCCCTTTAAAAGACCCGTAATGGCTGAAATATCAATCCTTGGGGTGTAAATATCTATTGCAATAAATCATGACAGATAATATTTCATATTTCCGATCTCTGAATGTGATGAAAATCAATGATTTCTGAGTTCAATTACCAAAAAAACTTCACATGACATAATTTATTAGGATGTTGAAAATGAACCAGTACAGGAAAAAATATTTTATTTTTTTTTGGATTGGGATTTTTTTCTTAAGATTGGGAAAAATATCTTATATTTTGCTTTGGGAATGGGTCCGATAGTCGGACCCGTGGGTACTATAGAAAAAGCCCTGTAAATATCAGAGAAATAATGCTATTCATTTACTATTTAAGCTTTTGTGTAAAGGTGAGATTTGATTAGAGATATTATAAATCCTATAATAGCATTATAACAGACTACACTGACTTAATGTGACGGAAATAGCATTATGTCTGAGTAATTATCATTTAAACAAGCCATTTCATAACATATAACTACAAATAAGTACTAATTACAAATATATCTTACAACAATATGGCAGGCATCCACAGTGCAGTCGATTTTTGGAATCTCCTCTGTCTTCATGTTTTCATGCCCTTCATCAAACTCTGACTGATTTTTGTATGCAGCTTCATGTTTATCAATGTTGGTTAAACTCTCTTCATACTGTTGGGGTGTACTGTCTCTTTCTGAGCTGATTTTTTCACTGAGTGATGAGCACTCTGATGTCTGGTAATGATAAAGACTTTCATGGTGGTCTGAATCAGCATCGATACTTTGTTGGTTTGATTTACACTCACTAACCTCAACTGCCTGAGAGTTGACACCGTGATGAACTATTTTAATTGATTGACTGGAACACGATTCTGTTGTATCACATTCTTTTTGTGTATCAGTATTAAGATGTTTACGAGTTTCTTCAATAATACTGCAATCTTTTTTACTCTCATCGCAATTTATTAACTGATATTCTGAAGACAAACGCTTACAATTGTCAATATTTTCCGTCATTTCATTCATAGTGTCTCTGTCACTATCACAATTCTTGTCAATGATAAAACTCTCAGATCTCTCATGAATTCTTTCCTCTACAAATTCAAAGTTCTTACCCTCCCCTGCAATGTCTTTTGATGGAGAAGAGAGTTTGTGCAGTGAAGTGTCTTTATTTCTCTTTGCTGGACTCCATGATGAAACAAAGGCATCCAGCTTCCTCTCTGAAATTCAACATATGAAAATGTAGCTATGATATTCAAACAAGAACACCACAAACAGAAGCCAACACTCGGCCATTGGCTCTGAAGGGTCAAAAGGCACAGGTTTTTGTATAATGCACTTTTTTTATGACAAAATAAAAGTGTGGCAAATCATTAGAAGTGTTAAAACTAAGATACCAAAAGCTGGAACCCTTAAGCAAATGTTAATATTTGCTAAAATACTGTCTTTGAAGACCACAATTTTCATTAGCCCTCTAAAACATGTATATTGAAGGCATAATCCATTCATTGTCTGTGAACAAATTTGAGATCAATCCAACAAAAATTGAAGAAGCTATGTCCAATTCTCAAAATCAGCCAAAATCCATCAAATTCATGTTTTTCACCCCCAAAACAGGTGAGACTCAGCATCTTTTGGGTACAATGTGAAGAAGGGTATTAGATGAACAAGTTCCCCAAGTTTCAAAGTGATAGCTATGATAGTTTCCAAGGAAGTGACCTTAACGCAAAAATTAACCAATGCCTCCAACGATGACGACAATAGCTCGTCATTTCTTTCAAAAATCAGACAAGCTAAAAAAAGGAAAAAAATTATTTACAGAACTAGCAAAAGGATATATTCTAATTGACCAAACTTCAATTCATGAGGTTTCTTACTGGAAACACTTTTATTTAATGAATTGATATTGATATTGAAAAATTAATAACATAATAACATTTACTGGGCTGATTCGAGTGGTCTGTGGAGAGTTATCTCCTTTTTAATGCACAACTGTTATGACATCTTTAGATTTTGGATAGCAAATAGGCAACTGGGCCGCAGAATGGATGCATATATTATACCTATGTTGACTTGGTCGTGTCACCTGTGTGGAGAGATACCTGTGGTAAGTTATCCACAAAAGGCACAACTGAATGACACATACAGCTAAATAGATACTACTGGCTACTCCAGGGCTGCAGAAGTCTGTGTTAACCATCTTACGTTTACTGGGCTGTGTTCCACTGCGAGGGGAGGCCTGAGGGGAGTTATCCCCCTTGGAAAACGCACTACTGAACGACCTTTTCAACTTTTGCAGGGAGGAAAGACCGCTTGGCTGTAAGAAGAATTTTAAGTAAAGATATTGCATACAATGACTTCCACAGAGATTACACAAAACTTGTTTAGATTAAGTATGAGTACTTCAAATATGTCTTTTTTCAAAGAATGTTCAAAGCTACATGATCTACAAATGTAAAAAGAACATTATGTTATACTTTGTGTTGATTAAAAGATAAATGGGACAAAAAGGTATTACAGTAAAACTGCGATCGCTCGAGGTCGCCAGGGACCGAGCCAAAACCTCGAGGGAACTGATGTTTCGAACGACCCGATTTTCAATTTTCCAGTTTGATATGAAATATCTTTCAGTGTATTTTAAGTTTAAAGTTATCAAACAGACGGATTACTAAGACACCGATTATGTGTTGCGTTGTGGAAATTGCTAATATGTTCAATGGTTGACGTAAACTAAATGTAAAACACAAAAGAAAAAACAATAAACGAATAAATAGAAATGTTTATTTTAACAAAAAAGCACATTTTCATAACAAGCAACATTTGAATGACAGTACATATTGTGGCATATTGTGATTTAAGTTTCGCAAAATCAAGGATTGTTGATTGGCGCATCTTGTCGGTTTCGCGAAACTGTTCAATCGTAATGTGATGTGACAGCGTACAGAGCGTCTGAAGATAACGGTCAGCATCGGCAGTGAATTCAAAGAACCTTCTGACCACATCTAAAGCGTTAACTTCTCATCATTAACTTAACTTAATTATCAACTAATATCGGTCATGCGTTAACAGTGAAAAACGGTTTTTCACACCTTATCAAATTGCCTTTCAACTGTCATTGCAATTTTCACAACTTGCAAAAAATTTTAACACCTAGCAATTGTTTGTTTATTTTGGAACACGGGTACGGGAAAAAGTGTGAAATTATGTCCTCGAGGGAGCCATAAGGTTTTGTGCACGATTTGTGTACTTGAGACCGAGGATATTGCTCGACTGCTTATCATAATTAGGTTTCGATGCAGCGTGGGTATATTTTATAAGAAAATAGAAGGAAAAAAGTTTGGGACCAAGCTCCGACCTCGAGGGAACGCCGGTTCTTGAACGACCGCTTGTTTGAGGGAACGCATTTTCACTGAATTAGTATCCACATATTCATTAAAATGTAAGTATACATACCTTTTCCAGACTCTGGTGTCTTGACAGCCTAATAATAAAATAAAATCAATTGAATTAAGGTTAAAAGTATGAAGTATATATATATACATGTATGTGATAAAACAATGTATGTGTTAGTGTTAGGGATAGTAGATCAAATGTTCTTATGTTTAAATAAGACATTACTGTAGTACTTACATACAAATGTGTAAATCATGCATGACACAAGAATTAATAACACTAAGTTCATAACATATTAAGTATACACAAAGATTCTGTATGTTGCTTACCCTATATGGTCAACAGATTCTGGCAAAGGAGATTTAAGCTGAGATGGTATTCCAGCTGGCTGTTGCATTCGGAGTATGGACGTGCTGGGTTCATACATAGCTACCAATGAACACTGCAAATTAAATTTTCGAAGAATACAAAAGGGGCCATTTCATCAAAAATCATAAGTGCAATCTAGTACCCAACTAGGCAGTTCCACTGTCTAAAATGAAACTGGCCCTAGATTTCCAGGGGACCTCCTCTTTGTAAGTCAGTTACTAGGTACCAACTGAAATAACTTACTTATGGAAGATATTGTATGTAGTTACCAAGTCATAAATTTCATGAATATAACCAGAAAATTTAGTTTTAACATACATGGAGTCTAGTTTAAACATATTCCTTTTTTATATCTGGTGAAACAAAGTTTACAAACTTTAACTAATCACATTTACTGGCATGAAGTAAAACAAGGATCTGGTTTTTTATTGGCAGGGAAACCAAAACAATAAACCTTTTTGTCAAAACTACTTGGTATGTCTTGATTGAATTTACACAGAAAGTATATTTTCTACAGATACTTGATTCCATAGTTTCTCAGAATCAATATCACACTGCAGAAATAATACGAGCATTTCCCATGAGGGTACACACCTTGACTGTGGCGAGAATATGTTTCTCCCCATCCATGAAGACCTGTCTCTTATCCGGGGTCACATTTACATCCACATTGTCTGAAATTACATGAACATATTATCAGTCTGCGCAAAATGCCCCAGTTTGTGAAATATTTTCTGTGCCTTGAGAATTTTAGTCCTACATGTGGAATGGGCTAGTACTGTTTTGGCATTGTTCATGCTAACTCATCTAGATCTCTATGTGGACTACATAACAGCTACCTCACCTATGTTTGTGTTTATTTTACAAGCTAAAATAGTGTCTTCATTTGATAACTAAACATACATGCAGATTTGTTACATGTCACCCAGATAATGGTTACATATTGTAACGATTACATGGACAAAGTGGTAATATTAAGCTCAAAATTGTGAGGACAATCTTTTGTGTCAAAACGACTATTATAAGAATATAAGAATTGAAAGTATTAATAGAAAAGATAGTCAATTAAGTCACCAATAGTCTCAAACAAATCAGATCATTTGGCAAACCGTACTCATTGTTGTGTTTCAGAAAACAATTGTAGGTATTAATTAATATATGTGATCCTATTTGGTATTTAGTTCTTCTCTGCCTCTAAAAACATGTGCTAATTTGTTGGGAAAAAATGTCATTCAGAAGTACAAAAAATAGCAGACCGTGTTTGATTAAGACTGTTCATTGACAGCAATGTTAGTTACAACAGAGTCAATGCCTTAATAGACATACCTTTCTGTGTTGAGATTTTGAAGACCACAAATGGGTACTGGTGTCTGTTGTACTGGTGGTACACTTCATTCACGACCTTACTCAGCTGTAAAATACCCGGTTTTACAGTGAGAGTGTTTACATTATATATTTTATACTTTTCTGTTCTGTTAATGTTTTACAGTGGTTACAGTATTTACTGGACAACCAAACTTTCAGCACTTTCACTATCAAATTAAGTAATCATTAAAGCAACTACATGAATACACATGTGTGTATACTAGTAGCAAAACTATAAGCAAAGGCTAACGAGAATTTAAATGGGTTATATGTGTAAGACCTATTAACAGACTAACCTTGATTGAATCAAATGGCCTGCCATTGATGAAAAAGAACTGTCGGTCTGTACTGCTTCGTCCTAAACCATGCTCACACTTGGACACATAGCCTTCTACCCTGTTAACAGATAAAAACCATTCTCACACTTGGACACAAAGCCTCCTACCCTGATAACAGATAAGACCATTTGCACCCTTGGATACATACTCTTCTACCCTGGTAACAGATTTTTCAGTAAAAAAAATATTTTCTCATATAATGACTTTACTTCAAACATCAGCTCCTAACACTTCAGTTTATATTGTTTCTTTGTCTGAAAATTGCAAATGCCCTTCGACTACCGGTAGGGAGATATGCATTCAAATTCCCTTTCTGAAGAAACTTTCAATTAAGTGCTATACTGTTGCTATTATGTCCACCAGAAACATCCAAGATCTTCCATACATGTAATTCAAAGGACTTATGCTCTAAATCACCACAGTACATGCAATCTTGCCTGAAGATATTGTCTGCTCCTTGTTTAATACCAAACTCCTGGCATGTTTCTTCTTCAGGACACTTCTGTACAAACTCTTCTAGACCGGACATCTGGATATTCATGAATTCATGCAAAAATAGTATGAAATAGGAGGGTAAAGGGAAAAAAACCCATGTCTACCCAACTGGTCTATGCATTGAAACTGGCCATGCTTTCACCCCTAAAGAAACTGCATTTCTCAACAAAGCAGTAGGTAAGATTTAAATTGAAACAAGAGCATGGCAGAGTAAATGCTTATCTGTATTTCTGTGGGGGTTTTATCCAGTAAAACACAAGGGATATAACTCAATTATTTAAGCCAAAGGTAAGGTCCTTGATATACATAAGATCATTGTTCAACATGAGAAGTAAGTATCATTTGAATACCTTGATCTGTTTAAAAGTTATGGCCAAAGTTCAAAATTTGCATGATGATACCCATGAAAATGACACCAAGGCCATGACGATACTACAATTATTTTTCTTTATAATCAGAAGAGTTAACAAATCACCACATACCTGTTTCGGACCGAATACATTTGAGATGTTTTCACTCATTGCAGTGTTACCCTTACTTGCTACAACAACAGACCTATTACTGAAAGTAGATGAATTACTAGAAAATAATATAACTTTAAAATGAAACATTCAGAATAACAGTTTATATTCTTGAAGTACATCTGATTCATTTGTGTAAGTACAGTTCAATTTGACCCAAATTATAATCTTGATAAGCATTGAGCATTTTTGTACAAAGGCAGAAAGTGAAAAAATCTTTAAATGTTTATGAATTATCATAAAGTTTAAATTAACTAAAATATAAATACATGTTATAATTACTTAGTCATACTTGTACTTAAAATCAACTTAGAAATGTATAACAAACATAAATTTTGAGTGATAAACCTTGAACTACTTACTGTACATAATGCATTTATGGAAAATATTAGTTACTAATAACAAGATTGTAACCCTGTATTTAATAGCTGAAAACACACAAATATTAAATGACTGGCTAATTGTGGTAATGTTTATATGGGAATAAGAGAGATTTTTTAAGATATGAACATGTATGCTGATTGCTGATAACATCAACTATTCAAAAATCAACACAGCAGCCTCACCCTTTAGCTGTCTGGTTGGTGCACGTGATGCGGACACCAGTGCTGATGATGCAGTACGAGTTAAGGACCTGGACCATCTTGATAAATTCCTTCTTTACATTCCGCTGAAACTCCTTGTGTCGTACAGGAAGTGTGTAGAACAGGTTCTGTAGTGTGACAGTGGTTCCAATCTGAAGAAAAAATCAAGATTCAGAACCCAGACAGATATAGGTTCTGTTATGCACCAGTCAATTGTAACCACGGTCCCCCATGGTTCGGCGAATAGCTGGGACTTTGACTTTCCGTCCAGCCAAGCCCAGGTAAAATCCCTGCCCTGCCGGGACGAACTGATCCCCATCAAATGCCCCCGCACCCCAGCGACCACTAGGTAAGGTCCATTCCCTGCTATATTTGGCGCGAAGACAAAACCACCGCATTCACCCGGCACTGCAGGGCCACCTGGAAGGTAAAAACATGGCCCATTTCCCCGGCTATCCCTGGTATACCCCTGGACCGGGGGGGCTGTGGGTACAATCGACTGGCTGTGGTCAAGATTACCACCCCTTATCCACAAAGTCCCAGGTATGATCCAAGACTGTAGCACTTTCCAGATACCTCTTAATAAGGAATAAGTTTTAGTTTCTACCAAAAGAAATGACTTGCTACCATTTTATAAGCTTTTAGATTTCATCACATTGAGGAAAAACAAATATGATGAGACATACACTCATTACTATTCAAGTCTTAAAATCTTATCAAAAACCTTCATGGCTCATCAGATAGTGTGGTATAATTATTATATACTTGTCAAAGGGTAAATCAAGAATAATGTAGACTTATGAGACATAAGTTTAACTTGATGGAATATTTGCAAAAATATCATATTTCTAACACTGTGAATATTTACTCTTCTACTTTCCGGAAATTCTTCAATTCATTACTTAGTTATAACCTACCTGTCGAGCCATGGATGTTTGCTTTGTTATCTTGCCATTGTGGTCAAACTCCATTCTTGTACCAACACTGGCTGACTTGTGTCTTGTTGTTACATTGAGGGTACTGTAAAAATGACTCTCAGTATTAGCATATATCAAAACTTCCTTATTCTGCATACACCAACACTTCTTTTTTGTGTTTAATATGTAAATAATTGAAATAACTTAATTATTATGCATATGTCACAGGGTGAGAAAGTGTGAAGCCAGATTGGTGCTCGAACCCGGAACCCCTCGCTTTCAGGGCGAGTGCTCTACCGACTGAGCTACCGGACAGCTTACACACCTCCTTACCACCTGTATAGGTACCGGTACCGTTACATACTTCCACGCAAACTGGAAATGCGTCCTCGACTTTGAGGAACACCAGTGGCAAGGAATGCACATAATTAACACTGAGAGCACGTTATGCTGTTAAACAGTGCTGCCACGGTCCTTCGTTGGGCGCCAAATGTCACATGGTGAGAAAAGTGTGCAGCCAGACTGGGGCTCGAACCCGGGACCCCTCACTATCAGGGCGAGTGCTCTACCGACTGAGCTACCGGACCGCTTACACACCTCCTCACCACCTGTATAGGTATCGGTACCATGACACATATTTTTTTAGACCAATTTTAGAACTCTACATCCGAAAGAAACATTAAGTCCTTAAAATAAGTGGTACAAAATATTAGTCCTAAGTGGAACAATATTTTATTCCTAAGCTAAATTCAATTCATTTAATAATAAAGCCTGAAGGTAAAGGTATACAAACTATTGAGACTATTTTTGGACTTAATAAATAAGTAAAACATATCATAATGCTTCATTCAACACATTAAGACTATTTGGGGACCAGTAAAATCAATATAGTAATTCTTTTTACATATTGCAACTATTTTGAGACTAAAAAAATGTATTTAAAAGTATTTGGACTGTTTTGAAATTTGTAAAACAAAGCATAATGCTTTTTTAGAGTATTGCGAC
Source organism: Mya arenaria (assembly GCF_026914265.1). Classification (NCBI taxonomy): domain Eukaryota; kingdom Metazoa; phylum Mollusca; class Bivalvia; order Myida; family Myidae; genus Mya; species Mya arenaria. Next base: position 13,381,433 of record NC_069123.1, read on the forward strand.
TATTTTGGGACTAGTAAAATGTAATTTAATACTTCTTTAAAAGTATTGCGTCTTTTTTGGAACTTTTAAAATGCAACATAAAACTTCTTGTAGTATATATTGAGAATACTTTCAAACCAGTAAATCATAAGATAATACTTCTTTTAATGTATTGGAACTATTATGTACTAGTAAAATGTTACATATAAATGCTTCTTCTACTATTATAATCTACTCGCATTTAACTTCAGAGTACAACATACCCAGTGGTTCTTACCAAGCATAAACGACATAAATGTACCTTAGAGCACATAACGAGCTTAAGGCTTCTCCTCTAAACCCGAAGGTCTCCACATTCATGAGGTCTGTAAAGTCTTGCAGTTTCGATGTGTGATGCTTCAATGCTGAAGAAAGATATTACTGTTTGCACAATAACATGTATGCATTGTAACTTATTTTGTACATGTAGTATTTTGTTATACTTCAAACATGTTATGGAGTACTGTGAGACAACTTATTAAGGAAGCAAACATATGCCTTTATATCACTCAGTTAATAGTATCATTTTGGGATACTCAGGTATATTATGTCGGATGTCCATAACAACAATGTTCTGTATATTGTGTGATTGACCGAGTGTCTGTCGGTGAATAAATGAAATTAAATGAAAAAATTTGCTATGTTATAATAAAAGATACAGTTTGTAAACCATACTCATATAAATGTAATATTATTGAACAAATATTTTAATAAGTGTTGATATGTTTCTGTTAATAGAAGGGCACATTGTGAATATGATGTTTTTTTATAGTTTTATAATAATGTCTTAATGTGTAACCTGTAACCACCTTAAAATAAAGATATTATCATCATTATAATTTACTAACTGAGTCCTTGAAAGTTACATTCCTGTACGCCAGAGCCATTGTCAGAAACCTCAATCTGTTCACTGCCATAGTCTTTGAGCTTGATGTCTGAAAAACACAAATGGTATGGTTATAACTTGAATACATTATTACATGTTCTAAACTTGTAAACAAGATAAAACAGACGTCGAAAGTGTCACTTAACAAATTATCAAACACAAAATAGTAAAATTCTAAAACAGGTTTTATAACAAGTCAAGTTGTAAAGCAAATATGAATACATGAAAATTCTTCTAAAATTATAAGTAATTCATATATTTTGATGCTATTAACAAAAAAGGGTGCCTGGTATGTTGCCCTATTTGATAACCCCTCCTTCTTTTGCCATCCACTCTCACCACTTCCAACTTCTAAAACACACAGCCACGCACAATACACCTTTGTCAATAAGTTGGGGACATCATAACTATTAGTTACCAACAATTGTTGCCCCAGCATCAATACTGTTTTCCAGCAGCTCCTTGACAGCAGTTGCCAACGTCAGCACAACTTGCCCCGAACAAATCCTGTGTACAGATTTCTTGTCAATAGCACAAATATTGCTGGCCTTTGGATGAGCTAGGTCTGGTTCACATCCATCTGTCTCATCCATTGTTTGAGATACCTGAAACTGAATTGCCAACATATGATGAAACCGAAATCTTACACTTTCTTTGACTTGAAGATAACAATAATTAACAATTTTGATGAAACGATTATCGAGTACAATCGATTAATCAGCGCTGAAAATGCTATGACGGTGACAATCGATAGTGGTTGGCCAAAATCGATGTCGCTTATGTTACTTCTGTTAACAATGTATGTTTTGTTATGCGGTCAACGTAGCATAAATGTCAATTTTTCTTTCCGGTAAATTTTCGTTAAGTTCATTTTAACAAGGGAGTTCACTCTCTTCCACAAATTTGGTGAATGTAAACACTTTAGCTTTAAAAATTACAAACTCTCCCAAAATTACAAATTGTTTCTAATTGTTTATATATTTCATAAAACCTCAATAATCTGTCTCTATGGTGTAGTGGGTCCGGTATTACCTGCAAATACCAGGGATCCCAGCTCGATGCATTCTGTTTTTGAAACCTTTTTTGGTATCGTTTGTTATTAACAAATTTACTTTTTTGTGAAAGTTTTATTAAATTAAGATATTTTAATGAACTCCAATATTACAGGTTATTAAATGTTAAGCTGGTTAACAAATATTTAATATGCTTTCACATGGATAAAATGCTAAGATAACTTTCTTGATGCGGTGTGCATCATTTTGTTATTAAAGACAGAAAAAGGTAACCACTGTTATGGATATTTACTTACTGTTGTAAAACGCATGAGTGATGACTATAGCATCACACATACTGATTGTTAAACCATATATATAAATGAATGTGATGATTGTATTTCTTACTGATATTATGAACTTTTGATTATTGTTAATTTCAAACACTAATTAACAATAATTATAACAATAATTTCCTGAACTGTGACCATACACTGTAATTGATTAAGTGGGAAATACCAATATTGCACAATATCTGAAAAAGCTACGGGTTTTATGCATGCCAGTTGTGTAATTCTGAATAAAATTACCTGCTAATATAAAGATGTCTTTATGCTACAAGAGCTAGTTACAGACTAGTTGCTTTTAGCTCTCCCTTTTACATTTCGAGTTTCGAGCCAAGGACCAAAACTGTTGTCTGCATCACAAACCGATGTCGTAAAAATATTTTGTCATAAAATTTGCTCCGTTACGAAGTTTGTTTTCGGACAAATTATTTATTTTTGGTTTAAGATCTAGGTAACCTATTTGTATTGGTGTTGTTTTTGTCAATTTTATATGGATGGCGAATCATGAAAGACACGTAGGGATTACTTTGTCCATCATGGTCGTCGGCGTTTGAGTTACACTTTCGTGTCCGATCAACTCAGTTTCATCCAGTAACTTTGATTGGATTATCAACATCGTCTTCAAACTTGGTATACACAATGGTCATAACTCATGGTCAAAAGGTGACCTCTATCGATTTTAGGTTCAATGGAGCAAAGGTCATTTTGAGCTTCACTAGAAAGTTTATCATCACTGTCGTTTCCAATCAATAATATTTGAATGACTTTGTAGAGGCATTGGTCAGGGTCTTAAGATGACCCCTATTGCTTTTGGTGTAAATATATCAATGTCATGCTGACTGAAAAAAATAATTGGCGCTCCAGACAAGAAATGCTTCTGATTCGTGGAATTCTTGGATCTTTAAAATGTTTGTTTCTAATTGGCAATCGAAATTCCCTTACAGAGTTTGATGATTGTCATCAGTGGTAGAAGTAAGCTGGTAATATCTAATTCTACTTTTCTTACACTGGACCACAGAAAGCAGCCTCATCTGGACAGTAAAAGAAAAATTGACACATTTTTGCTAAATTGTTTTGACTTAGACTATGTCAAAAACATTGCAGATTGTGTACAAAGAGTGAAGATTAATGGTAGGATATAACCCTGATATCAAGCTTACCAAGGCTGACCAGGCGCAGGCTGGAGCAGTCAGTAACATAGTGGCCAGGGCAGTCGTTCAGCCATTTGATGTTCTCAAAATCAGATTTCAGGTACAAAGAAATGAGAATATCCATAGTGCTATGATGAACAAATTATATAATAGGTTCCATTGGTTTTTAAAAGTTGATCATTAGAACTGACATTCATTTTTGTCATGGTAGCCTTCTTGGCTTCCAGATATTTAGTGGTATTAAATCTGTCATCTTAAGTTCATTTGATGCAAGCAACATTTTTATGTTTTAGATTTATTACACTCAAATGCTTCAATAATGCATCACTTTCTTTCCATTCTGGAATAAGTTCAAGTAAAAAGTAGAAATCCATAAAACTAAATTGAAATACCTAGTAGTAGAAAAATTGTAAAAGTGCCATCTCTACAACAGTTGCAGGTGGAGCCTATTTCATCATCCAGCAGTTCCTCCAAGTATCGGAGCATTCTGCAGGCAATTAGGTGTATTGTGAGGGAAGAGGGCCCTCGGGCTCTGTGGAAGGGCCATGTTCCAGCACAGATACTCTCCGTAGGATTTGGAGTTGTAGAGGTATAGCAAATGAAAAAGTATCCGCAACTTTACTGTTTGTAGAGAAACAAAACTATGCTAAAAACAATTTGATAAGAACATAGTCCACATGTATTTCAGAGTAGCTTTAAAACATAAAATGGTGGAAGAACTTTTGATTAACAAAGTAATGTTTCAATGAATTTATAGGTTTATTAATTTCCAGTATTGTATTTGTAATCAGTGTTTTTTTCTTTTTCATTCATTCACCAGAGACATAGTAAAAATGCAATAAACATTATTCCAGTTTACATGTTTTGAGTACATCACCAAGATTCTGTGGTACGGATTACCAGAGAGTTTCCAAACAAGATACAAGCCATTGGCTCATGCTCTCGGAGGCAGCCTGTCCTCTACTTTGGCCACAGTGGTCATTCAGCCTGTGGATATTATCCGCACCAGGATCATAGCTCAAGGAGAACCTAAGGTAAGTACTTAATGTTGATATTGTATAAATAAGTCTTATGATATTTTTACTGGCTTGCTGTCATTGTCAAGGAGTCCTGCAAAAAAGTTTCATGAAACTAAGGACACATGTTTTCAATGACACATTATAAGTCATCCTCGAAACCCACTCTTAATGATTTGTATTATTCTACCTCATGTACCATGGAGAAATACACTTGTGGAACTTCGTTGTGTGTGACTATTAATTTTAAACTAAACATGTGTAACTTCTCAGCTATTTGCATATTGCCTGAACCGTGTCTCGGGCATTGAATCCAATGCGTGGGTTTCACTTTACTAATTATTCCTATCAGAATATGAGGTTTCTGCTATCGATTTGCAAAGGTTATTCAACAGAGTTATGCAAAAATTAACTGAGGAAAAATGACTAGCTTGTATTTCTCTTTCGGTTGACATAATTTTGGTGTGTAATGGTGTTTGCTGCCACTGTCTGAATATAATATTTTGTGTTAGTGAATTGCGTTGAATGGTTTGTTTCTTAATTCTGTTACATGTGTGTACAGATGAGCAATTCACTGATGCTTACATAATAACATTTCACACCAGGTGTATCGATCCATGTACCATGCAGCAAGCAGTATCATAAGGACTGAGGGGTTCCGAGGGTTCTACAAGGGTCTGGCCCCTGCCTGCCTCGGAGTGGCCCCACAGATGGGTCTCCAGTTTGGCTTCTACTCCCTGCTGCAAAACGTCTGGAACTCTGCATTTGATCTTTCACAGAGACCCTACCCAGGTTTTTCTTTCCTTTCAATCTTGTTTTCTTTTCTTTATAATTAATTGAGATATTGTCATAGTCTTGTGTTGCCGGAAACAAAGGCATGGAAACATAATCATCAAAGATATCTGTATTAAAATGAAACTTGGTACTCATGTTAACAATTACAGTGGGTATTCAGTAGCAACTCTCATAACTCTGATTGAAATACATCATATTATGCCTATCGACAAACTGAGAAATGAAAATGTTTAACGGACCTTTCATGGGCGCTGATGCCAAATGTAGAACTTTCTTATCAGTGTTTGAATTACCTTGCAGGACTTCGAAATAACATCATTTATTATATTGATAAAAAGAAGGCTTGAATTTAGAAAAAAAATTATACGAGGGGTACTAGCAATTTTTTGGGAGTGCAAAAATGCCAACTCTCAAAATCTGAAGTTCACTCGAATTTTTTTTGTTAACCTCTTGGTTTTTTTTAGGAAAATGTAATGCAATCTGTGCCATATCAATTCATCTTCTAAAGCCATTAGATTCATTAACATAGCAAAAAAAAATTAAGGAAGTCTGATGCGCAGTCTGCACAAAAATAACCATGGTCATCTATTTTTCAAGATCTTTCACTCACAAAATTTTGCAAGCACCTTAAAGCTGCACTCTCACAGGTATACCATTTTTACAACTTTTTTATTTTTTGTCTTGGAAAGAGAAATGTTTTGCGTAAATATCTGCAAACCAATGATATAAGATTGCTTACAAAAAATCAGATCGTAGATTTTCATATTTCCGTTTGAAAATTAATGTTTTATGGCTTAAACCGTTACTAACGGTTTTTATACCGTTTAAGAAAAATACATAAAACATCAGTTTTTGAACTTAAGTATTAAAATCTGTGATCTAATTTTTTGTCAGCAGTCTTATATAACTGGTGTCAATGGATTTTCGCAAAAATTGGCTGGTTCCAAGTAAAAAAAAAAAAAAAAGTTGTCAAAACGTTTAATCTGTGAGAGTGCAGCTTTAAAACTCAACTCACATTTTCGAATTTTCACTCGCATTTTGTGAGTATGCAAGTGTGAGTGACAACTCTTGTAATATTCCCTGGCTTGTTTTGATGGTTATAGTAGCTGCAAAATGTTAGTTGGTTTGAATTACGTTTTATTTTCTCACCTCGATTGTTATAACATTAATGTATTTTGTTCCAGGTGCTGTGGAGAGTTTTATCTGTGGTTCTGGGTCGGGATTCTTAAGTAAGCTTCTCATGTATCCAATGGACGTCACCAAGAAAAGACTCCAGATTCAAGGCTTTGAGGAAGCGAGAAAAAACTTTGGTGCCGTGAGACAATATAAAGGGGTCGTTCACTGCATCAAGCAGTCATTGAAGGATGAAGGGTTAAGGGGAATGTACAAGGGGTTGAGTCCTAGTTTGCTAAAGGCGGTGTTTGTTTCAGGGACTATTTTCTGTGTTTATGATCAAGTGTGTTATGTGTTTATGATGAAAAATAGATAGAAAAGTGAGTAATTTAGATGTTGTGAAGAAATAAATAGAAAAGTGAGAAATTTAGATGTTGTGAATTGTTTAAATATGACCCATTCAGTATTGGATTTTCTTTTGCATTGATTTTATGCCCCCACAAAAAAGGAGGCATATAAATATTTTTTGTTGATCAGTCTATATATTAGGGCATAGGCGGGTAAAATTTTTGGAGCTGGGTACCCGATTAACAATTTCCTGCAAGTACCCATAGAAACATGTACATTTCATGTCGCAAAATTAACATTACAAAGATTAGTGCCCTTTTTTACCACCACAAATAACCATGATGTCTGCAACAGGAACAAGTACTGTTTACACAGTTTTTTATCTCTGTTCATGTGAGCTCAATCACATGGTGTGGTAATGTGATCTATGAAAAATCACAGTGATAAAAAACACTCCTTTTATTTACTTCAGGAAGCAGCAGGGAACAATACTGACATAAAAACACCTCAAATGCACCAAACATAAGTTGGTCTGTTACCAAAATTGTACTTGGGTTCCTGCAAAACAGACTGGCCTGCAGGTACCTCTTCATGCACTACATCTCTACCTACCTACATACATACCTCCTTTTTTAAACCAATTGTTCAGAACTTTGTTAAAGTTAACAATGAGATTAACGACGATGTTGCTATTTTTTAAACATTAACTATATGATGGTGTCTTAACATATTTAAATTTGTAGAAGTACAGCTGAAACAGTTGTCCCAAATCTTATTAGAAATACAGCAGATCAAAAGTCTGAACAATCGACCCATTGTGTGTCAAACTCATCTTCACACCATTTGTGTAACAGGATTTGTTTTAATATATGATTTTAGACTTAAGTGATATATGTATAATTTTATATTTTGAGTTTCATGTACTATGCATTACTAATAGATCTACATTGTGAATGTGTTTCATTTATGTAGTTAAATTGTATATCGTTACTTTTAAAAACAACTGATCTAAAATTATATTAAAGCTGCACTCTAACAGATTGACCAGTTTGACATTTTTTTATTCTTTGTCTAGGAATGAGCCAATGTATGCGTAAATGTATGAAAACGAGTGATATAAGAAGGCTGACTTAAGATTAGATCACAGTTTTTCATATTTATGGTCGAAAATTGATGTTTTATGGCTACTTTTAAGCGTTACTAACACATTAAAATAAGTGGAATTTTTGGCCGTTTTTCTAACAAATGAGATCTGTTCTAATTCGAGTTATCTTGTATAACTAAATTAGAGGTGTTGATGCCAAAATTGTAAATCTGTGCAGCTTTAAATGGCACATGTACATTAAACTTCTTCTTACCTGTGAATCTCTTACATTCTCAGATTCTACTACAGTGCACTGCAGGAATTTTTACATACATGTATTTTAGTGTATTATTGTTACTGGTGAACTATATATGTCATTATATATGTGTTTTATTACTGGTGTATTATACATGACATTGAGTATGTATTATGCTTAAAGCCCAAAGATTCACTGTTAATTTTCTATACTGCTCAACAATAATTTTGTTTATACACATTGTACAGAAGTCAGTCTAAATGAGATTTTCCCTGTTAGTTTGGAGGGCTTGAATTTATATTTGAAATATGTGTCTTACTTGTGACAGTTAGTTTATTTAAACTGTTATAAGCATAGTTTTAAGAATCTGACTCATAAATAGATTTGCGTACTGTTTTGGAATTATTTAAAAGGTATGTCATATGTCCAGCTGTTACAACCTTGTCTTATGAATTAATTTGTTGTTATTGATGGTATTTTATTCAAACTTCACAGAATTGTAGAGCACCATGGGAAGGTGTGTCCTTCATAAAATAGATGCAATTATCTTAAAAGTCAAGGTCAAATTTAGAGGTAAATGTTATAAATTATTAATTATAGCAATTATTCATGTCTGAACCATAACTTAATAGAACTGTTCAGCGTTATGGAAAGGTGTATCCCATATACAATTTGTGCTCTTATCTCGTAGGTCAAGGTTACACTTGGAGGTCGATATTTTATGATATGGATTTCATGTAAGAATATGTGAATGAGCCATAACTTTTCAACTTTTCATTGGAATTCAATCAAACTTCATGTGATTGTATAGCACCATGAGAAAGTGTATTTAGCATAAAATTTGTTCTCAAAGGTCACATTCAGAGGTCAGCCATTATGATCTTACATCTTCACAGAGTTTTAAACGTTTGCTAAGATAAATAGGATTTTAATCAAACATTTCATTCAACATTATATATATTATATACAAATGACTTATTATCCAACAGTCATGTTTTGTGACAGCCATTGTTCTGAATAAATGCCGTTTTGACATACATGTATAAAGTCATTTACATTGTATATTGTTTTAATTTGATTATTTGTAAATGAATTGACACTGTTTTTTTGTGATGTTACTGTGAATATTCAGAAATAAAATCCTTAAAAATGTTATGTGTTGTATTTTGTTTTAAGTTTCAACTTTGTTAATGTCACCTTCTACTGGGCCATGAAAGATATACAAATTAATTAATGCACAGTATAACTTATGTAAGTAGAGAGTGTTGAATCATTACCATTATGTATATCATATTTTTCTAAATGTATGAGATATTAAAATGGCCATAAATCATGTAGACATTCAAGACAATGCTATTTAATGCTTAAAACGCTTGAAGTTGCACGAGCTTGCTGGGCAACCAATTTCAAAAAACATGCTGTTAACATTTGGATTTTGAAATATCAAGACGTTTAACGTTTCTCTAAATATCTTTAAACACAGACTTATTGTTTTAACCAGAACTGGTCTGCATCTGAAAACAATTCTAGTTGTCGTTTTTTAATAAAAACTTTAAAGCACTATTAAATGTTTAAAGATCCCTATCAGTAGCTATACCATTTAAACATATTAAAGGTATTAAAATTTAAAGGTAGCACTTTCAAAACTACGATGTTCGAACCATAAATTGAGAATAGAAACTTGTGGGCACCTAAACACAGCAAAAGATGATCGTATGTATGTTTTATTATCAAATTGTGACAAGATAAGAAGACAATATTTGTTTGCTTGGTACTCTTCTGGTAAAGATTTAAATGATTTATAATCTTATAAAAACAATGAATTATGATTGAGCTTCCAAGTAAAGTGTTTTTCTGTGTGACTATAATATTAGAAATTAACAAATAAGGAGAAATAATCATGTTTAGCATGTACAGTAGCTATATCTGCTTGAATTCATTCTCTTGACAGAACTCATGATTATTTTATCATGTACATATATGTATGGTATTTAGGGCCGGTGGCCTTTAAATACTTACTAAATTAATTTCTTGACTTGACATGAAGCATTATGAATGACTGTTGGCTAGGCTATAAAGACAAAAAAACTATCAGAATTAATTTATTATTTCTATAAGGTAAATGTTAACATGGTTCGATAACGTTGGACAATTTCTCAGAATCACATATGTAAAGACAGTATTCTCATCTGAGGAAATACTGTTGCATTATTCTGTTGTGCAAAACTCCTTAAAAAATTAAAGATGCACTCTTACTCCCAAGAATATTAACCACAATTAAAACAATTGTTTTAATATACCAAAAAGAATGAATAAATGTCGAAAGCAATGTTTCTCATGAAGACTACCTAGTTTAATTTGAAAGAAAAGTGCAGAAAACATGGTATTTCTACCTTATGAAACAATAGTAGATCACAGTAAATCTTTTATAATCCATCAATCATTTAATACTTTTGCTTTTTTAACTATTAAAAACACGGTTACAATCTTGTTATCAGTTATTGATTTTTTTAAGTAGTTAAAGGTTTGTCACTCAAAATCTATGTTTGTTTCAAGTAGTACATGTACAGTTTGATAAAAAAAATACATGATATACTGCATTATAAGGCTAAAAATGCTTTCAACCTGATACAATGCAATGTTGGTTCCTTATTGTATATATGTTTCCTATGTAAGAGAAAAATCCACTTACAATTAACATAAGAGCAAAAAAAAAAAAGATTATTTATTTCTCACAGAGAGAGAGTCACCATATGTCTGAGATTTTTTTTTTATGTTTTTAAACAATAATGTCTATCTGTATCTATATGGGAACGTCGTAGATAGTGCTCAGTGATGACTTTTACACGACGATGGAGTGCAATTACTACACATAGACGATATTTCAGCCTTGAGCAAATTTTAATGCACACGGAATTAATTTAATAAAAAATGCATGAGCACCACAACTGTTCATTGGCCCCAAAACCTATATATTGCCACCACAACGTTCACAAAATATAGCCTTCAAAGGTCGACAATACACTTGCACAACGGTAGAGCATTTTAAACGAATAAAATAAAATGTTGTGCCTATGATTGGGCGTCGTGATTTAAGATGGCAGAGTATCATTATGTAAAATAAGTATAAAAAATGAATGAAAAATCTGTTTCTTTCCGATTAAGTCTTAGTTACTTTTCACGCATTGTTTATTTCCTGTCGTTTGACCGACTGTTTTACCAATCTTACGACATAAAATATTTTAAAATGAAAACATCGTCTGCACTTTTAGATGTACAATATTACTTCATTAATACTGGAATTTATACAATTTAAATGTTTAACAATGATTTGAAAAACTTCTGTTCAATTCAAATTGTTTCGGGTTCGTTGATGTTGTAAAGCTTTGAAGCTACATACTTTATTTTAGAAAAAGCATCCATTTTCGCGACACGTTCATTGAGTGGTGGCTCCAAGGTTTGAATTGATTCAGATTGGAAGGAAATTTAGAAATTGTAGCCATGTCCAAAGCAAATACTCAACCGAAATACAGTAAGTAAATTAACACTCGAAATGGTATTCATAGAATTTCTTCGTCTTGTACTCAATTAGACGCAATAACTTATGGTAGGACTCGTTCATCAGTATTTGTCAACAAATAAAGTCGCACGGGTACATTTGTTTTATAGACATCACATTGCGGGATTCATTTCCTATTCAATTTGAAAATCGTTCTGTATTTTCGACAAAGGCACTTAATTCTTCAGCGTTAATTTGTCAATGCTCTTCCCATGGATCATCTTGTCAAAAAGTGAGGAGAAGGTGTTCTGTGACCTCTTGGTAGGATCATCTTGTCCAGGAGTGAGGAGAAGGTGTTTTGTGACCTATTGGTGCTGTGTTCCAGTTATGTTGTAGAGGTTAGAGAACATTTTTCCCTTTCAGCATAGAAGAGATTGCAGTCAATCAGGTAATTAGAAATGGTTTCAGGTTCACCACATATACACCAGTGCTCCAATTCTGTGGAGGTAATCATTCAGTTTGCAGTGCCCACTCTGAAGCTGTAGCAGAATGCCTTGGTCCATGGAAGGGAGTCGAATGAAATAAAATTCTGTTTAACAGAGGTGTGGTTGGAATGTAGTATTCAGTTTGCTTTTTCTGAAATGCGCCATCGTCTTGCCCATTTAATGTAAAGCGCGTTTCTTGCTGCTGATTTGATGTCGCCTTGGAAAACTGCTGTCATAAGATCCTCATTCAGCAGCTCAGCCTCTTTTGCAGCTTTTTTGGCCAGCATGGCAGCTACCTCATTTCCTTGAATGTCAGCATGGCCTGGTGTCCAAGAAATTTCATGCATGTTTGATTGTTCACAAGATTGCAGAAGGTTTTGAATTTCAGTGATCAAGCTTTTTTGAGAAGAGAAGGACCATCCTAAGGTTAGAATTCGAGCTGAGGTTTGACTGTCTAGTAGTATCCTTATATTTTGTATTTGCTTCTTCTTTGCTTCATCAATAATGCACTGTAAAGTCATTTTTATTGCCACTAATTCTCCAACTAGTATTGAAGCACTCATGGCAACTGGCTGGCTCATTTAGTCTACTCTTTCCTGATTATTGAAGTAAATGCAGGTTCCTGATCCACATGGCCCTGGATTTCCTAAGAATGACCCATCTGTGAATGCAATTACAGTGTTCACTTCATCCTCTGCAATAATATGTGAAATTATCTTTTTGGCAGCTTTTTGTTGTGCTAGATTTCTTGTTTTTAAGACCTAGGTTGTTCCAGTATTCTGGCCTTCTTCTACTTGGTTGTAACCCTTCTTAGTAGGATGCATCTGGTTCAATTGAATTTGTGTTTATGTCTTTCAGTGATTTCATGTCTGTTACTTGTTGTAGCATTTTTATACCCCCACAAACGAAGTTTGAGGGGGTATATAGGAGTGAGCTTGTCGGTCGGTCGGTCTGTCTGTCGGTTTTCATGGTTTCCGGACGATAACTCATGAAAGGCTAGACAGATTTGAAAAAATTTTGGTACACAGGTGTAACATCAGAAGATACAGGTCAAGTTCGATATTGGGGCTGGTTGGGCCAAAGTCAAGGTCACTGTTACTAAAAATAAAAAAACTGTTTCCGGACGATAACTCATAAAAGGCTTGACAGATTTGAAAATTTTTTGGTACACAGGTGTAACATCAGAAGATACAGGTCAAGTTCGATATTGGGGCTGCTTGGGCCAAGGTCAAGGTCACTGTTACTAATAATAGAAAAACGGTTTCCGGACGATAAATCATGAAAGGCTTGACAGATTTGAACAATTTTTGGTACACAGGTGTAACATCAGAAGATACAGGTCAAGTTTGATATTGGGGCTGGTGGGGCCAAGGTCAAGGTCACTGTTACTAAAAATAGAAAAACGGTTTCCAGGCGATAACTCCTGAAAGGCTAGTTTTTCTTGTCAGCAGTGTAACTTCTAAATTACCCAACAGATTTAAATAAAACAATAATGCATGATAAAAGAAGATGCAGTGTGCAGTAACCTTGGAGTTATGGCCTCTTTTCAAAGGAATGGTTTGCCATTCCTGTGTCCAGGCGGCATTTGGGGGTATTCGTCACTCCTGTGACAGCTCTAGTTGTTACTGGCGTTGGCTGTTTTAGTTGATCTATCCTCTTTTCACCCAGGTTTTATCTCTATTTTAGTCTGTTTTATCAGGGATGTGTCAGGTTTGGCCATTATAATCTTTGTATTCTCTGATGGCAATTTCTTCAAATCTTAGATCTATTAGAGGTATAATTTGGCTTGAACCTCAAGACCTTACAAGCTGGCTGAGCGCACAGCACCAAGACAAATGCTGAGACCCTTTCTCTGGACTTTGTCTAGTGTTTTGCCTGTTTTGCCTGATTGCCATACGGGAGACACATATTCCATGTAAGGTACTACCAGGCTCTTGTATAGCCATGTCATGTTTTCTGGACTGATTTTCTCAGACTTTGCAACATTCATTAAGGAGTTTACTGCCGTTTTTGATTTCATTTCTACTTGGCTCAAGTGATTCTCAAATGTAAGTTGTTTGTCCAGAAGCACACCAAGCAGCTTGGTCTTACTAACTTGTTTCAATTCCATTTTGTTGAAGTGTTATCCAAGGTTCTTTTCTTCGGGCTCCTGTGTGAAAATTATGTATTCCGTCTTTTCAGTGTTCAATTTCATTCTCCATTTTTTTTGTCCATAGTGTCACTTGATCAAGGTCATGATAAAGTATTGCTTTGGTTTTTACTAGTTTTCCAAATTGTACCATCATCAGCAAACTTCACCTTTGAGCTTGTCACCTCTTTCAACATATTACTAAGGAAGATATTGAAAAGTAAGTGAGATAAGACAGATCCTTTAGGTAATACTATTGATGTCTCCATCATCTTTCCATCGGTGTTCTCTACACAGCAATAAGCCTCCCTGTCTCGTAGAAAGTCTCCTATCCAAGTCCATATATTTCCCCGTATACCTAACCTGCTCATTTTGACCATAAGCCCCTTTCTCCACACTGTGTAGAAAGCCTTTTCCATATCAAGAGACACAGCAGCAGTCATCTTCCCTTGGTTCATTCCAACAGTTACATCTTCAACAAGTATGAGGAGTGCATGGGTTGTATCTCTTCTTTCCCTGAACCCTTCTTGTTCTTTATCAAGGATAAATTTATGTTCTACAAAACTGTACAGGCGTTTTTTATTATACTTTATAGGCATTTTTCCAGGATACTGGTAAATCTTATTGGTCAGTATGCTCCTGCTTTGTGATATCAATTGAAATTAATATGGTAAAACTGTTAAACCAAAATGCCACATTTTATATATTATTAAACCAACTGTGCACCAGATGATCTATTTGCAAGAAAAAAAGAAAATTGTCGAAAACTGTCATAAACTTGGTACAAATGTGTACAAAGCAATGAAACTTTCTAACTGAAGTACCACATAGTTTACAATTTATTTAAGTTTAGCAGTTATTTCGTATTTTCCCATTAAAAAAGAATACTGGGTATGTATACCTAGTAGAGTTCATTCCTTATGCATGATTGGCTAGTCGGTGTTATCACGTGATATTACCGAGTTAGGTGTATAGCTTAATTATGTCATTCGATTAGAGTAAGCCGTCGAAGCTCAGTGGGTACGCTGGACTTCAATTTTGGCGACACGGGTTAGAACCTTTTACATTTTGGTACTTTTTTTTACAATTATGATTTCAAAGCGTAACACATTCTATTAAATGATTGTCCTGAGATTCGTTACAGAAAAAAACTTTTTTGGGTGTCAATCTGGTGTACAGTCCCTTTAAGTCGTTATAATTTTTAAGTGACGAATAGTAGCTTTTTTACAGCCATTTGAATACATATTTTTTTGGCATTTTTGTTTAATATTGAATTTCCGTGAGTTAATGTCAAAATTACAATAAGAACAATTATATATGTTTTCATTTCAAAGATTTAGGTCTGTTAGAGACGCCAGCTACAGCAGACCAGAGTGAAATATCCACTATTGATGGATCTATGATAGAGTCAGATACAAGTTCTACCCATGGTCGCCATGTTTCACCTTGGTCATCATCGAAAAGGGTATCATCATCAGGTCCTACGAACTACAGCAACCTAACCTCAGGGTAAAATAAGTATTTTAAGTTGAATAACCAACATCTTAATGGAAAAATGTTTATATCAAGATGCTGGTTATGCAATTTAACAATCAGTTTTTGAACTCACTATAAAAACACTACTTAAGAAACTGTACTTCTCTGCTGAGTTCCTGTCAAGTATAAATTATGGAGATTAGATTTACAGGAAAAATAATGTAAAGAGTAAAACTTACTTGTTGTGATAAAAAGTTACAAATTACTAATAAAGTAATAATTTGAGCTCAAATGATTGTGTTCACATGTAACAGATTCTGAGTATTATATAATTCATTATTAATAAATACTGTGCATAATCCATTAAAATTAATGTTTTTCAGTGGCAGTGTGAGTACTTTGGACAGAAGAGCTAGATATAGCACAGGTCCTTATAGCAGTTTGAGCAGTGGAGGTTGCAGTTCAAGCTTCAGTGCCACACCATCCTCCAACAGGACCCCTCGGGTATCTAGTTCCTCTCGTACGTTCGGTTCCCGGCGCACACCTCACACCGGGGGAAGCAGTGCAGCAACTCCAGGGCCTACCACTCCTGCTGTTAACTGCACAACACTTGTTGGTTTGTAGTTTTACATTCAGGTAAGTTCATACTTCAAATTCATAGCTGACTTTGCTGAGCCTGTAATAGTTTTGGATGTGAATTTGTCAAAGATGGTTCAATGTCTACTTATTAATAATTTTTGAATACAAATTCTGTATAGGATTTTATTTGGGCTTTTTAACATTCTTGAATAACTAAAAAACTATCTATTTTAACATTCACTTTTACAGATAGTTTGACATGTTAACATTCCAGCAATAGTTGAGGGTCGAGGGCTGGCTCGGGGAGAGGTTGGTATGGCCTCCCTAGACCTGAAGAAACCAGAGTTGTGGCTGTCACAGTTCTCAGATATGCCAACATATGTGAAAACAATCACAAAGCTGCAGATTGCCCATCCACTGGAGGTATTGTACAGCAATGGTTGTGGTATTCTGACGTGGGAAAAATAATTTTGACCACCAGGCAACGATTTCTCAACAAATCTTAAAAATCCTTTAAAAGTAAAACTTTACCTTATAAATTTTTTTAACACAAATCCAGTTGTTCATTTTGCTGCGTGACCTGAGTCCTATACTTTATTTTCCTGAAGAGCCATTATTTTTAAATGTGTGTATCCTGTAGATGCACTGTATTAAAGTTATTGTGCGCAAAGTAGTGCTGGGGATTCTTGGTTATGATTTACGAGGAATGCAGGCAGATTTTAAAATGAATGTGTGTAAACTATATTGAAACAAAAAGCTTATGCCCAGTGTATTTTCCACCATTTTAGGAATGGGGCTGGTGCCTTTTGATCATCATTTTGGCTAAAATTTGGAATTCAAAATGTGCTGTGAAACATTCACAAGACTGAAGATAGTTTGACAAATTTGGGCCTGTTGTTTAAATTTTATCTTTTAAAGGGAAAGTGAATACAAAATTGTTCATTTTTCATTGTCAAGAAGACTTTTTTGTAGACCTAATTTGTTTTGCAGATTTTTTTACATTAAAATCATTTCCATAAGTGAATACAGTATGAAGTTAATCATTTATGTTCTTGCAGATCATTCTGCCGAGTACAGCATGTGAGGCAGGAACTATGACCACTCTATCCAAGATTGTGACTGACCAGTTCCCAAACACTGCCATTTCTACAGTGCAGAGAAAATACTTCAATGAAACAAAGGGTATTGACTGAAACTGTCATATATTTATGATGAGAGAACCGGGGGCCGTTTCAAAAAATATTTTAGTCGATTTGAGTCGTAAATTGAAATTATCTTTGTGCCATTGTTTCATGATTTTGGGGCATATTTGTGTAAATTTAATTGTAGTTAACCTTGAAAATTAACATTAAGTTGAGGAAATAAACAAAATTGATAACGGTGTTGATATTTGTGACATTTACATAGACTTAAGATATTTGAAACTAAGACAAAAATCCTTTATTGTGTTATTATCATTTTGGTACTAAATTCGAGTCTTGTCATTTCAAATAATTTTCTTGCCAATGATAATTGTTTATTTACAGGCCTGTTGACTGTCAAGCAGCTGTGTGTGCCTGAATATAGCAGTGTGGAGCTCGAGGTTGCATCAAAGTAAATCAAAAGTTAATTTCATGTTAACTTTGAATAGTATTAACGCTTTTTATCTTATATTCTTGTATCTTTCATTTTCTGCACCCTCAGTGCTTGGTTATCAGTCTCCCCTGTAAGTGTGTGTAAAAATATTTGAGTTTAATTATTCTGCTTACAAACAATAGCCAGAAATGAATCAGATAGTAAAGTTCCATAGAAAAAAGTACAAAATTTCTGTGTAAGAATTGAACAAAACAATCAGTAAAAGTGCAATGATTTGTTTTAAAATGCTTCTTTTGGACACATATTTCAAAACCATGGGTCCTCTGTAAAACAATGACACCCCATCATTACCTAGTTTTGTGCACTCAGGTTACTTTAAAAATATGCATCCATTGTATGCACATGTTTAAGAAAAACAGGTCCTCCGTAAAAATGATGAGTATATTTAGGCTTGGATTGCCCAGCAAAATGAATCACTGCTGAAAATGTATTACCTCAATTCATTGCATCTACTGGCTAGTATTGATTTCTTTCTCTAGGTACTACTGCCTTGCTGCTGCTGCTGCCCTCGTCAAGTATATTGAGTTCATACAGAACACTGTCTTTGCCCCTTCTTCAGTGAAAATCATCTTCAAAGGCAGTGAAAATACAACAATGATTGGTGAGCTTCTTTTCATGTTTAAACCTGGTAGAGAGTTATTGATAAGAACTTAATCTGTTTTTGCACTGCAGAAGTATGTTAAACTAATGATATGGATAATACTGGGTTCAGCAGTATTTTTGTAGCATTTGTAGCAGCTTGGATAACTGTCAGCCGGTGGTGAAACCATATTCTTAAAATACTGCATGCATGTTAAATTCTTCACTTGTCAGATAATTATTTTCTGTACACATAATGTCATCTGCCCATAACAAAAAGCTATTCAGTGACCACACACTATATGGCATCCAAAACAACACCAAAAACCTCATTCACTTTCCTACAGATATGTCCACTGCACGTAACCTAGAACTGCTCCAGAACCAGCGAGATCCCCGCAGTGACCACACACTGTATGGCGTCCTAAACTACACCAAAACCTCAGGAGGGGCAAGGCTTCTTCGGTCTAACATACTCCAGCCACCATCAGGTAAGTATGTATGTGTGAATATAATTCTGATCTTACCATCTGAATCCCATGAAACTATCATGGACACTTATTGTCCTCTGGTTACTGAAGAGACTGCAGAAAAGAAAGCGGAAAACACAGTGTGAGATACAAGGCTGTGTGGGTAAGTTATTATAGCTCTTTTTTGAGTAGACCTCTTAGTTCTTTAATATGCTGAGTGTAAATCACCAATACAACTAAGATAGCTTTCCTGGATTAACCAGTACTTAGTTCTGTAAGTGTCCCAGTACTACCCTCAGAGCTGGGTGCCAGGTAAGGGAACAACTGATACCATTTTGACACTAAACTTTAGTATGACACGATCAGGGATTGAATCCAGGACCCCCCCATTCCAGAAATGGAAGCATTGCCACAAGCTATTGGAGAGGTCTAAAGGACGTTTAGAAGTTTAAGTATCTTGCAGTCTGTATTCAGTTCTTTAAGACTTAAAAATTATGAAAAGTCTGAATTAAAAATAAATTAACAAAAACTTACAAGAGAGCCAGAGATGTTCTGCAATCTCAGGCCTGTTAGTTGATTTAGTTTGTCAAACAAATCCTTGCCGTTTTTCAAGACCCAGACACAATCACACTGAGACAGGATGTGGTATCTGAGCTGATAGAGAAATCGGAGGTGTTCTACAATCTTCAGGCTGTCATCAGCAGGTTCCTTGATGTTGACCATCTACTTTCACTCTGTGTACAGGTACACTCTCGCAAGATAAATGAGTTCAATTTATAACTTCTTGTTAAAATTATAAAAGTGATTACCACAAAATCAGGTACATTTCCTCTTTATTTATTTTCTTAGGTAAGTATTGTAGATTCTTTTAGTGCCAATTTTATTCAAACTATGAAAAAACAAGTGTTAATATTTAATGTAGTTTGGCATTATAATCATGCATGCAAAATTGAAGGATTATTGAACTATCAAATGCAATCAGCAGCTTATTTCTCTAGGTACCAAAACAAGAGAATATCAAGACAGCCGAGAACAAAATTACAAATGTTATGTACCTGAAACATACCCTGGAGCTGGTGCCTCCACTGAGGGATGCACTGGGAGACTGTGAAAACCCACTGTTTAAGGCTTCATATAAGGTATATAGGCTGGTTTTATATGTATGGGTATGTGATCGGCATCGGAGAATAAAATATCATGAAAAATGTGATGTTCTGAAAGACATGCAAGCAGACTTTCAACTTTCTCTTATAATGCTCTGATGCGAAACAGAAAGTATAAAATATCAGAAAAATAACCGAATTCTGAAGGGTCAGGTTTCTCGTAAAATGTAGTTTTAAAACGGGAGGTTTCAATTTCTTGCTATAAAATCAAAATGATCTTACTTTCCACAATTCTAATGCATTGTTTAAGATTACATCTACCTACGGATTCCAAGCAATATTTGATGTATTTGAAATCAAAGGCTAAAAATAAATGGCTATTCTAGAGTGCTTTCTTGTCATTAAATGTGATTGATAACTGAGATCAAGATTATCTACACATATCTTAAATCACTCGGGATATGTTGCCTCCTCTTAGCTTCCTACAAGGTAAGGGTAGGTGTGATAAGTAGCAGATTTTTTTTTTTTAAAAATGCAAGTGATCTCCAAGTGGAGCTGGTTCAACCATTCAGTGATTGACTAAAACTGTGAAAACTCTCTATAAAGCATCCTTCAAGGTAAAGAGTTAATAGAATTTTGGTGCATGGGTTTCACCACTAGAATAGAGAAGCATTTCCTGGTACATGTATTTTTCACATTGTCAGTTTCCCAATCGGGCTTCATTATGTATCTTGGGATAATGGTATTGTGCGGAGGAAAATTATGCAGATATTTAGCTTTTAAAACAAAAAAAATGCTATTGAAATTTACAGGCATATAATGCAGATGGTAGCCCCCCTGCCCTCCCCCCCTCCCCCCCTTAAAACAATTGGTTATGTGATTGGGGAGGTTGTGAGTTTGAGCCCCACCAAACCTAAACTTTTAAGTAATCAATTTGCATAAATTATCATGATATTTTATTCATCTATTTCTAGTTGCTGGAGGACCCTCGGTTCACTGTGATGCTCAACAAGATTAACTGTATTGTGCATGAAGATGCGAGGTACCAAAAGGGGGCGCTCATCATGAGGTCACAGAAGTGCTTTGCTGTCAAGGTATGTAATGTCGGTGGTGGGTGGGGGATATATGGAGAAATTATTTTTGGGTTTGTGGAAAACACATAGATGGAAGATATACATTAGTTTTAAACTGCTTCAAAATTTAACTGTGACACAAAAACTCAAAGGTCAGGTACTATAGTACCTTTCTTACAATTCTTTATCATAAATAGTGTTTCTTTAAAGACAGTATCACTAAGTATTTTTAAGACAACATTGATTATGATAATTATGATGTTTTCTCTTTAACAGCCAAATATAAATGGTAACCGTTCCTTTGCATGTCAGTTCAGTTTTTTTAAGTTCTGTTTTATATGGCAATATGTTTATTGTTTTTTTGCATGTCTGCCTGTCACATTTAGATATTTTAAGTATCTGAGGATTTTTTTAATCATAATACATTGATAATTAAGTATTGGATCATGCTCTTTTAATACATCTATTTCATAACAGGTGATTATTCTAATTGTTTGTTATATTACTCTCCTTTTTTCATTCCTTTCAGGTTTACTCGACATTGCCAGAAAAACTTACACGGAAATTATTGACGATATAACAGGTATCATCTATTGTCAGTGATATTAGAACTAAGTGCACTGTACCTTACTTAAAATGAGATCCAAACAGCCCAAAAATTAAATTATGACAAATAAAATAAAAGATGAATACATGTAGTACAGTTTTCATAAAGCATCTAAAGTCATTTCCTAACTTTAATAGTCAATTTCCTAAAATTTCATAGTCAAATTTTACAAAATGTATACTTGTAAGTGTTGTTAACATTAAAAAATATCTGTCTTTTTTTTCAGTAAGGTCAATGAAAATAATGTATTTTGGAAATACTTCATTTTTTTATTTCATATGACTAACGAGATACTAAGTGACTTAAGTTAGGAAATTACTTCAGAGGTTTTATGAATATGCCCCTGGTTTCAACCCAAACAAACTACCCAGCAAGCTACTTTTCTTAAGCTATCTTATTAAATTATTTTTATAACTTAAATCCAATTATAGAATTTTCTGCAGGAAACTAGACTCTAGACTAGACTGTTTATTTCATTTAAAGAAAAGCTAAGTAATGATGAAACCTCTCTAGACTAAATGTGTATTAACAAAACTCAAAAAGTCCCAATTTCCTCCTCAGACCTAGTTCAGCAGATGTCTGGTACCTACAACCTTCCCCTGAAGGTGGCGTACAGTTCATCACGGGGCTTCCACATTCAGATGTACACTGGAGGGCCAGACGGACACACACAGGACTCTCTGCCAGGAATCTTTATTAAAGTCACCAAGATTAAGAACACTTTCAACTTTACCACCACAGACTTGGTGAGGACTATTTTGTTCATGTTTATTTAATGACTTTGCCTCTGTTGTTGTAGAAAAGGTCTTAATTCTGACTTTCAATTGCCTGGATAATTTGTGAAATGAAGCATCTAAAAAATAATCATAATCAAGGCATTCTGAACTTACACTGTTACACAGACACTCATGTAAATCTTTATACAAATGGTTCATTCCTTAAACATTTTAATCATTGATGTTTTAAATTTCAGATCAGGATGAATGGTAAGTTACCATATACCGTACTTTATATGATTGTCCAGTTATTGTTATAGCGTTGTGGCAATTTGCAAAGCATTAAACATTCAATGTATACCATAACTTAGAAAAAAAAAACATGCAGTATGGAAGCACATGTCCACCATGCTGTCTAGAGCATGTTCCATAACTGTAGCTTATTTTTTTGGTGAGTTATAGTTCTCAATTGACCAAGAAAAATGGGTGAGCATTGGCTATCGCTTGCTGTGTTCTTGTTTAGCTGTTGATAATTAAAGTCATTATTGCTTCTATAGTTACAAATTAAAAAACATTTACAGTGCTTGCAAGATATTTTGAATAAATATCAGTATATTATAAGTGTTCAATAATCTCATTATTTTGCAGACAGAGTAAAGGAATCATTGCATGAGATCTACATAATGACCAGCATGTAGGTACAAAACTCAATTTGCAATAATTGACCGAATTCTCATAAGCTTTGATAAATTCTTTGCTATTCTTTTCGTTCTTGAATACTAAAACTCAAATTACACATTCAAATTCTAAATGCATGTTATTCAAATATAAATGATTTCACCTGCTAGAACTCTCAACCAGAAACTTTTCAAACATAAGGGCAAGGTAGATGTAGGTGATCAAAGACATGTACCCTTTATTTCATGTATGTATGAGGCTTTAAAACTTTATGTGTTTGTCACTATGAAAGCTCTACAGAGCTTGTTTGACCTTTTTAGCTAGTTCAGAGTTCATCCTACACTAAAACTTAAGGAGAAGTGACTTAAAATGTACCCAGTCTCAATAAGAGAAATGACCTCTGCGAGAAGTCTTCAATAAGTGTGACATAAAAATTAAAATATATATTACATTTCTCTTTTTGTCCTCAATATAACATAATCATTTACTGTCTAAAGTTCTATCTGGCATTTTCATTCCTTTCTAGTGTGATGACGGAGCTGTTGAATGGTGTCCGTGATGACATAGGCTGTCTATATAAGCTCACAGACACTGTCGCTATGCTGGACATGCTACTCTCCTTTGCCCATGCTTGTACACTCTCGGACTTTGGTGAGTGAGAACAAGAAATGTACAGATTGGAAATTCATAAAAGGGCTTATTAAATAGCATGTAATGGTATGAATCCATTGCTTGTAAACCCTAACAATTTTCTTACCCGAAACAAAGCAACAATGCATTTATGATACTTTGAAATTCTTAAGCTAAATTTGAATCGAAGTAAAATGAGTTCTTAGGTAATATCATTGGGTTAATATGTTAGATTTTGGATTACTTTGGTTTTGATCCAAAGATATATGTGACACTGAATAATCAGTTTGTTGACAGTGTTAACCTTATTAGGCAGTTTGTGTGATTCTTTTCTTTAGCAGCAGGACCAGAGTTTACAGACGCCCCTTCATAAACTTGGTAATTCTCATTTAATCATAAATATGCTTGCAGTGCGACCAGAGTTTACAGACACCCTGGCTGTGAATCAAGGCCGCCACCCCATCCTGGGGAGAATCTCAGTTGAAACCCCTGTACCAAACAACATTGTAGGTTATAGGCTCATTTTTTATTTGGACTTCACTGATATACTCTTTGCTCTGAGTATTATATCATGCTTTGTTGTTGCTGTTTGCTGTGACATTATACATACTTGTATAATTTTCTGTTAACATTAGTTCATCATTGATGAAGCAAAATAACAAATTAGTCATTATAATTGTCATTTCAAGATGATAGTACCTTGACTGAATAATTATTGTTAACTTCATCAAGTGGTTGGTTCAAACTAGTTAGTAGGTGCTAAAACTAAGTCTGAATCTTTTCAGTATGCTTCGGAGGACAGCAACTTCCTGGTGATTACAGGACCAAATATGGTATGTTTGAGCTGGGCTTAGGTCCTAGGTTTGAGCCTAGGAAAGAAAGTCCAAGGCCTGTATCAATATAGTTCTAGTTCTTATCTTAGACAATTGCCTTAGGGATTTATGTTAATTCTAAAGAGGTTAATAATTACAGCTCTAGCAGGAAATATAATAGCATTTGTTTCGTCAAAATTTGTGTGTATATATATAAGTGCTGGTTGTAAGTTGGCACCTTGACATCCTCATATTGTGATTTTGTTCCATTTTATGGAATGTATTGTCAAAGAGATGCTTTCAGTGTTTCATAGAAATCTATGAATTAACTGTGTGACTTGAACCTGTTACCATATTTATACAATTTGATCGGGTCACAAGTTATCATAACATGCTGCAAAAGGCCCTCCCCTTGTTGTCACAAAAATAATATTGTTGAAAAGCAATGCTTTATTCTGTAATTATAAAAAATGATTTTAGTTTAAACAGGAAACATGTAATTCATTGTAGGATAATTAAATCAAAAGTCTTACAGAACAGATTTTTATTTCAAAAGAAATCAATTAAGATATATAATAAAAATAAGTTAAAAATGATGCTTGATAACTACTTCAGAGTGGAAAATCAACCTACCTGCGCCAGATAGCCTTACTACAGATCATGGCTCAGATGGGATCCTTCGTGCCAGCGGATTATGCATCTTTTCGAATAGCCAATCAGATCTTCTCTAGGATTGGCAGTGATGATGACCTTGAAACAAACTCATCAACATTCATGATGGAGGTGGGAAATATGTTATAGCACAATTAAATTACGTTTTATTTAGAGTATTTTAATTGATATTTGTGATTAATTAAAATTTTGTCTGATGAATTTTGTTTAAACACAGTCTAACTTCAGGGAAAGTATTAACCATTCAATAAATAAAGTTAAACTAAATAACTGAACTACCTACCACTTGTAACTATTATAAATAATTACATGATAGGTAAACACACACAAATTAATTTTAAGAAATATAGTACAATGTAGATCAAAGAGTCCATTGAAATGTTATTAATGTTATTACAGCGTCATTACACCCTTTTACCACCATGAAATGTTTTCATGTGCTTTGTGCAAACTGGTTGTTTTTCAGTCTTAAATTAACTATTTTTCAGATGCGTGAGATCAACTACATTGTTCAGACTGTCTCCACCAGCTCTCTAATCATCATTGATGAGCTTGGTAGAGGTAATCTCGCCACCATTTCATCAAGCATCCTAGGGGATAATTTATACCTAGGAGAGATTACCAACATTGCAAACTTCTTCAAATTCAAACTTTCTGCAAAATTTCTCCTAGCTAGGTATGAAATATCTCCTAGCTAGGTTTGAAATATCTCCTAGCTAGTCATGAAATCTCTCCTAGCTAGTCATGAAATATCTCATAGCTAGTCATGAAATATCTCATAGCTAGTCATGAAATAATCTCCTAGCTAGTCATGAAATATCTTCTAGCTAGTCATGAAATATCTCATAGCTAGTCATGAAATATCTTCTAGCTAGTCATGAAATATCTCATAGCTAGTCATGAAATATCTTCTAGCTAGTCATGAAATATCTCATAGCTAGTCATGAAATATCTCATAGCTAGTCATGAAATATCTCATAGCTAGTCATGAAATATCAATTTTGACATCTTGAACCTAATCTCTTAAGGTGTGTGGCTGTAACAGTTGAAAATTCTGTCAAGTTTTTTTTGCTCAGTTGTTGAAACAAACATAAGATATATTTAAAAAAATTATGAAAAGTTGGCCAATTTTTTTAAATATCCAATGAATGATCAGTTGATATAAACGTTATTTTGATAGCATTTTTTGCTGAATTTAATTGGAATCAGTTTCATTTCAGGAACCAGTGTGGAGGAAGGAGTGGGGCTTTGCTTCTCCATTTGTGAATATCTCTTGAAAACAAAGGTGAGATAGTGTTAAAGATCATGACATTTATCTTCTTTAGTGCTACTGTCTTGTTTGTTTTACGGCATGTTCAAGGTTCAAGTTTATATGAATAAGGCTGATAGCAGATTTACATTTTAAAATAAAGTAAGTACGTTTTATTAGATGTGACCTGAAGGCTGCGTCTATAGGGATACATTTTTACAATTTCCAATGATTAAGGGTTTGTGGATAAGTTTTAGATTGTAAGAAAAGTGAATACTTATGAATTAAACACATTTCTTTCATCTTTTCTTAAACTATGTTGTAAAAGAACCCCTTTAGATGTGGATGATCGAATAAATAAAACACTAATATAAAATATTTTTATAAAGAATTGTTAGCCAGATGGCTATAACATAAAACAACAAAATTATTAGCCTTTTTAGCTCACCATAGCCATAGGCTGAGGGTGAGCTATTAGGATCGATGAATGTCCGTTGTCAGTCCACATTTAGTTTGTTAACACTCTAGTGGTCACATTTTTGCCTCAATTGTCACGAAACTTGTTCAGGATGTTTGTCCCAGTAATTACTCAAATGAGTTCGAATATCGGTCATCTGGGATGAAAAACTAGGTCACATGACCCAAAAATTGAAAAATCTTGTTAACACTCTAGAGGCTACTTTTTCAGTCCAGATATCCTGGGAATTTGTCAGAAAGGTTGTTTCGATGATTTCTAGCTCAAGTTCGAATATGGGTCATCTGGGGTCAAAAACTAGGTCACAGAGCCCCAATATGGAAAAATCTTGTTAACACTCTAGAGGTAACATTTTCAGCCCAAATATCCTGGAAATTTGTCAGAAAGGTTGTTTCGTTGATTTCTAGCTCAAGTTCGAATATGAGTCATCTGGGGTCAAAAACTAGGTCACAGATCCCAAATATAGAAAAACCTTGTTAACACTCTAGAGGTAACATTTTGAGTCCAAATATCCTGGAAATTTGTCAGAAAGGTAACTTTTGATAATTTTTATGTCAAGTTCGAATATAGGTCATCTTTTTTTTTTTATTGTTATTTTATTGTTTTAAAATCATTGAAGGTACCAACTTCAAACTTCATGAACTTATTCACAGTAAATAGTGATATTTTGTGACAAGTTATATAAATCTAACTTAAATATTGTAAGAGTTATTGCCCTTTGTATCTTTTTAAACAAATACATATTTGTCATGTTTTTACACGCCTGTTTAAAAAAACTGGACATATAATAGTTCCACCTATGTTGTATGGAAGGGCAGACAGGCACCATCCAGTAGGTAGTCCTATCAATTACTTTTGAACCCTTTTCCAATCATGATCAAATTTGGTCAGAATGTGTATGAACGTGTTTGATAATCAGCAAAATTGCTTTAGTTACCCGAGAGTTATTGCGCTTAAATATTAAATTTACCTAAAATTGCTCTTGTCTTAGCAATAACTTTTAAGCATTTGTACAATCATCACAAAATTTGGTGAGAATGTGAATGGGCCTATTATTGCCAACAAGTCTATAGCACAAAGTGTTACTCAGGTGAGTGATATAGGGCCATCTTGACCCTCTTGTTATTGTGACTGGTCACTGGTCATACACAGTGGTTAATTCCCTTTTTCAATGGAAGGCACTGAGCTTGAAAATCGCAACATATTCACCCGCATACATGTGCCTGTCGTAAGTTGTAACAGTAAGAACCACAGGGTACAAGTTGCTTAGCGTATGTTTTAGTATAATAGTATACTCTGACAACTCTAGTATCTGCCATTCACAGTAATTGTTTAAGAGCACATCATACTTGGCGTTCTATAAAACCTCATAGGTCCACCATTACATGACAGCATAATGATGCAATAGGCAGACATTAGCAGAGTAAGCACCTGATGTTAATGAAACATTTTCTTCATTTCTCCTAAATTGTCGCTTTTTTTAATCATTAATTAACTTGTTTAAACTTCTGTTTACCTTTTAATATTCAAATTATGATAAAAAATATATATATTCACATCTAAACTTATTTCAGCCGCGTCTTTAATGTCTTGCATCAAATTTTGTCTTGTATTCATCTTGAATTTGCTTTAATAGTTAAAGGCCATATTTAAGTATCCGATCCACAAAAAAGTGAATTTTAGATGCTTGGCAACCCCATGTCGTGTTATGTTTTCATTTGACAAAGTTTTGTGAGCAGAATAGGAAAATGTACAAAAAAAAACTGAACATAATATAACAAGTTTTTTTGGCCTTCAAAGATTGCAAAAAAATGTTATTTACCTAGTATTTCAGTTGAATGGAGCATATCGAGGGGTGAAAGCGAAAAGGTTCTATTTTCTTTATTTAATGTCACTTAGAACCTTTTCGCATTCAACCCTCGATATATTTTACTGTAATAGCTGTTTGTTTGATGTACTTTTGATGATTTAATTTACATATTCCTAATCAATAAGCAAATATTCTTTTCAAATGATACCAAAATAAAAAAATATGGGTCACCGAACATCAAAATTTAAGATTAAGATTTAAGATGGAGCTGTCAGAGAACTACCGCGTAATTTATTTGTGGGTGGGATTCCTTAAGTACAGGCTGATAACCTTTTTCACTTGTTTATTTGAAAACTTTGAGTGCAAATGCAGTAAATTTGATTTATGTTCAACAAATGCCATGTTTGTATGTACCTTTATATCTGAAGAGGATAGCTGTTAGCCTTTATCTCTTGTTTATGCGCAAACCTTGAGTGTTTATTTCGTTTCAGGCATTCACTTTTTTTGTGACCCATTTCCCTGAGCTAACCACTCTTGACAGCCTGTACCCAAATGTTGAGAAGTAAGATTTAACAAGAAATATATAAAAATAGATCTTTGAAGAACCAGACCAGTTTAATTCCTTAAGTCATTGTTAAAAAAATATTTGGATTCAGTTATAACATTCAATAAATCGTTGTTGAAGAATTGTTTTTGAAATCAGTCTTAGAAACAAATTATAAATTTGATCTCAAGTTATACATGTTTGTTTATTTGATATGTTTCACTATTACATTAAGATAAAATCCAAATCAGTGTGTTTGTTTTCTCACCATTTTGCAAATGGGGTCAGGGATTGTGACAAATGCATTATTTTGACTGAAAATGGGACTTCCAATGTTGCTTAGAAATGAACAACAATGCATAAGATAAAAGAATGTGATATTGTCCAAAAAAAATTATGAAATAAGTAGAAAAAGAACTGATTTAAAAGAATTTCATTAAAAAAGTATATGTTTTAGCATACTAGGAACCAGCCAAACTTCTGCTCCAAATTGTTCAGAAAAAACCCCACTGCAGTTGTTACTCTGGCATAACTACTTAAACTGCATTTAAATGATTATGTATTTAAAATATGATTTCATATACTAGTAAATATTTTGATTGAAAATGTATATTTCAACTGAAGATTTCCCTCCCAGTGCTTGCATATGTTTTGTTACTGTATTTCAGTTACTTCTTTGAGATCCAGAGAAGTTTCAGCACTGAAGCAAACAGTGACAAGGTCATCTACACTCACATACTGGCCAAGGGGAAAACTCAGGAGAAGCACTATGGTATTGCAATTATATTTGCTATGTTTGTACTTGATTTGATCTGATTTTTAGTTAGCAACTGTTTTGAAGATGTGTCATTCAATTCCATTACAAGATTCACTAATGCTAGCAAGAACTGAAGTCTTGTTTGTGGTATTAGTTGAAAATATCATTTAGACCATTCAAAATTAACTGTCATGATTATGCCCCCACAAAGTGGCGGCATATAGGGTTGCCCTTGTCCGTACGTACGTCTGTCTGTCTGTACGTACGTACGTCCCGAAGATTGTTTCCGATCTAATTCTTGAAAACCGTTTGTCCAATCCTCACCAAACTTTAAACACATGTTTGTGACCATAATATCTTGATCAAGTTCGATAGTCATGGAAATCGCTTTAGTCATTTAGGAGTTACAGCCCTTTTTTGCCAAAAATACTTCAAAAATATATGTTTCCAATCTAATTCTTGAAAACTGTTTGTCCAATCCTCACCAAACTTTAAACACATGTTTGTGACCATAATATCTTGATCAAGTTCGATAGTCATGGAAATCGCTTTAGTCATTTAGGAGTTACGGCCCTTTTTTGCCAAAAATACTTCAAAAATATATGTTTCCAATCTAATTCTTGAAAAGTATGTGTCCAATGTGGATCCAACAAGTTTTTTCCTGCCTGAATGGCGCCATATTACCTATACAGTCTTGCGATGCCGTAAAACCCAACTCAACTCAACTTATCCTATATGTGCAGATTATCCTGAATAATCATTATGGCTTATTTTCTGTGACAAAAAATCGAAGTGGGGGCATCCGTGTCCTATGGACACATTTCTAGTTTTGCTAGGAATGTCTGATCAAAGTTGACTTTCTTATGTGTCACAATAAGTTATTCACGTTAATAAACAGCAGCCAATGGTTTAAAACTTTAATTTGATGTCCATAGGTTATCTTTTGGCTAGTTTGAACATTTAAATGGTTTGATTGGATAATAGTAATTATTGGTTAAATATGGAACAATCTTTATTCATTTAGGCTAACTTTAAAGAAATAAAAAAAATGTACATGTATATGCTGGAGCTAAAGTATACAATCGGCTACTGGACATGTGGCCATTTTGTAGCAAGCATTTAGAACTAAATTTAAAATATATTGGTAAAATCAATGGTTTGAGAATGGAAATGTCTGTAAGAATTTGTCTAAATTAGGAATTTTGCCAAATATGATATTTAGCTATTCATAATTAAACACACAGCTGTTTTATCATGTAGGCATTCAGCTTGCTGAGATATCCACCCTACCACAGTCTGTGATAAAAGAAGCCAAACAGTTAGCACTCAAACTTGCAGAGGAGAAAAAGGTAGCTGGATTCATTAATAGTTTAAACATTATTTGCATACAAATCAGTTCAATTTTTAACAATGGCATAGGGGTGACATATGTAATATTTTTTTATCTTATGGCCAGGACTTGCTTACTCAATCCAATGACTTGTGGCAATAACTATCTATATCATTCTCGCAACTGAGTTATCTCATGATTTAATTATGTTGTGGACATGACTTACTAACTCATTTCCACACCTTATTTATCTGCATGTCCTTGAAACGAGTAAGTCATTGCCATGGATTAAAAATAAACACTTATGTGAATTGGCATTGAATTTATCTCCCTGTGCTATCTACAATTCATGTATTTTTTTGTGAATGTATAGTTGTTGGTATTTAACTTGGTATATAAGTAGGCTTCATTTGCTGTTTTTGGTACATTGTCAATATTTGTATAATGTCAGATGTCATACCAACACAACTATGTTGATTTGATGTATGTGCAAATTATGTGTTTCTCCATTTCAGAACAATGAGCGCAATGATAAAGAATTGTGTAGACAAAGGGCGGTGTTCAAACTAGCCAACAGACTGGTTCAGGCTGCCAGGAGCTCCCAGCTAGATGAGGATAGTCTCAGACAATATGTGACCAGTCTGAGGAAAAAATACCTGGACGAAATGGGAAATATTGAGGAGTGATATCTGCCTCTTGAAAACTAAAAATATATGGTGGAAAAATATGTTGTTGTTGCACTCTTCTGGTTTTTTACTACTACTGTATATTGTTTATAAATATGATTAAATTAACTGAATTCGTTTAAGGTGCATTTTCATGAATTGGAAAAAGTATAAGTTAAACATAAATTAAGAAAATCATGTAAAGAGATCATTAAACGAAATCTAGTCGGCTCTGTTAAAGTTCTTACATGGTGTAAAGCGTTGGATGCGCCCCCGCACCCCCCCCCCCCCCCCCCCCGATTTTAAGATGATAAAGTGTGCCATCTAGGGTCAAAAACTAGGTCTCTGGGACAGATCTTATTAGAAAAGCTGATTTATAAAATGTTCATTTATCCTCACACAAATGGAATAGTTTCAGTTGATCAGGTTATTTGTATGAACGATATCTCCGATAAGTATAAATATGGGTCTGTTTGGTTATAAATACTAGGTCACTAGCTCAAATCCTGGGTTTACAAAATTGCATCGTCAAATTAAAAATCAGGCTTTAATGCGGCGTTGCCGCTTTGGCGTCTCGTTAAGCATATGGCTATAGGATTGTCCTTTCCGATAACTCGATTATCTTTCCCTGAATACTCTTCAAGTGGGCATGCGCAAAAAGCGGAAATTTACTTCCGGGGACTACACAAACCAGGAAGTAAACAGCAACAAGTGAAAATGGAAAGTAAAGATTCAAAACTAATAAAGAAAACGGGCAGGAAAACCCCTAAGTACTGTTGTATTTGTAAAGGAATTTACAGAGGAAAGGTTATTGATGGGAGAAAAGTGTCATTGCACCGTTTTCCTCAGAACAAACGTTTAAAACGTGTGTGGGTGCAGCGATGTAAAACGGTCATGAGATCGTTCCAGTGGAATGAACACAGACGATTGTGTAGTGAGCATTTTGTTGGCTTCAGAGGACCTTCATTCCAGCATACACTTCCATCTATGTTTCCAACTGAGACTGGTGCTACCAAAACCTTCCAGCCAACGGTATTTTTTATTTCTTATATTAGTTTAAGTTCTTCCTTACATGCACCTCAAAATGAATTATGTTATATCAACGGTGCTTAAAAACAATGTCACAGCACTTATTTGTAAATTTTGTAATTTAAGAAATGATTAAAGAATTGTTTTCAAATACAGCCTGGAAAAATGTGTACCATATAGCCTGGCAGATTTTGTACTAAAACATTTATCTTGTACAGTTTCATTTGCAATTTCAGCTCCTTGATGAAGACGTAGGTGATGATGATGATGGTGATACGGTCAATGACGATTTAGACCTAGAACTGTCAAATGATGATAGTATACAGCCACAACTGTCATTTGTATCCCCTTCCGGGCATGCCATTGATACCTCTGTCCACCTGCATGATTACTGCATGGGACCAGTACTACAGCCACAGAATCAGTCCTTTAGGTATTGTTCAATATATATATATATTGCTTCTTGTGCTATGAAATCGATCTGATAAGTTAATTACTTCTGATCATTTTTCTTCATTCTTTAACAAAAATAGGAAAATTTAAGTGTTTGTAAATGTTTAAGGCCAAAAAAACAAACATTTGGTTAGGGTTACCAGACTGTACATGTAAGATGTGGTAAATGGGTACATGATCAATTTGTATATGTTTCAGATGTTGTGACACACAGACTGAGAACAACTGTGCAGTGATGGAAGTACAAACTGAAGAAAGTTTCCTGGGAAAAACAGCAGACTTCAGTTCACAAACAGAACATTCTACTAGAGACTTTGGTGTACAATGTCAGCTACCTATGCTCACATATGATGACGTAAAATACAATGACGATTTGGTCAGTTTTTACACCGGAATCCCTAATCGAGTTGTGTTTGAAGCTTTGTTTGATGAAATCAAGGATGAAGCTGAAGTGCGGACATCAAGGCGGAAACTTAACTATAAAGATTCAGATGGAGGACGGCCAAGAACTCTAAGTGTTCTGGATGAATTTTTCATGGTGCTGATGCGCCTACGTCTAGGTCTGTTATTTGAAGATCTAGGTACTAGGTTTTGCATATCCACTTCACAATGTAGTGACATTGATGAAAGATGGATCAACTATTTACATGTACAATTATCCTTTCTTGTTCAATGGCCATCTCGTGAGGTAGTGAAAAATAACATGCCTGAACAATTTAAAGAGAAATATTCTAACACTAGAATTATTATCGACTGCACTGAAATTTACAGTGAAACATCCAGTTCTCTTTCTTTGAAAAGTTTAATGTACAGTGATTACAAGTCTCACATGACTCATAATATTTTGGTGGGTATAAGCCCAAATGGTGTTGTAACTTTTGTTTCCGACTGTTGGGTGGGCTGTACCAGTGACAAGAAACTCACAGAAAAATGTGGACTCTTGGACTTGCTTGAAGAAGGAGACGCCATAATGGTTGATAAGGGTTTCACTATTACAGACCTTACTACTCCAAGAGGCATTCATCTCATTATTCCACCATTTAAACAGAAAGGAAAACAATTCTCTAAACGTGAGGTTCTCCTTACAAAAGATATTGCAAGTTTACGAATACATGTTGAAAGGCAAATGGAGAGAATCAAGAACTTTCGAATATTGCATGGCAATATTCCTATAACACAGTCAAGGAGAATTTCTAAAGTGTTCAAAATATGCACATATTTGACAAATCTATGGCCACCACTTGTTCAATAATAACTCATGTGTCAATGAAAGCGTTTGTATATATCAAGCATTAGATTTAGGGATAAAAACTTGTATACTTCTAACTAGAACAATGAAATTACAATTTTGTTTTAAAATCATTTTTTCGAGCAAGTTATATGATAACATATGAGATTACACATTTGATTCAGGTTTGACAAAAATGGATAAGGAAATATGCTCATGTGAATGGATTTCAAGATTTGATTTGAAACATGTATGCATTAACTGATCAATTTATTGATATAATTTTTTGTTTGTGAAACATCTGCTTTGTATTTTGTGGTTTTATTATTTGTAACATTTCTAAGAATAAAAGTCAAAGATCACTTATTAAGTTTGGCTCTGAAATGAGTTTTTTTTTATTTGCCATGTGTAATTGATCTACCACGTACTTCAAATCATTAGTATTGAATTGCTTAAAGGATTTTTCAGTATGAACCATTTTCATATCAGTTTCATAATTGAACTAAGTGGAAATAAGAATAGGCAAGAGTGCCATAGATCAAACTGAAATGCCCGACAAATGTTAACTTTAAGATACATTAGATTAAAAAAACTAGCCCCATGCTAAATATGTCCCAATGTTTAAAGGGACTGTACACCAGATTGGCACCAATAAAGTTTTTTTCTGTAACAAATCTCAGGACAAATTATTTAATAAAATGTTTTACTCTTCTGATATGATAATGGTAAAGAAATACCAAAATGTAAAAGAAAATTGAGCTATGGATTGAACTAGTGTCACCAAAATAGCTGTCCAGTGTTGTATCCACTTTGCTACGAAGGCTTATCCGAAACCATATGAATGCTTAAGCTAATATACCTTACTTGGTTATATCCCATGATATCATCAACTAGCAAATCACGCATAAGAATGAATTCTACTAGGTATACATACCCAGTAAAAAAAAATTAATGGAGAAATATGGAAAAAATAATGCGAAAATAAATTAATTGTATACTACGGTATGTGGTACTTCAGTTAGTTAGTTTCAATGCATTGTACACATTGATACCAAGTTTATGTCAGTTTTTGACAAGTTTCTTTTTTTTTTCGATATTTCATCACATGGTGTATAGCCCCTTTAAGTTTTGCACCCTGCAAACATAAGAAAGTAACACTCATTTGTTGTTTTTAATTAGCAAGTCAGAAAAGGAGAACAACTCGACAGTCTTGAGTTATGGGCCGTGCAGTAGCTACATGCAAACCAATATTCAATTGAACATCTTCAATTGTTTTAGAGTAAAACTCAGCTACTTCTTTAAACAATGGCAATATAAACGCTATCACTATCCTGCACACAAAATGCAATAATAACACACTTGAAAGGTTAAACATATGTCCATTTATTAAGCTCAGAAATACATCCCTGAAAACTAGATAAATGGAAAGGAAAAGTAGAAAAGGTCAAACATAAAACAAGGAAATAATTAAAGTAGATTTACAGCATCGCATAATCACAATATGTTGACAAAAGTACACATACTTTCAAAATACTGCCCAAAATTTAGATTTACAACTTTTTTATTCATGGTTTCAAATTATAGTAACAATACAGTCATTTTGGAGTTTCATTTTGAATATAGTTATGAAAATAACTGAAAGCAAACAAGATATTCACATAAATTGCCATTATTGATCATTCAAATGTACATGTATAAACAACACATAACTAGACGATGTACAAATCAATTGAACAGACTCATTCCCCTTTTAACACGTTGTGCGTACAGTTCAGGAATGTATGATTCAAGGCAAAATCTGTCAAGTTGACACAACATTTTCAGCCAAAATGATTCACAAAATGCAATTCTCTGTATAGAAAGACCTACACATGTCCAAACTACAAAATCACACCATTTCCTCCCGGTGATTCCCATCTGCCCTTGGACCTGGTAGTAATATTTGTGTGTTTCCTTGAGTAACACCTTGCCATTCTCTGACAAAAAAAATCATTGTCTTCACAGCATTCCTCAGGCGTTTGCATCCTCCATTTCTTAGAGGCAGGACACTTAATCTCAACCAGACCAACACTTTCTGTACAATGTGAACAGAACACAAGCCCATCTGGACTGGCACCAAGGTAGGGTCTGTCGGCACATACAACTAGACCACTGTCTTTAACTGCTAGGCCTTTATGGTCAGTTAGCATTGCTTTCGCATACATTCTCTTTGCAGCCTTTTCATGTTTAATTCCATATTCTGTGTACTTGCTTGTGAAATTGGAATACAACATCTGCCGCAGGAGTCCGTCAGGTTCAGTTGATTCTTTCCTACGACAGATGCTGCCAAAGT
Organism: Mya arenaria; assembly: GCF_026914265.1. Taxonomy (NCBI): domain Eukaryota; kingdom Metazoa; phylum Mollusca; class Bivalvia; order Myida; family Myidae; genus Mya; species Mya arenaria. Next base: position 13,418,453 of record NC_069123.1, read on the forward strand.
TTGAAGCTGTTAGGCGTTCTTTTCTGGCCTCTTGCCATTTCCCACTTTTTTGGCCCCTTGTTAAGATTTCAGTTAATTGAATTTCTTCAGCGCTTTGCTTCAAAGAGTCAAAATGATCCAAAAACACTGTCTTACTAGAACTGTCCCTCAAGTTTACACTATCATGGTAGTTGAATGGCACAGAATGTAACACAGGGAGATCTGGTTCATTTTCAGTTGTTTCAATTTCAAAGTTTTTTAACCAGCCTACATTCAACTTCGAACCAACCAGTTTCTGCCTAAATCTGTCAATGTTAACAGTGCATCCATTGATAGAGTTCAGTTCATGGTTTTTGTTTACAGAAACTTTACGTACTGACACGTTGTACAGTTTCTTCTTTGAGAACATAAGATCTTCAGATTTCCTAGGCGACAGCTTACGTTTCCGTGGTGCAGACAGCATGCTGAAGTTGTTCCAGGCACAGGGTTTGGATGTTGGAGCAAGGGTTTTTTTACGCGTCAGGTCTTCAAGTCCATACAGCAGGGCACCAATATGGTTGCAGCATTCACCTTCACTAGATGAAAATAAAAAAATTCATTTACATGTGTGCCTTTTTACTTGTTATACTTACATGTATATTCCAAAACATTAAAGTTTGAAAATGGAGGTGAATACACAGTATTTTACACTTAGTATTTCCTGGTAGGCCATGAACATACAAAACACAAACAGTGCCATAAGTAAACACCAACACGGTGAAGGGAGTTCATTGAATCAATACATAAGCTCGCCTGTTCTTTCATTCAGAAAAAAATAGCAAAACTCAGCTAACCATGAAAGCCAAAATTATGACAGTTATAACATGTGCTTTTTTGTCTCTTGTAACAAGTGTACCAAGTTTGATAAGAAGATATGAAATAGTTTGAAGAATGCCCCAAGTTTAAGTATTTGATAATACTGACAAAATAGCCTAGCGTGTGTGGGTTTGACACCTTTCATCAATGCAGATCAGAGACTTTGATTTATCACAAATTAATTCAACTTACCCAGCTGGACAGTTGCAGAACGCGGAGTGTATGCAGCCAGTCACTTTCGACAGAAGGATCCAGGGTTGGTACTCTGGTGACTTTCTTTTGTCTGCAGTTGGAAATGATGGCAGCACGGAAGCTTGAACATAACAGTGGCTGCACTCTTCGCTTATGAGATGGACCTGAAGAATAAATTATAAATAATATTTTAATTTAAATGACAATAAATAAACAACATACATCATAGAACATATGAAAATTGTACAAAATACATTATTTTTTTTAAAATTAAGATAAGTATATAGTCAGTGTGGTTCGACACATACATGTGCTTGCATCCACCACACCCCCCTTAATTGTGGCTAGCCCCGCCTACATAAAAATGTTGAGTACATTTTTCACACCAAATTATTTTTATGTCCAAGTCAAAATAGTCCCCTTGAGCTAATTATATAACTAGATGAAGTAAACATGGCAGAAAAAACAGCCTCAGACTTATTATAAACTCACTATTTGACATACCTCAACTTTCTGTACATGTCCGTCCACATAATAAGTCCTCGCCTTCAATTGACGTTTCGAGTCTCTTTTCAGTACAATGTAGTTGTATATATCCTTTTCCTCTACAGCAGGAAACAGATCAATAGTGGACTTCCATGCCTTCAGTGTTGATGGCGGTGGAAGACCCTCGCCACATGGGAGGATAAAGCGTTCGGTTGCTCTTCTCTCTCTTTCTTCCCGATCTCTCTCCTCCAGCACGCGTTTGTCAGTTATAGAAAGTCTATATGCGCCTTTTATCCTCTCAATCAATTCGCATTTAAGACCTGATACATTCAATTTCCGGTTCGCAAGGTATCTTTTCAAATCGACGACCTTAAATGGTGTCAACTCATTGTTATTCATACACGCCCCAGTGATCTCATTGTCTACGTCGGCCATCTTGCAAAATGTATTCCCCGGAAGTAGGAAATGGAGTAGCCTCCCTTAGAAATCAGGGGAAGTAACCAAGTTATCGGAAAGGACAATAGGATCCAATCAAATGATTCAAAACAGTAAGTTAAGAATATGTCAACGGGTAACCAGAAAGGGTCACGGACACTACGGACCATGGACATTACGGACCAGATTTAGGGACACTACGGACCAGATTTAGGGACATTACGGACCATCTTCAGAAACTTACGGACCATCATTTATAATGTTTTTAAACATTTTTTTTTTTTTTTTAATTTATTCACTCATTGGTCTAAAAAATTTAATAAATACTTGAATATTAGTGCTCAGTATGAAAATTGCCTTTAATGTAACTGAAAAATCCAAGGAAATTCCAATGTTAAACATCAATGTATTTTTAATAAAATATTATAATAATTTGAATAATAATGAACGAAATATGTGTTTATCCTATAATTGTAAATGTGAATATTAATGTTTTCATATGTGATCGATTGCTTTCTGAAATAAACTTAAAATCGTCATATTTGTTTGTTTTCCTTTTCATCTGTTTTAATTGAAAGGTTCAGTCAGTGACCAAATGGTTGGTTTCAGTGCAAGATGGCGTCACCAAAACGCTCGACTCGAGCCGAAAATCAACGGATTGTGTATTGAGCCGTGGGTTCAGTGAAAGTGCGCCGTTACAATGGGTTTTCACACTTTTATGATTGCCAATTAAAGGTTGCCAGTATAATGTGTGTTTCTTTTGTAATATACCGCCGATAATTACGGGTACAATTATAACTAATAAACACTAATTAAGGCAACAGAAATTGCCAGTTTTAAACATCAGTTTGCAAGAATTGCAACAAACACATCGTTTATTTAATATATGCTCGATTTATTTTGGTACATAAACTGTTTTGGAAAATATTTCTTCTGTTGCTTTTAACTGATTTAACTGCCAATCTTTCAAATTTCGTCCATTATTGTTCACATAATTGTTATAAATGCATAGGTCATTAACACCTTTTGGAATTTCACAAGATTTTATATTGAACCATTGATCTATTCGAGCTTCACGGTATTTTTCACAGTTTTATGGAAGATATAACGTCATACTGAGCACTCATATTCAAGTAATTATTAACAAATTAAAAACTAATGAGTGATTAATTTAAAAAAAAAATGTTTAAATCATGGTCCGTAAGATTCCGAAGATGGTCCGTAATGTCTCTAAATCTGGTCCGTAGTGTCCCTAAATCTGGTCCGTAATGTCCATGGTCCGTAGTGTCCGTAATTCACCAGAAACTCCAACAACTGAATGTTAACAAACTATTCAATCACAATCATATAAAAAAAAAAGGGAAATTAGAAACAAACTTTTTAAAGCCCATCTTCCTTCTGTGCATAAAAGCGGAACTCCGGAATCTGAAGAGATTTTGCAAAGTTAGATACCATTTTTACGAATGGCTGTACTTTCATTCGAAGCACTTAAAGCCGAAGTTAATGCTGAAATCTGACAATAAGTTTTAGAAAAAAAATGGCGCAAAATACATAAAAGGGTTAAACTACTATCATTTAAATGCCATCCTATTGTATTGAACATAATTAATGTTTTGGGGAACTGGTGTAAGATACGACTTCATATGATAGTAGTTGGAAAACACAGTTATGTAATTTTAAAAAAAGTTAAAGTAGCAACCATGATTTCGAATTTAAGTAATGTTCTGCTATTTTTTGGTATGAAAGAACCCTGTTTGTAGTTAAAAACAAACTCAGTATTTTCTGAACACATTTTACTGTCAATGTCTCATGAGCGTATCCATGTCAGTGTAAATTATTTAAACGCTTTATGACTAAGCACATGTTAGAAGTTAATTACACGATTACATCTTAATATCTATTTATATTTTAACATGAAGTCATAAAATGGAAATACACGAACACACAAGTACACGTTTTAAGGATTTAAAGAAGTTATAGAAAACTTATGCTTATTGAAGACTAATGAAAGATAATTGATCAACATTCAATATGATGTGCAGTATTGGACTTATATTTTCATTCACGTGTGTATGGTCCGTCAGTATCTGTTGTAGTGGCCGCTGTGAGCTGTGCTGTCTTGTTTCAGTTGAATGTTGGTATTATATAGGATACTAGCATCATTTATCATAAGCGCCGTTTGACCAGATCTGGACAGCCTGTACCCAATAAGTAGAAAGTTTGTGTCAGATATATATACTATTAAGGCAAGCAAGTGCGCACTAAGTTCACCCTAAAAATGCACATCACTGCAAATTAATGTCATCAACAATGTATTACTTTTATTCAAGCTCGTGTGCATTCATGATTATCTTTTTCAATCAGGATGTTTACATACTAGCTCTAGAACGTCAAGGCTGTTTTCATTGGTGCGCTGTTTTCATTGGTGCGTTAAAATACAGAAGGAGCATTTAGTTTTAAATTTATATTAACAGTATACAACTTACCCTTTCATGTTTTGGTGCTTACATTTAAAATATCTTCTGCTCTAAGCTTCAAGTTCGGCTGTTTATGAAACATGGGTGTTACGTAACCTTGCTTATAATAATAATGTAATCAGAGGTCCTATATAACATCGACGTTTGTCGTGTATCAGGTCCAATAATGTTAGGATTGCAGATGATGTAAAGTAAGATATTGTAGTCGTCAACCTTACGCAGCCTAAGAGTGTTCAAGGACACCCGTAAATATACGGACAGAATCAATGTCTTAAAGCTGCACCCTCACAGATTTACCATTTTTACAACTTTTTTTTGTCTTGAAAAGAGCAAATTTTTGCGTAAATATCTGCAAACCAATGATATAATACTTCTGACAGAAGATCAGATAGCAGAATTTTATATTTTCCGTTCGAAAATTAATGTTTTATGGCTTAAACCGTTACTTACGGTTTAAGAAATAGGCATAAAACATCAATTTTTGAACTTGAATATAAAAATCTGCGTTCTATTTTTTGTCAACAGTCTTATATAACTGGTTTCCATGGATTTTTGCAAAAATTGGCTCGTTCCAAGACAAAAAATACAAAAAGTTGTCAAAACGTTCAATCTGTGAGAGTGCAGCTTTAAGACTTGAATAGTTCTTGTTGAAGCGCAGTTGACGTCAAAATGGGTTTACCATCTTTTTTAAACGGGGCCCAGTGACCGAAAATATGAAGCCGAAATATTTGCAAATGTTAGAAAATTTCTGATGTTTAAAATATATTAAGTCCATTATGTTTTACCACTGTTTGCAAATAAGTTAGAAAACGTGCTTTTCAATCAGGTACACAAAACACGTTCACATTATACTTTAACACCGATGACGAGGTCACGTTAGACCCCCAACTCTAGAAGTAAACAGAAATAAAAAAATGCCTCGGTCCATGTACACCTTCGGGGTCTAACTAGCCGGTCCTTGTAATGACATATGGCCCTTAAGCAAGTTTTGAAATGAAAATGCCGTGTAACTAGTGTCAAAGCGATGTTGACTCCAGCCCGGATCCACGATGGAATTCTGAAACGAATTAAGTTACGGGAACATCTACCGACTGCCAGTATGCTGAATCTGAAATGTAAAGTATTTGTATTTGCCACTAAAATGATTCACTGGTTCGAAGTCACCGCGACTCGGTGGCATTCGTAGTTCTGTCTGTTGTTGGCTGTGAAGAATTTTTGACGTCTGTTTTCTTGATAGTTACATTTGGACTTATTATAATGTGTCTATCAATTATTGTTTTATTCTTCGCTTTGATATTTTTCACTGTTGAAACTGTAGCCCGCATTCCGTTCCAAATCAAACGTCAGCGCTCACAGGACAGAGACACAATTTCAACGACGTCATTTCCGAAATGATGTTACATTCGCATACAAATTCGGCTCGCTTTTCTGAAAAACTACAAAAAAATAATATATTTCGCCTCGTGAACACCAAAAAAAAAAAATACACTTCTGGCTTCACACACTCGTGAAATATATCTTTTGGTGCTCACACGGTTAAATATATAACAATCTTACACTGAAATAAACAATTATCCTCTATAGATGCGTTTCCTATAGCAGTTATACATTTTGAAACCAAAATGAAAACATTTTCAGGGGTATATAAATCATTCGGCGTATACAATAGGCATTAAGCGGTAACATTTATCATCCAGAGTAATGCTAAGTTGAACACTTAGTCATGAATATTTCACATTCAGGGTGCACCAAGAAATACAGCCTTGCCCTTCTTGAGTAAGTAAACTTCCTGATTGATAGACGCGACAAATCATTTGGAGATATAGTTTACCTCCTAGCTTTATCTTATCACCAGTAGCATTTCGTGCGTACGATAATATTGTCGGTCACGTATTAAAGCTCTGCATTTTGGATAACTTTATATGTTATAAAGGCTTACTGATAAGATAACGTAAAGTGCGGTTTAAAAGACCCATTATAGGTGCAGTTTTGATGTAAAGAATATCAGTAACGTTAAGTGCGGTTTAAAAGACCGCTTAGCTGCAGTTTTGATGCAAAGAATATCAGTAACATAAAGTGCGGTTAAAAGACCCATTAGCTGCAGTTTTAATGTAAAGAATATCAGTAACGTAAAGTGCGGTTAAAAGACCCATTAGTTGCAGTTTTGATGTAAAGAATATCAGTAACGTAAAGCGCGGTTTAAAAGACCCATTAGTTGCAGTTTTGATGTAAAGAATATCAGTAACGTAAAGTGCGGTTAAAAAGACCCATTAGCTGCAGTTTTGATGTAAAGAAATGTAAAATATTTATGCAAAATTGAGAAACATATCAATTTGATAAGTTATAGCATGAAAATCATTTTAAAAACTAATGACCAAAGACAAAATTTGAATGAAAATATTGCAGTAGAAATCGGTCCATAGTCCTCTTTGTCTGCTGTCGTCAACCATGGTTCACAGATAAGTACATATAGGGGTCCCTTATAATAAAGGATTATTGTTGTAATTTCGAAAAAAAATCTTAAATCTGTAGAAGCATCAAAGATGGCATCAAGTTATTTATTTGGTTTCATTTCAACTGTTTTTGCTATCTTGATTACTGGCTATAATTCACACTAACTAAATATTTACCAAATACTGAATATATGAAACAGATCATTCCACTTTACGACTTAGATCTTTATTGAAACAAGTCCAAAGTTTTAAAGGGACTAGACACCAGAAGGCCCCTACATCGGCAAATACAATATTCCTCAAAACAAGACTAGAAATGTCAACACGAGCTAGTATTAGGCCGATAATACATCACGTCACATGATAAAAATAATATTTTGTCGCTGTCTCAGGCGATTCATCCGTTTAAAATAGTGCATTATGATTTCCTGGTTAACAATGTGTATATTTAGCATGTGAAAGTCAAATGATTAGTACAGATACATATACCAACGCAATTTTTAATTTTACTTGTTTTTACGTTTCGAATTGGAAAAATATGCAAAAACTACGAAAGATACATGTGTCGTAAGCTATGTGAATTATCAGTAAGTAAGATTGTACACCACTTAATCAATTTTATGTAAGTTTCAAACAATTTTCTTTTTTCTCTTGCAATAGTATCATCTGGTATCTAGTCCCTTTAAGAAACTAAAGTCAACATTGCAGCGAAAGTTTTCAATATTTAAATGTTTGTTTTGTAAGTTCTTTTTATAACACTTTCTTTTTTGTCAACATGTTTTGCTATCAGCCAGACGGTTTATAAAAAGTGTCCAAGAGACCAGATGCAACCAGTTACTTATATCACTATTCGCAAATTGTATATAACAAATCCACTGGTCATATCTGAGATCGTGGCTTTAATCTTCGGTTTATTCCCGTACAAAGGCCATGGTATCAACGATGGCGTTGTGATTTAGCGATGATCTCCTCCAACCGACACACTCATTGACAACTTCATCTTCAACGCGGTACTCGGTTAAGCTTGCTTGGTTAAAGCTTGTTGAAAGCGACAAAGAAGGTTGTAAAGATTAAAATGGCAAATACGCTGCAACACGTACGGATATTTCTCCTTTTGGAAGTAATATTTACAAGTAAGTGTATTTTATCAAATCATTCTTCGTTGGTTAAATATGTTCTTATTTGATCGATAATGATCACGATGTACATTCTGTTTGAAGGCCTAGTTTTAAAAATGTTTGTCACGTCGATTTCTTGCTGTGTATCCCTTGTGTTTTTTTACACTGGTGTCACAGCAGGGGTCAATTCTCTTCGCATTTGTTTTTTGGCTCGGGGCCATTTAGAACTGACACGTTTAGAGAAGATAATTTCATTGTCTCACTTATAATTAACCAATTCTTGTATAAACAAATATGCATAGTCAATATATTTATTTATTTGAACGATGTAAAATTAATAATAAATAAATAAGAGTAAAAAGTATTTCATTCCATTTATAATATATAAAGCATAAATAGACTTTAATATATTACGTATATCATAACTCTTATTCTTATTCTTAAGCATTGTTACTTAAAATTATTTAAAAAAATAACAAAATAAAACTATTATGTAATACGATGTTTTGCTCATTTCTTTAATTATGAAAAATGCTTATAAAAAACCCTCGATATATGAAAAAGAAGACAAAATGCATACTTCAGTTATGAACCTTTAGGAGCAATACATCTAAAGAAAAATATCTCTCCGAGTTCTTAACTGATGCATAGTTCAACTCCTTTATATAAGATCTACATTTACATGGTCATGGTATATGGAAATATGGACAAAATATACAATTAAAAAAAAAAGTGAATAATATTTTCGTGCTTGAATATGCATGCAATTCAGATAGAGTGTGGGGTAGAAGATACAAAATTATAAATGCATGAGTGAATTATTTCGAGAGGGAAAACAATACGAAAAACAAACTAAACGTGAAGCAAATAAGACTATGCCACTTGATAGAGCTATTTAATACAGAGACATAACAAAACCGTTTATTACATGTCACCTATTTTTATTATGCCCCCACAAAGTGGCGGCATATAGGGTTGCCCTTGTCCGTACGTACGTCTGTCTGTCTGTACGTACGTACGTCCCGAAGATTGTTTCCGATCTAATTCTTGAACACCGTTTGTCCAATCCTCACCAAACTTTAAACACATGTTTGTGACCATAATATCTTGATCAAGTTCGACAGTCATGGAAATCGCTTTAGTGATTTAGGAGTTACGGCCCTTTTTGCCAAAAATACTTCAAAAATATATGTTTCCAATCTAATTCTTGAAAACTGTTTGTCCAATCCTCACCAAACTTTAAACACATGTTTGTGACCATAATATCTTGATCAAGTTCGATAGTCATGGAAATCGCTTTAGTCATTTAGGAGTTACGGCCCTTTTTTGCCAAAAATACTTCAAAAATATATGTTTCCAATCTAATTCTTGAAAAGTATGTGTCCAATGTGGATCCAACAAGTTTTTTCCTGCCTGAATGGCGCCATATAACCTATACAGTCTTGCGATGCCGTAAAACCCAACTCAACTCAACTTATCCTATATGTGCAGATTATCCTGAATAATCATTATTATTATATCAAACTCACGTTTGAATTTGGTAAACAGGGAAGTTAAATGAAATATTTGTATCAAGATCGAATATATAATATACACCTTAGGTCAAAAGTTTTAATCCAATATATGTTCATTGTAACAAAAAAAAAAGATTTATGTTGTTATAACAATAAAAAGTAAAAGAAACATTTACCTACATTGCGAATAAAATGGCGGGACATAAATGGCTTTATTGATTTTTTTCTTTACCATGTACAAAACGTAAACATCAGAATAATGGTCATAGTTGAAAAAGACACACGGAAATATCCACTACAATACTGTTTTTCGATTTATAACGCGGTTTTATCAATGTGTACGTACTGCCTGGGATATGGTCTAACGGATTTACACGTGGATATATCATGTTTCCAGCGTCATAGACATGTTATGTTCTGTTTACGGACATCCAATGTCTTTGATACTTGTACAGGTCTTAAGTTTTGAACTGTCAAAGGACCTTGGTCACTTATTATGTGAATCTGGTTATTCTACAGTGCACAAAATATGAAATATATATAATATATAATAGTCAAAGGGACTAGACACCAGGGGTGGCATTAAATATGCAACTTAAGTCAAATTTATGATCATACATTATTAACTTCATTCAATCTATTGCAAGCTATTGATAACAAGTAATCCGATTAGCTTCATCGTTCTAAGATCCAATGGAGACCAAAAGTGAATACCAGCCTGATGATACAACTGCAATTGTCGGAAACTTATATTAAATTGATATCATTGTGTAAAACGCATTGAATCTATATTACTGATGTATCACATAGCAGACGACACATTTATCTTTCGAAGGTTTAGCTTTTTTTTTTTCTAATTCGATAATTTACTGGGTTTGTCTACTACGTAAATCCCAGTAAAATTAAAAATAGCGTCGGCAAATGTATTTATACTGACCACGTGACTATCACATGCTAAATATACATACTTTAAACTGGGAAACCGCTATGCACTATTTTTCTTAACAGGCAAAGACAGCTGAGACAGCGACAAAATAGTATTTCAATAATGTAAAATGATGTATCTTCGGCTTCATACCAGCTCGAATTGACAATTCTAGTCTTGAGGAAAATACAGGAACCATTAAGTGTCTAGTCCCTTTAATGTCAAATATGTTTAATTTTAGATAAATTTACCTTTATGCATGTCCCGACATAAGTGCATTTAGAGAAAGTTTGTTGTTGTGATTTAATATCATTGAATTGATACCGACATTTCATGTTTATTGTAATGGTCTTTTTGAAATGAATTAACACTTTTATTTATTAAATCTTTCTAAGCCACACTTATGTTTGCTTGATGAAACACTCTTACCCCCAAATTAGAGCTACCACAATTAATACAAATGTTTTATTTTATCGAAAAAGATGAATAAATATCGAAAACAATGGTTCTTATGAAGGATATCGTGTTTAATTTGAAAGAGAAGTGCAGACAATACGGTATTTCTACCTTATGATATGATAGTTTATGACTGTAAATCTCTAGCCAATCACCAATCAACGGCAGATCTTTTTCTTATTTTAATAAAATATGAGGATTGATAGTATTTTTGCGTGCTCATGATGTATGAACGTAGCAGGACACGCTTTAAAATTTCCAAAGAATAGGTAGCGCGCTTCATGAAATTTTATCACTTTCCCTCCTGCGTTCATACAGCATAAACTCATGGAATGATGCGACCAATCCTTAAATTCATGGTTTTGCACGAGTAATTTATGTAAATATAAATACCCTGGGTGATAGATCTTTTGGAAGGACTTAATAGGCACAACTAATAAATTTTGTTACTTTGACGACGCCCCTTTTGACATACTGGGCAGTGGCCTAATTCCGGATTCGCCTAAATATTCGGAAATCGTTTAAAAAGCGTTTACAGTAAACAATGTTGTGGGCATGTTTTTTTTTATTATTAATTCTATGGAAAAATTCAGCATTCCAGTAACATTTTACACATGATTATGGAAACTTATGAACTCCTGGAAGTTTCCATTTCTCGAAGACGTTATGTTGATCCTATAAATCCTTTTCGTCTTTGTTAATCTAAGCTTGATTAAGGGATTCCATTTAGTTGATTTGTGGGAATATCAGGTTGAAAAATGAATATATTAATATTATGATAATTTATTAGGGTACGTAATCAAACATGAGTAGAACAATGAAAATTACAGCGACAAGCCCAGTAGTCAAAAATTAACCCTGTTTAGGGGCACAAGGCAAGGGCCCAAACGACAATGAACTAGAGACGTAAACATATTAACATTACATACACACAAAAACACAAAAACAAGCTTACAACACATACAAACACCACACACCGACCATACCCTCAACAAATCGCTTTGCCGTGACACGTTATCAAATGTGAAACAATTTTTTAAAACCATTTACAATCATTAGACTCTAGACAAGAGCGTAACCGCTGGACCACAACAATGTCGATACTTTTGGGTGTTATGTGACAGCATGCAAATAATACATGGTTATATCGAATATTGCAAACATGGTAGTTACAGTTGTTTACATTCAATCAAATGTATATATTTTACTGGTTAAGTGAGCATACGTTAGAATAAAGTTATCTTTGTCGACGACACTTTTCGCCTCCATGCAGACGGTTGAAACGAGGCGTTCAAAAGGACATTTTGCAACAAGTTGTTATTTTCTTTAACTAACATAATTTATTACTATATGTACTGACCTAAGCCGAGACGTTAGTATCCTCAACTTACCATGTTAGCAAACATAAACTCTTATGTATCTTTCAGTTCAAACGAGCGCAGTACCTCTTACGCAGAATGAGTTACAAGAGCTTGCTAACTCGCTAGAAATTCGTGTAAAAGTCGTTGATAACCTTCGCTATGAAGCAAAAAACCACACCGTTCAAACGTTCATCAAAAACTCCGGACACTTACCAATACCTGACTCTGGGTGGACGCTATACTTTCATAGTATGCTTCCAGCTTTTCCTGACATATTATTGCAGGAAGGAAACAAATCAGTGGACCTTAATGTTGAGAAAGTCAGAATTGGTTTAGTGCAAGGAGATTTGTTTTACATGAAACCGATCGATGGTTTTGTTCCTATACAACCGGAAGAAGAACGAAAGTATAACGTGATCGTAAATTTATGGGCTGTGTCCAGAACGGATTTCATGCCTTTATGGTATGTAGTGTCAGAAGATGAAAGTGTAGACCCATGCATTGTCCATTCTACTTCATCTTTCGACATTGATTACGTTGAACCGTTTGAAGACGTCAGGCAGTGGAAACGCTGGAGAGCGGACCGATATAACCCTTATACGCCAGAGGACAGGCTGGCGAGACTCAAATTTACTGATACCGGAAAGGTTTGTCTAATTTATATTTTGGAAAACTAAACCATCAAGGTTTTAAGCACATGTTTTCTTAACGCAATAAACAGATTAAGACTAGTTAAGAAAAAGAAACATAACAAGAAAATACATGCAATTCGAACACTACCAAGTAATTAATTGAGGTTTAAATATATGTTTTGTACAAATTTATAAATAGTTCAGTTTAAGAAGGAAACAGATATGAACATGTTTAAGAAAACATAAAAAATACATTGCTATTTTTGCTTTCTTTCTTTTATTACGCTCAACACATTATACATGTGAATAGAGGTAGATATTATATTATAATATAATATTATTATAATATAAATGCTTGGTTAGAGATAAATTATTAAGATATAAATTAATTATCTTTTACAGACAAAACTGATTATCCCTACACCGAGAAACATAAGAATTAACGAGACAGTCAAGTTAAGTTCAGTTAATAACTCTTGGGGATTACTTGTCGATGAAATACATTTCAACGAAACGGCTCTATTCTTAAAAGGTACCGGTTCAATATTTAGTTCTCTCACTTATTTACAGTCATTATTTTCTTTTTAACAATTCAATTCAGAGATGATGGCAACATTTTCAGCGTATTTGATTTCTGTTTTTCTCCGATTTTGACATAAAAAGTAAACATGGACGAATCTGTTGTGGTTTTTTTTTTGTGTTTTTTTTTTTTGGGGGGGGGGGATGGGGGATGCCCCCCACACCCCCTGAATCAGCTAGTGAATATTCATTATTAGTTATATTACTTTATGATATAAGTGTTAAACATTACTGTCAATATTTCAGGGCTGTACGATTTCAAATTCATTTCCACTGAGACCTCAAATTCGATTGTACTCTCGAGGAACAACACATTCTCGAAACAGGGATACAGTGTTAATGTATCACCAGAGCTAAATAGAATATTTCTCCAGAGTAACACTTCACATGGAATGTTTTACGCGATCCAATCACTGCGAGCGATTCTTGAAGAATACAACAGCACCAACATTCCGTCAATTGTTATCGAGGATGAGCCGAGGTTCGAATGGCGAGGAATGCATTTGGACGTTGCGAGGAATTTTCACTCAGTTGACGACGTGAAGAGGTTGATACAGGCCATGTCCATGTACAAGATGAACGCCTTGCATTTGCATCTCACAGATGATGAGGGATGGAGATTGGAGATTGATGGACTTCCAGAGCTCACTGACGTAAATTAATCACTTCTATAAAATAGACCATTTTTAATGTATTTATTAATATCGAGCTAGACCCTTTAGTTAAATACACACATTCCTTTCTGTGACTAAATAGATGATTATGTTTTGACGAAATAGTCTATTTTTCAGGTGGGTAGTAATCGATGCCACGACTTGAATGAAACACGTTGTGTTATCCCTCAGTTCGGCTCGGGACCGTTTGCGAACACTTCAGGGTCTGGGTATTATACAAAAAACGATTATCGAGATATACTTAGATTTGCGAACACACATTTTGTCACAGTTATACCGGAGATTGATATGCCAGGCCATAGTCATGCAGCAGTTGTTTCGATGGAACAAAGGTATCGCAAGTATATTAAAGCTGGAAACCAAACTGCAGCAGAAGAGTTCCGAATTATAGATCCCGATGATACAACGTTTTACACATCTGTTCAAAACTGGAGAGACGATGTAATGAATCCATGCATTGAATCTACATATGCATTGATTGGAAAAGTAATGGATAAAATAAAAGCGCTGCATGAAGATATTCAGCCACTTCTTTTTTATCATTTTGGTGGAGACGAGGTGCCTAACGGAGTTTGGTCGGAATCACCAAAATGCGAAGAGCTCTTGCAGGAGAGTCCTGCATTGAATGTCACACATGGTAAGTATTTTGACATCGCGGTTTGTTTAGTACGTACGTTATTCACCATTGATAGACATGATACAACATGTAAGTATCATTTTGGTCAGTTTTAACTGTTTGGGGTTTCCCCATAGTACCGTTTCCCGCGTAGAAATTGACTGTTAATATAGGCAATTGTTTCATGATCGACATCAATTTAAGGTTTGAAAAACTACTTTGCGAAGCGAATGGCCGCCTTGGCCGCTATGAAAAACATTTCTCTTGGCGGATGGGAAGATGGGTTTATCGACGGACAAAAGTCACCGGCACCAATACCTACGGACCAAATGTCCGGGGTCGAGCTATACGTTAATCCGTGGAACAATATTTGGGAATGGGGTGGCGGCAGTAACGCTTATAAATACGCCAATGCTGGATATAAGGTACATGGGATGGATTCCGTAAATCTTACAGCTACGTCAGTGCTGAATATATTGTTTATTGGATGGCGCCAGTAACGCTTATTAGGTACATCAGGTAACGTCAGTATAAATACGCTTAATATTTGATACAATGTTTAGATAAGATACAGTTATAAGCTATTCTGTTGTTGGATATATTCAACTTAAGGTGGCGTCTATACCGCTTATGTGTACGTCAAGGCTGGATAATAATTACACAGGATGGCATCAATACCGCTTATTTGTACGTCAATGCTGCATAGTTGGTACTATATGTATGCCAATGTTGGAAATTAGGTTCATGGTTTGCGTCTTTAACGCTTATATATACACTGAATATAAGGTACTTTAAGAGGCTCCAATACGCTATTCAATATGTAATGGATATGAAGTGCATGGGGTGGCCTCAGATAAATACAATGATGTTGGATATATCATGGCACCAATCACGCTTATAAATACGCTGATGTTGTATATATGGTACATGTTGTCACGTCAATAACGCCTATAAATACGTTAAAATAGTTTGTATGGTATTAGGAGTTGCATCATTAACCCTGTGTAGATGTGTTTATAGTTGATATAAGAAACATTTGGTGAGTTAAATAACATTTATAGACAAGCCAATGCTATATATAAGGTACATGGACGTCGTTAGTATAGTTAATACAAATTCAAATGATGAATATAAGCAACACAAGGTGACGTTAGTATATATAAGCCAACGCTGGATACGAAGAACATGGGGAGGCGTCAGAAATGCTTATAGATATGGCAATGATAGATATAAAGTACATGGGGCGGCGACGGAAATGCTTATATATATAGCAATGATGGATATAAAGTAAATGAAGTGGCTTCAGTAACGCTTAAGATATGGTTATGCTGAAAATAAAATGTACATGCGTCATTAATGTTTATACAAAGGGCCGAAAGTAAAATTCAGCGTAACTTACTTTAGTATAAAATGGATTTCACTTTTTTCCTATACTGTATAAAAATGTCAATATCGGCTTTGTAAAATAATGCATAACCCTACATTGTCATTGGACAAAAATGTTTAATGAAATATAGAGTTTCAAGTATTTGTTAGAATAACAGTTACCTTTTGTACATTAAGTATATTATAATGTCCGTCTTTTTATTTTTTTGTTTTCTGACAGGTTATACTTACGCCAGGCACAAATTTATATTTTGACCATCCACAAGAGCCGGGCCCTGAAGACAGGGGGCTTTATTGGGCAACACGTTTCACAGATACCAAGAAAGTTCTCAAATTTATGCCAGAAGCGTTTTATGACAACATATTTGAAGATCGGAGTGGAAATCCTTTGTCAAAGGAAGATATATGTGGAGAAGATCTGTCTAAATGTACACCATTGGAGAAACCAGGAAATATTATAGGTGAAATTTACCACAAGTCCTCAACACCAGTAAATATCAATTTGATTGACACTATCAGCATTTTTTTCAGTTTAGTTCTGTCAACGCTGTTATGAAGTGAATGTTCTGTCAACGCTGTTATGAAGTGAATCTGTTTTTCTACGTAGGTATTCAAGGTGCTTTGTGGAGTGAGACGGTGAGGACAAGTGAAAATATGGACTTCATGATATTTCCCCGTTTGCTGGCTTTAGCTGAGAGATCATGGTATAAAGCTGGATTTGAGTCTACTCCTAAAAATGAAGAGGCGTTTGAAGATGAATGGAGCGCCTTCGCTAAGGCTGTTGGTTCAAGAGAGTTCCGACGTTTAAATGAAATGGATATTTCATTCCGGATCCCACCTCCTGGTGGCAGGCAAGTCGTCATTTTTTGTTTTCGTAAATGAGCTGGTATTAAAGTGTATTTTGGGGGGATGTTCGTATTTGATTGAATGGAATGATATCTGAAAATTCCTCTCATACGAAGTGTACATAACATCTGTTTTGTTTTGTCTTATTCAGAGTACAACAGGATGGAATTGTGCAAGTTACAACTACTTACCCTGGTCTCGGCGTTGAAATTAGCAAGGACGATGGACATTCATGGCAGATGGTACAACACGATATCATCAACAATGATGAACGAGGTGTTTCCAATTTCCTTACGGGATCAGAATGGGATTCAGTCTTACTTCGATCTACTTTCAGGTATGTACGATCATAACTTAAAGTGTTAATAAGAACACAAGTTAAATTTAATACTGTATAAATAAAAAATGGACACTTTCCTTTATGCTCAAGCGTTCTACCATACTTTGCAGAAATCGAGATGATGTAAGACATAGCCGAGCTGTGGAACTGAAAAGAGGTTAGCATTTTATTGTTTACGTGTTAATCGATGCAATCTGTTTTTGTTAAGAATGGATTGCAACACATTGCATCATTAATGATAATCTTAAGTAATATAAAGAATTGAAAAACAAACCGTTTGCTCTTCAATTTTAAATATGTTGTTTTTGTTGTTGTTTTATTGTTTTTGTTGTTGTTGTTGTTGCTGTTGTCGTCGTGTTTGGTCTATAAAATTGTTGCGTTTATACATTACAGAAGTGGCTCGACCGGTCGTGGAGCAATACATGTTAGCTTACATCGCTGAAAACCTTCTGGTCCATGTTGAAGTCGTTGATAACCTTAACAAAGACGAGGAAAAGTACATGACGATTAAACTTGAGCTGACCAACAACGGATCTATGAATATACCGTCTGGTGCTTGGAGAATTTACTTTTACAGGTAAGAAAAAGCCCGCAGCATTTCCAGTATTTGTCTTACCCAACGGACCAATTTGTTAAAGACTCATTGGACACATTCAAAAAGTGGTGAAACTTGTATTAAAGTAAAAATTAACAACAATTGCTTTCTGATAACAAATCAATTACAGGTATCACAAGTAATAACGTTTTCATCGACAGGTGCAATTCCTAAATTGGTATCGATTCTTTAAAGTACATGTAATTTATTTTTATCAATACATTGTTCAGTCTTTACGGTGCAAAGGCCGAAGAATTGAGCTGTGGCCTAACCATAGGACACGTGAATGGTGGTCTGTATTACATCGAACCAACGTCTGATAACTTCCCGGGAATTCCTGCCGGGCACAGTCTTGATCCATGTATCAACAAAAACAGGCTTTGGATGGTCAGCCGAACAGACAACCTGCCGAACTGGTTTGTGACTTCTCCGGGCATGACGCCAATGAAGCTCAAAGCAACGGAGGGCGAGATGTTGAACTATGTGGGCAAATTTGACACCGCTGCAAAATGGAAGAGAGAAAGGGACGACAGGTTTGATCCCTATACGGCTCCAGAGAGATATGATATCCTTCGCAGGGACTCTTCAACTAAACCAGTGTATCGGGTTGTACCAACTCCAAAGGCGGCATCCATTTCGCAACACGAAACCGCTCAGATTGACGACTCTTTCGTGGTTTTAGAATCACAGGAATTTAGAATAGAAAGCCAGTTCCTGGCAGGTAAATGGGTTATTTAATAGCAAATAAAATTCCATGCATACAGATCACTTTGTAGTTATTTTGGCAAATTTGTAAACTGTCACTTATATAATTCTATATAGTCCCGTTTTTTTTCCAGAGATGCTAAAAGTAAATATAACAAATACATCGGATTCGTCCAAACAAATCAAATTCGAAGTGCGGGAGAATAAAGGCGTAAGAGAAGCATACGAAATAAACATAAGCCCAGAGACAAACACCGTGGTAATACATGCTCAAGATTCCCCCGGGGCATTTTATGGGGCACAAACCTTGATATCGCTTGTGGAAGACAATGATGGAAGGATTCCAAAAGCTACTATCAGTGACGAGCCGAGGTATAAACTATAAGTAAAGCTTTAAAACAAATAAAGAAAATTGTCATATGTACTTGCTAGTGTTTTCAGGATAAAAATGGACATTTTATCTAATGACACAGTATAATGTACATAAGGTACTAAGTATATTTTAAGTTATCTATTACGTAATTAAATAAATTTGACTTTCGGCACTCATGATAAGCAAATGGAAAAGGGTTTTATTTTGTAAATTGATCAACTATTAAAATAAGCGGTGTCGATATAAATTCTATTCACTAGGTTCGGCTATCGTGGTGTAATGCTAGACGTGGCACGCAATTTTAAGCCGAAGAATTGGACGTTGAAGTTTATAGACGCGATGGCAATGTACAAATTGAACAAGCTGCACCTTCATCTGAGCGACGACGAAGGCTGGAGGATAGAAATACCTGGTATACCTGGATTGACGGAGGTTAGTAAAGAACACATAGAGGACTTTGCTTAACAAAACGTTATATATGTCATAGCATTGATGTATGGGATATTTTGGACACATTTCAGTACACAATCCTTGTATATAAACAGGAAGTGGAAATACTAACAAAGATGTGCATGCAATACCGTTGCAATAATATGTAAACATATCGTGCACCCGATCAGCCTTAGTTGTTGATATTCTAAACGTGATAAAATGTATAGTAATAATTCCATTTTAACATAGTCTTCCAGATTTTATTAACATTTTGCTGACTGAGGGTTTTGGGTTGTTTGGTACTTTGATGAATTTAAATGTAGCAAAATTATAAGATATTTCTTACAATAGATTGGAAGCAAACGATGCCACAGCGAGTACGACGACGATTGTGTAATGCCACAGTTAGGATCGGGGCCTGATTCAGACACACAAGGGACGGGCTTTTACACTGTTGATGACTACAGAGAGATCCTTGAATACGCCAATGTCAGGCACATTGAAATCATACCTGAAATCGATATGCCGGGACACTCAGCCGCGGCAATATCTGTAATGGAAAAGAGGGAGGATGATATTGACTTCATGAAATCACACGCAAATTGGCCATTACCTGAGTCATGGCTGCTTTATGACCACAAGTTTACCCCAAGTGTTAACAGTGGGCTAAAATGGTCAAAAAATGCGATGAACCCTTGCATGAATTCCACTTACAGGTACAGATATTAGAATTTTAAAAAATAAAAGAATTATGATCCTCTTGGACGTTTTGAGTTTGATATATTATATTTGATGGGCAAAATACTATAGCTGATATTTAGAACTGTTTTAATTTACGCACAATCACATAATTAATCATATTGGTCGTTTTAGATTTGTAGAACTGGTAGTTGACGGTCTAATAGAACTACATAGGCCTGTTCAACCACTGCGCATATTTCACATGGGCGGAGACGAGGTGACACTTGGAGCATGGGATGAATCTAAAGAGTGCTTCAATAACACGGACTTTCGCGGATTTGAGTAAGATGCTTTTTGGGCAAATTATTAGATGGTTGATACTGAAGGTGTCAGTAAATAAAGTGAATAAGTTCAACTCCTATAAAGGCGTGTGTGTTTATATCTCGCCAAAGTACTTTTGCAATCGGAATAAATTGAAATATAGTGATGTTTTAATAACTCTCTTTCACCATAAAGTCGACTTTGAGCCAGTTATTGTGAAATTATGTAACATACTTTTCAGAATAGCATATAAATACAAAGGGAACTAATGGGATAAATATAGTACTTGTGAATAATACTTCTGGTATTTTGGACAAAAGGGGTCATATTTTTCAAATCTGGTTTTTACTGTTACTACTTATCAGTTATCACTCAAAATAGTTTTACGATGAAAGCCATTAACTGTGATTTTTGTGATCAAAATATTTGATCATAGCTTGGTTCGAGTTTGGATATGAGTTCTGGTTTTATTAAAACATATTACATGTACAGTACAGCCGCATTGCAACAGGTTTGTTTAGTCGCGTCTAGCAAAAAATAGGATGATTATACTATTTTCGGATACAAAATACTTACAACAATAAGTTCTTTCGAATATTAAATAGTTCAGGGTGTTTAGAACAAAGGGAAATCCTATCATTATTTAAATACAATTTTTATACTTTCTTTCAGGGCGATAGCCATCAGCTGACACTTTAAATGATCAAAATATTTGCTGTGCTATCTTTAATCCGGTTTGGAGACAAGCTTTGATTTTATTTCAAATATTAAATGTACTTTAGTACGGCGGCATCGCAACGGGTTTTTATGAGTCGTGTGGCGAAGATTGTAGCAGACAAGGGCTTATCACTCGGTGTCTGGGAAGACGGGGTTTACGCTAACGATAAGCCAAACCCCATTACAGACTACAAATCCGAGTAAGTCGGGATTTTTTTTCAACGTTTTGAAATATTGTCATTAGAATTTAGAAAATCTTTACTTATATTATAATTCATATTGAACATATTCCCGTCACTGACCTTGACTTCGAATAAGAATGAGACTATTTCTGCATGACACAAACAACACTTATTTTTTCATATAAATCAAGGATGAGCGATATAACTAACACTGGACATAGCGAAAAGTATTCATGTAGTTGCCTGGACTTAATTATTTAATCTATGTAGACATACCCATCGCATGAGTAGTTCTCCATTTCCAGAGTGTTTGTGTATCCATGGAACAACAGATGGGGTACAAACAAAGCCAAAAGGTCATCAGAATTCGCAGATGCTGGATACAAGGTAGTTTTGTGGAACATGTGACAAATTGCATGCTTTTTCCATATTTTGCACTTATTTTAGTACTGTTTAGGAAATTGTATAACATTTGCATTAATTAAAACATACGGTTCATCGAAGGATCTCCATATGCACAATTTACATCAGGGGATCGGCCATGCGACACATAACACAAGAGGATCGGCCGTTTTCATTACATCTGTCCTTTTATGACATTATCCAATTTCACTTTTTATTTAAACCAAAATACATAAAATATGTCAAACCATCTAAATGCATGATGCATTTGCAAGAGATTCTACCACACGATGTATTTCTCTCTATGTGTCTTCATGTGAGTCTGGCTCATGATGTGTTTTCATGTGATTCTATATTATGACGTATTTTCATGTGATTCTATATAATTACGTATTGATGACGTTTTTTCATGTTGTTCTACCGATGACGTATTTCCAGGTGATTCTAGGTCGTAATGTATTTTCAGGTGATCTAGCTCATGATGTGTTTCCAGGTGATTCTACGTCATGATATATTTCCAGGTGATTCTACGTCATGATGTATTTCCAGGTGATTCTACCTCATGATGTGTTTCCATTTGATTCACATCATGATGTATGTCCACGTGATTCTAGCTCATGATGTGTTTCCATTTGATTCTACGTCATGATGTATTTCCAGGTGATTCTACTTCATGATGTGTTTCCATTTGATTCTACGTCATGATGTATGCCCACGTGATTCTAGCTCATGATGTGTTTCCATTTGATTCTACTTCATGTTGTATTTGCAGGTGATTCTAGGTCATGATGTGTTTCCAGGTGATTCTACGTCATGGTGTATTTCCATGTGATTCTAGCTCATGATGTGTTTTCATTTGATTCTACGTCATGATGTATTTCCATGTGATTCTAGCTCATGATGTGTTTCCATTTGATTCTACGTTATGATGTATTTCCAGGTGATTCTAGCTCATGAAGAGTTTCCAGGCGATTCTACGTCATGATGTTTTTCCAAGTTATTTTACCTCATGTTAAATTTCCAGGTGATTTTATATCATAACGTTCTTCCAGGTGGTCATACCACGTGATGTATTTCCAGCTGATTCTACCTCATGACTTGATTGCAGATGATTCTACCTCATTATTTATATTCAGTTGGTTATACCTCATGGTTTATTTCCAGGTGATTCTACCTCTAGCCACTCATCTCTACTTCGACATGTCGCAAGAGCCCGATCCTGAAAGTCGTGGGCTTTACTGGGCCACCCGCTTCATCGACGCACGCAAAGTATTTGGACTCATGCCGGATAACATATTTGCTAACGCGGATGTGGACCGTATGGGAAATCCTGTGTCCTTAGATGACTTATGTGAAAAGGTTGCTTGTCCTCAGCCGAATAAGACAGAAAACATCATGGGTGTGTGTTTTTGTTCTCTCTTTTTTTAAAGAATAAGTTTCGCTTAGTCTTCGACGATTACCTGAAAATTTAAATATACAATAACATGACGTTTATAAACCGTTTCGGCTTTGTTGTTCTTTACTTGATTAGATTTACGTTTTTACTTTATTCTGGATTAGGGATAAGAGTGGGCTTTGTGCACTTTAACTGGGGTTTAATTTACATTTACTGACCGTTCCATGGCGGTACATAACAATCCTTGATAAACATACCTAACTTTGTTATATAGTATATATGTACTGTGTTGTTTGTAGAGTTATGCGCTGATGTTCCATGTTTCTTGTTGTTTGTGATTTTTAGTTTTTATTTTCTATGTCTTTGGCGTTTACCTTGTGCCATTAAACGAGGTTTATGTTTTAACGTTTGGCTACTGAGCTTGTTTCTGTAGGGGTTTTTTTATATAAATATTGAGGATAAAAAGGTTTTAGTTTAAAAAAAAAACCATATGCTTAAGACATAAGTTCACCGAGTTCACTTTGACGCAGAATCCCAAAATCTTTTGAGATTTACAAAAGAGAACTATTGTTACTTTTCCCCAGGTCTGCAGGCATGTATGTGGGCGGAAGTGATGCGCACAGAGGAGCAGTTCCACAATATGGCCTTCCCACGCCTTCTTGCCCTTGCAGAGCGCGCATGGCATCGTGCCGCCTGGGAGGGGCTAAATGATCGGAACGCGCGGAACAATTACCGGAAGTCCGATTGGAAGGAGTTCGTGGATGTTCTCGGCTACAAGGAGCTTCCTCGGCTTGAGAAGAAACAGGTTTATTACTTCTTGGAGCCGCCGGGAGCTAGGTTGGTATGGTGTGGTACAATGCCTGTTAATGTTATGTAAAAAGAGAATGTTAGTTCTATTAATTGCCTACGAAAACAAATGAAGAAATAAAGAGAATTGCTGAACATTCTGGATCTACATGATCTGCTTTTGTGGTTTGCATTTTAACCGTGTGTGTGTGCTCCTATTGCAGTTTAGCCAATTTAATTTTCTTGTAAGAAACTTTTTTTCTGACGATGTTTGATGTTTAGTACTTACGTGTATATTTATTATCATATATGGTGTTAGAAGTCGTGAAACACTAGAAATCTACTTATTTTGCGTTTAACAGAGGGGCGTGCAACGAGATTTGAACTATGATTCGACGATGCATTACAGAACGCTTTAAAATGAAAAAAAAAGGTTAACAAGCAATGCTCTACTTAATACGTTTCTTCTGGCATTTGGTGTTAACAGAGATTTGGTACAATGTAAATTATATTTTGATTACACGTTTGATCACCTCTGTTTTAAAGTATGAACCAATCAAAACATTCAATTCTCTGTGTTTTGCTAAGCTTTTTATACAACATTTGTTTGGTCTTAAATCTAGGTCAAAATTTCTTTAACATGGCTACGCCGAAAAGCAACAACAAATACATTGCTACTACAGTAGGCCCAATGAACCCATAATGCAATGAAGAGTGTCAGTCACCTTACTCAAAATATATTGTACGATAGAGGTAGTACGAGTCCACCCAAATTCATTTATAGGGTTGACACATGGACAATTCATTTCCAGGGTTGACGGCAACGTGCTGAAAGCGAACACGCGGTACCCAAATCATCTGGTAGAAATAAGCACGGACGGAGGTGACACGTGGAACGAATTCCAACAACAGACCCTGGCTAACGGGAGACATACATTACACTTTAGAACGAAGTAAGATCGCGATGTTAGTTTTAAAATCAGTTTGAACTCACGGATGTCAAGTGAATAATATGTTGCGAATATTTGCGTAATGGAGGTTGTTATAGAATATAATCTTAAAGGCAGCTGTTCCCTGTCATCATGTGCTTAACATGACACGTGCCTCTGTATATTTGTTTTTGATATTATTGATTTTGAAACAGTTTCTTTTAATGTTTTTTATCGATTTGTTAATTCTATGACCGGTCTTCTTGGGAGACGCCCTGTACTGGTAAAGACTATGAGGAAAGGCAATTGTGAAATTGAAACCGCAATCTTTCTCATCTCCCCAATGAGTTTAACCTGTCCCTCTTACATCACCTTCATCATTTGTCTTTCTGTGATGTATACTCAATTAGTACTAAACATTTACGATAAGACGACAATGGTGGGGGCAGTCGGGAGTTTTTCCTTGTGTTGAAGTCCGTCGTCGACATATAAGTGTTATTAATCCCATTACTATTTCTCTTCTCTGGAAGATTGTTTAGATTGATATTGACTCAAATTTATATTGCAGGTCCCCGGTGCTAGGTCGTGTAAGTCGCCCCGTTGAGCTGACCGCCGTGGTTGGGCGTGACGGTTCGGTGGGGTCCGCGAAGGCGTTAATCCCCACATATCTCATCATAGTACTCAATATCTGTCTATTATTGGTGCTCGGGCGTGTTGTGTAAATGAGTGTTGTTTAAGTTGTTTCTTTTACTTCAATGCCGCAACGCAAGGGTGCTTATAAAGCATAAATGCGTACATGTATGTACCTTGTACATCTATGTATTAACAATGAAGAGCTTGTGTACCTCTAGTGTAAGTTATACAATGGTGTGTGTTTTTAATGTAAACCATTGGCAACATAATGTATGTTTTTATTGATAATGCTATTTTGTTGCATTTGTGATCTGTTTGTCGCGTTTGTATCTTTGTGTCTCTCGTTCAGTGTCATTCGGGCCATTACCTTGTACATGGAGTTTTTACTTGAAATTTTGGCTACAGGGGGTAATCGTATTCTTATATCATAGCACTTTTATGAAATTCAATGAAATCGCTGATTCGATAGTTGCTAAATGGAATTACTGATTCAATTGTTGCTATATGGAATTACTGATTCAATAATTGCTATATAGAATTACTGATTCAATTGTTGCTATATGGAATTACTGATTCAATAATTGCTATATGGAATTACCGATTCAATATTTGCTATATGGAATTACTGATTCAACAATTGATATATGGAATTACTGATTCAATAGTTGATATATGGAATTACTGATTCAATAATTGATATATGGAATTACTGATTCAATAATTGCTATATGGAATTACTGATTCAATAATTGATATATGGAATTACTGATTCAATAGTTGCTATATAGAATTACTGATTCAATAGTTGCTATATGGAATTACTGATTCAATAATTGCTATATGTAATGAATTGTTATATGACTGATTTAATAGTTGTTTTAAAGACTACAGTTACAGTAATAAAAGCCTTTTGTTGTGTGTTTTGAAATGGCCTTCACTTGTTGTTGTACGAAATACTCAGATGACATGAAGTAATATCTTAATTAATAATTATGGAAGGACCCTTCTTATTCATTTAGATATAACTTTTGGTCATCTAAGTGACTTATAGAATACAAAACCATTGGCTGACACGTTGGCAGCGCAAAATATGACGCAAGGAGTGTGTATCGGATGAGTGGCATTAGGCGGACCTTTAAACAACCGCGAAGGTTGAAATTCCTTATCATTTAGCAAAGTACTTAATGATTGCCTACCTGCAATTTCATTGGCTGTATGTTAGTAAGGTACGATAGTGGTACATGTGAACAATTATTGTAGTCACAAAAATACCATTTAAAGATGAGTGTTCGAAATTGTACATGTAAACATATCAATCATGTTTAATTGAATGATAAAACTTCAGCTATGTTTGTCATAATCAGTCTCAAAATGAACAACTGTAGATATGTCTTTAGACAAACTATGTAAAACTTGTGAAAGATAAACGTTTGAATATATTTTTACATTTTGTTATATCTGTACCTGTACTTTAAATATACAACGATGCAAGAGGATTTACTTCTTAATTTCATAAGTCATTCGGAGCTCCTCGAAGGGTATTGCAAATATAATTAAGATTCCCAAGAGTTAAGTCATTAAGTTTAACTGCTAATCTAAATTACTACGCGATCTACTTGCAGTGGACTTTAAAAGACCCGATATCTGACATTGTAAACCGTTAACACTACTTCATAGTAAACTTTCCTAAGTTTCAAATATTGTAATTTCTCCACACATTCTTACTAGGATTTTCTGCCGACTTTGCTGCATTGGACACCATTTGAAGAAAAACACGTAGAAAATAACACGTTCTAGATGTTCACTTGATAGCTATGATTTAAGGATAAAAAGGCGAATGGTCAAGTCTGGTTTAACCTATTTTTGACATTCAGCTGCAGTGAGACCATTAAATCAAGTGTTTTGCAGTCATAGGGCATGCAAAATTAAGGTCCGTAAACTACATAGTAATGACCATTATTTTACTATTTCTTTAAAACGGCGCTTTGTTTGACCCGTCTTTTCATTTCAGTTTTAAGTAATATTTATTATTCATTTTTGCTTAACCATATCTTGAGCATGGCTGATGAATACATTTTGGAAGTGAAGCAAATGTAAAAATAACTAACTTTTGCCCAAATGCCTCTATACTATCCACCGCGCATGCGTAGAAACTTAATAAAACCAATGAAAGACTAAATGAACATTTGGCGGTTGAAAATGATTAAATCAGAATACATCCGGCGATCACATTTGCACAGGCATGAACACTCATTAAAAATATCAAGAATACAACCTTACAGGCAAATACAGCCAAACTCTGTATACAAACATCATGATTGATCAGCCCGACAACTCGTTTGGAAAGTTTAAGTAAATTAAACCTGACCCGGGGTCAGATAAGTATGGTAAGTAAGGGTCGTTCACAGTGCAAAAATAATTTGTTTCAAATTTGTGTTCATCTATTTAGTTTTGAGTTCAGTATTTAGCAAGTATGATACATACATGCTTTGAACCATGTGTAACTGTAAAAAGGAATTAAGCGAATTTTACGAAAGACTGTTGATCAGACTTTGACTCAAAAACCTGTTGCAGTTTTTTTTAATTCCATCGTTGATCAGTAAAACTATTTTGAAGCGTGTCTGGTATGTTTGTGATCAGCCCGACAACTCGTTTGGAAAGTTTAAGTAAATTAAACCTGACCCGGGGTCAGATAAGTATGGCAAGTAAGGGTCGTTCACAGTGCAAAAATAATTTGTTTCAAATTTGTGTTCATCTATTTAGCTTTGAGTTCAGTATTTAGCAAGTATGATACATACATGCTTTGAACCATGTGTAGCTGTAAAAAGGAATTAAGCGAATTTTACGAAAGACTGTTGATCAGACTTTGACTCAAAAACCTGTTGCATTTTTTTTTAATTCCATCGTTGATCAGTAAAACTATTTTGAAGCGTGTCTGGTATGTTTGTGGTGTTTGTATTTGTGTTGTGTTTGTGGTGTTTATATGTTGTTTCTCCAGTTCAGTGTCGTTCGGCCCTTGCTTTGTGTCTTTAAACATTGTTTATTTTTAATTTTCGACTAATGGGTTTGTAGTGTTCATCGTATTTTTTCTACAAAACGAAGATATTCGTTGTTTCATAATATTTAACATTACCAACTCAACAGTACATTGTGGCTTTTGGATGATTGCTTCTTTTGTTATGAAAGATATTTGCATTTTCGTTATCAGGAAGTGAATTAAATTCATTTTCTTTTACTACAATATTCAACGTGTTTCTTATTTAAAAATGTTTCACCAAGAAACCACGAGATGTTGTTGATGCATTTTAACATAAGGACTTTTTGGGAAAAAAATGATTTTTAAAGCCAAAATTCGAAAACACTGCTTTCGTAAACTCCTTATTACATAAACTCATATTGCAAATGATGTATGTTTTACTCTTTAAAAGGGTGATCCTTTAGAAAAATATATACGAAATTTTAAGAATTTTACTCTTTGGTCTTCCCAACCCAATTTTAGAAAATGGAATGTCATTCAGTAAAGGTCTGCGTTTCTTGGTTACTATAAAATCATAGATAAAGGGTGGCTTTAAAGATCGCTTACATGTGGTCCCCATCTTTTACACATAGGAATGTATCCGCATTTAGGAAGGTGCTATGAGTAAGCGATGATCTCGTCCAACCGACAATTTATTTACAAAGAAGGCTTTTACGCTTAATATGGCAAATACTGTGCAACAAGTACGAATACTTCTCCTTTTGGAAATACTATTGACAGGTACGTATATTTTATTAAATCATTCTACTTTGAATCGAGTTTGGGAACTAATAGAGAATCATTTTATCATTTTACTTTATTTTCTCTGGTCACATCAATAGTGCCAATATCAAGATGAAAAGCGCAATATCGCAGTTTTATTCAGTTATATTCACTATTTTACTGAAGCACATTTAATTAATTGTGTATGCTAGGGCAATTGACCAGAAGCACGGCATAAGGGTGATTGGTTTGCAATAGAAAGGGATTGACTCAATCGCAGAAACACCCACATATATGAAAATTACTGCTTCTGGTAACCTTAATCATACTACACATGCACAAGAAATTTGACTAAAATAACTCCTATTACAATACTCTTTTTCGATTGTTAGTTAAGTACCATAGCCAATCCAAAAAAATCTTAGTTACTTAGTATTATCACTTTGTTTTCACTACGAATATGTTCACGAACATGAAAAACTATAAACTGGAACATAAATCGTATATATTCATATAGTTTCCATAGTTTGATAATGGCTATTATTTGTAATGAATATTCGTATACAAACATCTAGAAAAGAATTCTGAATTTTGAAGAAGAAACAATAAATCATCTCATTCCCTTTTAATCACCTGTTGCCTATTCATCTGCGTTTTTCTTATCTTGATTAATGGCTTCAAATTGTTTGATTTGGGCTATTTCAGGTATGTTTACATTTTGTATTGAACGATAGTTTTAGGTTATACTTGATATCTTCAACTCAACGAGTTAACACACATAATCTCTTATACTTTTCAGTTCAAACAAGCGCAGTACCTCTTATGCAGATTGAGTTACAAGAGCTTGCTAACTCGCTAGAAATTCGTGTTAAAGTCGTTGATAACCTTCGCCATGACGGCCAAAATCACATTGTCCAAACGTTTATCAAAAACTCCGGGCATTCGCCAATACCCGACTCTGGTTGGACGCTATACTTTCATAGCATGCTTCCAGTTTTTCCTGACATATTATTGCAGAAAGGAAACAAAACAGTGGACCTTCATGTTGAGAAAGTCCGATTTGGTTTAGTCCAAGGAGACTTGTTTTACATGGAACCAATCGAAGGTTTTGTTCCTTTGAAAGCTGGAGAAGAACGCAAGTATAATGTTATTGTAAATCTGTGGGCTGTGTCCAGAACGGATTTCATGCCTTTATGGTATGTAGTGTCAGAAGATAAAAGTGTTCAGCCATACATTGTCCACTCTACTTCATCTTTCGACCTTGGTTACGTCCGACCTTTTAAAGACGTTAGACAGTGGAAACGACAGAGAGGAGACCAGTATAACCCTTATACACCAGAGGACAGGCTGGCGAGACTCAAGTTTACTGATACTGGAAAGGTTAGTAATATTTAAAAGTATTTGGTTTGGCAAAGCAAAGCAAACACTCAATGGGTTAAATACATGTAAGCAATATATACATATTCTTAACTCGTTAAGAAACACTGCAGGGTAATTAATTGAGATTTAAATATTTCTTTACAGACAAAGCTGATTATTCCAACACCGAAAAACACACGTATTGACGACACAGTCAAGCTAAGTTCAGTTGATACGTCATGGGGAATACTTGTCGATGAAATATATTTCAACGAAACAGCTCTTTTCTTAAAAGGTACCGGTTCAATCAATATTTATCTTACTTATTTACAAACAATATTTCCCCCAGGGCCTTGTCGGGTTTCTATACCGTCATTCATTAAAATCACGGATCTGACTTCTGCCTGCAGGAAGGCTGTAAAGTCTGTGGGCCATCCTCAGTGTTGGGGTGTTGACTGCTTCATTCGGGTGGGTAAATTACAAACATTACTACTTAAAGATATAAAACACTTTATAATGTATGTTACTTTATTACTATATTAAAATACTGTCATAACATTTCAGAGCTGTACGATTTCAATTTCATTTCAAATGGGTCCTCAAATTCGATTGTACTCTCGAGGAACAACACATTCTCGAAACAGGGATACAGTGTTATTGTATCACCAGAACAGGACAGAATATTTCTCCAGAGTAACACTTCACATGGAATGTTTTACGCGATCCAGTCACTGCGAGCGATTCTTGAAGAATACAACAGCACAAACATTCCATCAATTGTTATCGAGGATGAGCCGAGGTTCGAATGGCGAGGGATGCATTTGGACGTTGCGAGGAATTTTCACTCAGTTGGCGACGTGAAGAGGTTGATACAGGCCATGTCCATGTACAAGATGAACGCCTTGCATTTGCATCTCACAGATGATGAGGGATGGAGGTTGGAGATTGATGGACTTCCAGAGCTCACTGACGTAAATCATTCGACACCTCTTTAAAATAGACCTTGCGATATCGCTTTTGATTTGATTATAATGCGTCTACCTTTTACTTTAGGTAGAAAGCTGTTTTTGATACGATCTGCCTTAAAGAACTTTTTCAAATACTTGACCATTCTAACTAGATAATTGTGTTGTTGTTGATCTTAAGTTTGTTTAGCTGGTATATATTTATATAATCCACTAAGTATATCTTATTATACCGATGCAAATTCAGGATTTTTTTAAAAATGCGATTATGGCATTGCGCCTTACATTGTTACTTTGCTTAATGACTATATATAGTGTAGATTGTTTTAAACCAAATTTAATTAATTTATTATAAAATATTCCCCATGACCCTTTAGTTAGATACACACATCTCTTTTAAAACCAAATGCTTATCATTAGTAGAACATGATTATGTCTTTGACGAAATAGTGTATTTTTCCAGGTGGGTGGGAAACGATGCCACGATTTGAATGAAACACGTTGTGTCATCCCTCAGTTCGGCTCGGGACCGTTTGCGAACACTTCAGGGTCTGGGTATTATACAAAAAACGACTATCGAGATATACTTAGATTTGCGAACACACATTTTGTCACAGTTATACCGGAGTTTGATATGCCAGGCCATAGTCATGCAGCAATTGTTTCGATGGAACAAAGGTACCGCAAGTATATTGAAGCTGGAAACCAAACTGCAGCAGAAGAGTTCCGAATTATAGATCCCGATGATACAACGTTTTACACATCTAATCAAAACTGGAGAGACGATGTAATAAATCCATGCATTGAATCTACATATGCATTGATTGGAAAGGTAATGGAGAAAGTAAATGCGCTGCATGAAGATGTGCAGCCACTTCGGTTTTATCATTTTGGTGGAGACGAGGTGCCTCAAGAAGTTTGGTCGAAATCACCAAAATGCGAAGAGCTCTTGCATCAGAATTCTGCATTGAATGTCAC
Source organism: Mya arenaria (assembly GCF_026914265.1). Taxonomy (NCBI): domain Eukaryota; kingdom Metazoa; phylum Mollusca; class Bivalvia; order Myida; family Myidae; genus Mya; species Mya arenaria. Next base: position 13,450,970 of record NC_069123.1, read on the forward strand.
ACATGGTAAGTATTTTGACAGCTCTATTTGTTTAGCTCAAACCTTATATACTAGACATGATACTACATGCTAATATCATTTTGGCCAGTTTTAACTGTATGGGCTTTCCTGCAGCTTAGAAATCGATTGTTTATACAGCAAAGGGAAGTGTTTCATGATCGACATCAATTTAAGGCTTAAAAAACTACTTTGCGAAGCGAATTGCCGCCCTGGCCGCTGTGAAAAACATGTCTCTTGGGGGATGGGAAGATGGGTTTACCGACGGACAACCGCGACCTGCACCAATACATACGGACCAAATGTCCGGAGTCGAGCTCTACGTTCATCCTTGGAACAATATTTGGGAATGGGGTGGCGGCAGTAACGCTTATGAATACGCCAATGCTGGATATAAGGTACGTAGGATTATAGTAACGCTTATCATTATATATGATACATGGTTCACTGGGCGGTGTCAGTAACGCATAAAAATTCGCGGATTTGATATGAAGTATGGATAAGAATTGTTAAAAGATATTCTGTTGCTAAATATATTTAACATAGAGTGTCGTCAATAACGCTCATATGTTCGTCAACGCTGGATAATAAGTGCTTACAGTGGAGTCAATAACGCTTATATGTATGCTGGTGATGTATAAGGTCAGTATAAGAAACGCTCATGCTGGATATAAGGTACAAGGGTGACGTCACCATAATAGGAGTCATGTGATGGCATAAGTTATGCTTGTAAGTATGGCAATGATGGATATTAAATACATGGGTGGCGTCAGTAATTCTGAAAGTATGGCAATAATGGATATTAAATACATGGATGGTGTCAGTAATGCTGAAAGTATGACAATGATGTGCATAAAGTACATGAGGTGGCGTCACAAACATTCGAAAAATGCATATGCTGGATATAATGTACATGTGTCAGTACTGCTTATCCAAACGGTCAAAAATGAAATTCAGCGTGAATAATTTTAGCATATAGCTGTATTCACTTTTCCCTATACCATATAAAAATATCAATAAGGGCTTTGTAAAATATTGCAATACCCGACATTGTCATTGGGCAAAACTGTTCAATGAAATATAGATAGTTTTCAGTATTTGTTAGAATAAGAGTTACCTTTTGTACATAAAGTATATTATGATGTCCGTGTTTTTATTTTTTTGTTTTCTGACAGGTTATACTTGCACCAGCCACACATTTATATTTTGGCCATCCACAAGAGCCGGGCCCTGAAGAAAGGGGGCTTTATTGGGCAACACGTTTCACAGATACCAAGAAAGTTTTCAAATTTATGCCAGACGCGTTTTATGAAAACATATTTGAAGATCGGAGTGGAAATCCTTTGTCAAAGGAAGATATATGTGGAGAATATTTTTCTAAATGTACACAATTGGAGAAACCAGAAAATATTATAGGTGAATTATACCACCAGTCCTCAACATCAATTTGCTTGACAGTATCAACATTCTTTTTCAATTTAGTTCTGTCAACGCTGCTAAATGAATCTGTTTTTCTACATAGGTATTCAGGGTGCTTTGTGGAGTGAAACGGTGAGGACAAGTGGAAATATGGACTTCATGATATTTCCCCGCTTGCTGGCCTTAGCTGAGAGATCATGGTATAAAGCTGAATTTGAGTCTATTCCTCAAAATGAAGAGTTGTTTGAAGATGAATGGAACGCCTTTGCAAACGCTGTTGGGTCACGAGAGTTCCGACGTTTAGATGAAATGGATATTGCATTTCGTATCCCACCTCCTGGTGGCAGGCAAGTCGTAATGTTGGTGTTCGTATCTTCATAAAGATCTGGTAAAAATGGATAAATATTTTTAGTTAGTAATGGGCATTCATTTTAATGCCGATATTTTCATTTTCCTTGAGATGCAGTTCATACAAAATGCACATAAAATCGTTTTGTTGTTGTTTTATCAGAGCACTTAGAGATGGAAGTGTACAAGTAACAACAACTTATCCTGGTCTCGATGTCGAGCTTAGCGAAGACAATGGACGTTCATGGCAGATTGTACAACAGGACCTTATCAACGATAGTGGGCGAGGTTTTTCAAGTTCATTTTCCGGATCAGAATGGGAATCGGTTTTACTTAGATCTACATTCAGGTGCGTGAAGTATTGCTTTAAGTGTTTGCAAATAATTTTCTATAATGTAACGGTATATTATGTGTTTAGATGCCTGCTGAACCTATAATAGTTTGGTATCATTTGAAAGGTTTAACGTGTGAAGAAAGAAATGCTATTCGGAAACATGTATTACATAAAAACCTTTTGGTTCTTTTGAGTCGGATTTTATTTAAAACAAATATCAAAAATACAAACCGCATTATCTGTATTTATAACAAATGTTATGCCATTTATTTTACATAATGGTAATCAGCAAGTCTACGTATACATTGATATGTCCTTTATCTCTGTGATCAAGCATATTTCACTTCCTCTTATACAGAAACGAACATAAAGTAAGACATAGCCGAGTTGTGGAATTAAAAAGAGGTTGGTATTTTTTGTTAACGGGTTAACGTGTAATTGCTAGAACCCATTTATGCTCGTGGAGGAGGGAATGTTTATTTTGTTTTCTTTGTGTAGTAGTTTATATTTAAAATATTTATTGATGACTTATTTGTTGAAATGAAAACTTTATTTTAAATATTAAATGTAACAGCTTTGTAAATTAGCATATTTAAAATATGGCCTTCATACACATACAAACATAAACACACACACACGCACGCACGCACGCACGCACGCACGCACACACACACAAAACACACGTGCCTGCACGCACACGCACATTGGCACGGATACACTTGCGCGCGCGAGCAAGCACGATAGCATGCACGCACGCACGCACGCACACACGTATGCATACATACACTTAACAACACGTCAAACATAAGGAATGGAAAACATAATATATATATGGGGGGTCAACAAACACTCGTACTTAAAATGAAAATGGATAACAATTGCGTGTTTAGATTTTCATGTACATATAGGTAAATGCCATATTGGAGCTCATCTAAAATTTCGTTGATTTTTTAAGTATGTGATTGTCATTGTACATTTCCAGAAGTCTCAAATCCAAACACTGCTCAGAATATGGTGGACTACATTGCTGAACATCTGGCTGTTCATTTAGAAGTTATAAGTAATCTTATCAAAGATCCTCAGCGTTACATTACGCTGAAGGTAGACTTCACAAATAATGGGTCTGATGAAGTTGCAAATGGTAACTGGAAAATTTACTTCTACAGGTAATATGTATGCAATATTGAATCAAATTCACTCCTATTTGCTTTATATATTTTTTATCATTTAGTGAAAGTTTTTATGTTAATATAGTTAACCTGTCTTCAAGAAGTCGAATATATAGCATTTACCTTTGTTTCGATGACAATGGTGACTCGTACTCGTCGTGAATACCATAAAATGTTGTTCATCACATACGAGCGTTCAATGTTAATGAAAAACAACAAACAACACAAATACACAACAAGTCCTATAAAAATGGCTATACAGTACAGTTATGTCCCTTTATTGACTTAGAATAACACGTAGTGTTGATAATTTTAATTGAATTCGAAAAGAACTGGCCAAATAAGCGCTTTATGTTTTAAAAAATGCAGTGTTTTGGGCGCTAAACCAGGCGAAAGATTGGAATGTGGTTTGACAGTCGGACACGTTGGTGGAGACCTGTATTATTTTGAACCAACAAAGGGGACTTTTAAAGGAATCGCCACTAGACAGACATTGACATGTTTCTATAAAAATAGCGAATGGATGGCCAGTAGAACCGACAACGTACCAAACTGGTTTGTGGCTGCTCCTGGCATGAAAGCAAAGAAGCTCGAAATAACTGCTAGCGAAGACCTCAATTACGTTGGTTACTTTGACTCTCCACAAAAATGGAAAAGATCCGAAGATGACAAATTTGATCCATTTACACCTGCTAAGCGTTACGATATGCTAAAAAGGGGACCGTCAGAAAAACGTGCATATAAAATAATTCCTTCGCCTGTCAATATGCTTGTATACGACCAGCCAACGATGCCATTTGATTCTAAGTCATGGGTTGTTACAGGATCAAAGGATTTTGAAGGCGAAATGCAGTTTTTGGCAGGTATACTTTGATAAAGATAACAAATGTGAGCGATTGCATAATAATGAAAATCATTTGTGTTTGACGTATTTTAAGGTATACTTGTTCTATGTTACAGACAAACTCAAGATGAAAATTAAAGCCACGTCATCGTCTTTTCAAAAGCAAATACAATTTATCAAGACGACAGACGAGATTGGAGGCAAAGAAGCGTACTTGCTCGGTATTACCCCTAATACCAGTAAAATTGAGATAAAAGCAAGCGACAATGCTGGTGCTTTTTATGGCGCTCAAACGCTTCTTTCATTGTTGGAAGACAACGGTGGTGTATTGCCTCAAAGCATAGTTAGAGATTTTCCCCGGTATGCCATTGTTTTTGTTTAAATTGCTTTCTAACACAAATTAAGATGCATCCAATAGAAATGGATGATTAATTGTATTTACTAGGTATAGATGAACAAAAAACGGTTTGTTTTTACGTTTTTCTTAAAACTAGGGTTTTTTTGAAAAAGAAATTAATGTGTCTGTTAAAGGTATGAATACCGAGGTGTTATGATTGACGTTGCACGTAACTTTAAATCGAAAGCATGGATGTTGAAGCTCATAGACACTATGGCAATGTATAAGCTGAACAAATTGCATCTGCACCTAAGCGACGATGAATCATGGCGGATAGAAATACCGGCCATACCTGAACTAACAGAGGTACTAACAATCTTCTACACGTTATGATTCCTACTAAAATATAAATTAAAATAGATACATAACTAAAGAAATCCTTGATCACGTATTTTTTTGGTTGACGTAAACACGCCGGTTGAATAAAACTCAAATCTAAGTCGAGAGCTTTACTAGCCCACAAGTAGTTTATGTTGCTAACGTCTCATAGGTTGCAAGTAAACGATGTCACAGTGAGTACAAAGACAAATGTGTGTTGCCACAATGGGGCTCTGGACCTGACAGCGACACATCAGGCTCTGGGTTCTACACTGTGGAAGACTACCGCGAAATGTTAGAATACGCAAAGGCTCGCCACATTGAAATCATTCCTGAAATAGATATGCCCGGTCATTCCGCTGCAGCTATGGCAGCAATGGAAAAGAGGGAGGATGATATTGACTTCATGAAAATGCATGGTTATATACCTTTGCCGGAATCATTGTTATTAAATGATCGTGGAATTCATGAGAATGTTTCTAGCTTTCAAAAATGGACGAAAAATGCGATGAATCCCTGCATGAATTCCACTTTCAGGTAAAACTACTCTTATTACGGTAAACTATTTATTGCAATTACACCTGTACGAGTATAATCATTCAATTACTTGCAACTGTTATAGGCCTTTGACCCCAAAAGAAACTCCACACCTTATATAGTTTAAATGTTTAGTTTTTCTCTTGTGTATTGGATGTAGCATTAATATGGATTCAAGATCAACATTTTAATAGTTTGTGATATGTTTAAAGGTTCGTGGAGTTGGTGGTAGATGGGCTTAAGAGGCTACACATGCATATACAGCCACTGCGGATTTTCCATATGGGTGGAAGCGAGGTGGTACAAGGAGCTTGGGATGGCTCTCATGAATGTTTAATGAACTCCGAATTGAAAACTTTTGAGTAAGAATAAACCTCGTATATGCATTTTACCTTATGATCCAAGCTAATTTATAGGTTCGAAGGTTGATGGTATCTAGATATGTGATAAACAGTCCCTAACCTTGCATCTAGATGAATCGGTATTGTTTATTTGCGTGCGCAAATTATCTTCTTTCAAAACGGCAACATGTTGCCATTGCGGTGAACATTATACATTTTATTTCAGCATGGCGGCTCTCCGGCGATTTTTTATGAACCGGGTGACCGACGTTGTCGCGACGAAAGGTTTAAAACTGGGAGTTTGGGAGGATGGTGTGTATGCAGAAAACAAACCAAACCCAATTACGGACTTTAAATCAGAGTAAGATCGATTATTTTAGTTTTTCTGGTTCCGAAGAAAAGAACAGGGTATTGAACTCCCATTTCATTAAAGATTAAGGCTTAGGATCGATATATTTCAGACGTAAACTTATTTGAGATGTACAGTGCTTTCAATGATATTATCGTAATAATGATTATCTTATATGTAATGCACGTTACTTTAAAGTTATCCTCGAGCACTCTTGAGAGGCACAAGGTTTACGATATATTACTGAAACGGGTCTCTTGTGTAGGCGTCGTCGCACAAAATACTTTAACTTTGGCCATACTTATTCAATTGTAAGAACACACGTTGCCAGCGAGAATTCACGGATATTTATACCCAATATTTAGGTAATGCAATTTGATTCTTTCCGTCAAACGGAGAGTGGGTAACGGTACAATGTGCTCTTGTGGAAGTATCGCATAAATTATGGCGTTTAATTAATCTGTAACAAATTTGGTTTCCTGCATTTTTATGGTACAATTTAAAATGATTTTTTTCATATATCTTGCACCCTTTCAGTGTCTTTGTGTATCCATGGGACAATAGATGGGAACTGGATCATGCCAAGAGGCCTTCGGAGTTTGCAGATGCTGGATACAAGGTCTGAAAAATGGCAGTTGTGCTGTTTAAAATTATTTAGAACATACCTCAAGCATTTATTATTGTTTTGCAGTTTTAAATTTGTAAGTATTAAAATGCGCCGGGAATCTTACCAATAAATAGTTTTTGAAGTAAGATGCAGTCCATATCTTGGCTAAACATAATGTATATACATTCTCTTCTATCTAGGTGGTACTTCCTCTAGTCACGCATCTTTATTTTGACCTAGCCCAAGAGCCCGACCCTGAGACACGTGGTTTTTACTGGGCTACCCGCTATAGCGACACACACAAACTTTTTGGATTGATGCCTGACGATATATATGCAAATGCGGATGTTGACAGTATGGGCAATACCGTAACATTGGAGAGCCTGTGTGAAAACCAGCCCTGCCCGCAGCCAAATAAGACTGAAAATATTATAGGTTTGCGATGATTAAAGTATTACATTCAGACTCATGTATATTAGTATGGAATGAAAGCTATGGAATACCAAATGAAGGGTTGCTATATTGTTACTTATTTAAAATCAGGGGCACAATTTGCATTAGTATAAAGGGAAATATTTATGAACGCTACCACTTATGAAGTATGACTAAGAAGATATGCATTAGTTCATTTTTTAGCAATTGCAAATATTTTCCGATAAACGCATCATCTTCGGATATGTTCGGATCGTGACCATTCGCTTAACGATATACATGAAAATTGAAAATTGTTATCGTTTGTTTTGTGTCAGCAGGCCCATAAAAACTAAAATTAAAATTTCAGAAAGAGTTACTTTATGATATGTTAACGTGACACTCTTGTTCAAAATCATTACATAAACATGTATTACAAACATCAATTTTGACTGATAAACCTTTAACTACTTATTAAATAATGCATTTATGGAACATATTAATGACTGATAACAAGATTGTAACCGTGTATTTGATAGCAGAAAGCGCAAAAATATTAAATGATTGGTGAATGCTAAATGATTTACTGTGATTTACTTTAGCCTCATAAGGTAGAAATACCGTGTTGTATGCTCATTCCTTTCAATTTAAACTCAGTATCCATCAAATGAACCTTTGTTTTCGACATTTATTCATCCTTTTTGGGTATATTAAGACAAAATTATTAATTGTGATAATCTTATTTGGGAGTTAGAGTGCATCTTTAAAAGTAGTGTTGTCATTAGTATTTCAATTTTACGTTTAAAGTAATTTGAAGTCGCTGATGTCTTCCCGCGTTATTGGGACTTCATTTGATAAACTGTGTCCGGTGACTGTCGGGTCGTTCTCTTTACAGAATGGGTGATAAAGAATGACTGTAAGGTTGGCTAAAATAAAAACGAAGAATTTTGTAACAATTGTTGAATGAAATAATGACCTTAAGGTGTATATATAAGAAATGAATTGCAAGAGGGATGCCATTATCGGGGTATGAACGCAGATGGGCTGGTAAAAGTACGCGTGGAGTCCTAAGGAATCAACACTCTAAACAGCCCCACTGTTATCATAACCCGATACTGACATCAATCCCTCAATTTATTCCTCTAAATTTACATTATTTTAAAAAGTTATCTCAATGGATCCTCATTGTTTTGATGATTATTATTATATACTGAGCATTTTTTGGCATTTATAGTGGCAACGGGGATATGAAATCAAAATGTTTCAGCGCTTCTTACTACTAAGAACAACACACTTTACAGGTTTGCAAGCTTGTGTATGGACAGACATAATTCGAACCGAAGAGCAGATTGAGAGCATGATTTTTCCCCGCCTCCTTGCCCTGGCAGAGCGAGCCTGGCATGAGGCTGACTGGGAAAGCATCAAGGACAAAACGGAACGGGACAGCAAAAAACAAGCTGACTGGGAGGTATTTTCAGATGTGATGGGTCATAAGGAATTACCAAGACTTGAACGGAATAGTATTTTTTACCTCGTTGATCCACCTGGGGCAAAGTAAGTAGGTTTAGTGAATAATCAACCGAATAGTTATTTGGTATTGAAAACCTTTATATAAGTTTATGTTACTTCTGTGCGTACAATTTATGTTTAATTAAACTTACTCATGCGGAACATTTGTGCTAAAAAAATGAGTCTTTTTCTATTTAAAATCATATCTTTTTTGTATAACATACTATCAGGGTTTTGATTTGTTCTGATACAAGGGTCGTGAACAAGGTTCTTACAACTAATGTGCGTTACCCGAACCACACAGTTGAACTGAGCAGAGACGGTGGCAAGGTGTGGCAGACGTTTCAAGAACAGGAACTTCCGTTGGGTGAACATGAGATCCATTTTCGAACCAGGTATGATCTTTATGTATCATCATGTACCCTTTGTCGTTAAGTTTTCCCTTGGTGTTTATGTTTGTGTATGTAGTGTTTACACGTTTGTGTATTAAGTTTATGTTTATGTCGTTAAGGCTCTTTGCTTGAGCCTCTTAACAGAGTTTTTTATGTTCCTTGGCTGTAGTTTTTTAAAGATTTAAAATAAAATAAAAATTAATATTTTGTAGTGCATCCAAAATTTTTATGCAAATGTAAAATACATGGTCAGTACTATACTTATGTTAAAATAGCACTACAGCAACACAAGTAACTACTGGTCTGTCACCTCATCCATTAGCAAACAGTATATCCTTATAGAAAACGTATACTGACGTATAGTGTGATATTACTATACGCATTTTGCATCAAAGGTGCATATATACTAGTCTTATAAATATATTATTTCGTGCGCACGTTTTGATTAATACAAAGAAAATTGGTGATCAAAATAACAACATGTGTAACATTCTGAATGATGGAGCGTACTATTAATGCATATAAAATACTCTGAAATAAGTTACACATAAAGGAACAAAATGGTTATAGTTCATTTTCTGTTTCGCAACTCACGGACACCCCTTTAAATGTGGCATAAATGACATTTTTGTTTGGGGGCTATAAACTGCTGCTAATTGTTTTTTATTCACATTCGAAATTGTTTTGAGTTTATTTAATTCAGGTCACCAGTACTTGGTCGATACAGTCGCGCCGTGAAGATGACCGCTCATGTCAGTGGTGAGCATATTTATCATTATTATTCTATTATTTCGTTATTATGGGCCTTCAACATAACAGAAAAAAGCAATTCGAAACAAACGTATTAAGTTAGACTACTACTGTTTTGTGTTCATGCTTTGAATGGTCACTCTTTTTAATCTGGAGTGTATTTGCTTTATCAGGCCATTCCAAACTTATATTATGTTAAGCGTCAGGTTAAAGTATAAACATGTACCAACCAGGGAACGTTTCATAAGGCTTCTTCCTGAAAAAAAATGAAGTAGTGAAAAAAAAAACTTAAACAACGAATATATCATTTACCCTCCATTTTACATCAAACTGACTCTACCAAACTTTTTCCAAACTTTTGGATCTTTTTCTTGCCAATTTTCATATTGCTGGTGTAAAACATTGTAAGCTTTCTTAAATTTGACTTAGATAATTATTTCAATAACCTTTTTTACTAAGATGCTTTATGAAAATATCCCAAGGCATAACAAAAACGGAGAGAAAAACAAAATGGTCATACCAAAATAAATTTAACCTCCTTGAGATATGGCGCTCGGAAAAGGAATCAGGCTATGCGAAACATAAAGACCACACGTTGCACATGAAGGCTCATAAATAACTTGAGGTTACTTTAACTTTTATTTCAGTTATTTTTTGAATACCTAAAACCTACCAACTACAGAACGTTAGACATATTTCAACTTGGCATGTCCTTTAACGTCCGACCATTAAGTATTGTCATTTTTTAAGCCTCGGGCGTTTAAAGACTGTTTACTATGATAATGAGAGAATATACTCCTATCCTAGCATACACTATATTCACTCTTTGTATCACTTTAAACGATAGGGTCAGTTGTCTTGTCAGTCATACGAACGGTGGATGTTGTTGATTTTAGTAACTGTTTCAAGCAACTTAAAATAAGTGGGAGGCAATCTACAAATCTAAGTTTATGGAGTATTGTGAAATAACATTAAAAAAATTTTTTAACGTGTTACCAGAAGCTAGTATAATGAAGTTCATTTTACGAAAAACATGGATTTCAAGTCTAGTTTACCTTGTACTCATAGGTAAGAGACTATTAGTTGAGACTTAACTTTAATTCATTTCATATAGTACATGTGTATGTTCTAAACATCAAATTTAGATGTTAAAAATAAAATTACTCAGACAACAAACATATGGCTCATGTAACATGTTTCTTGTTGTGATTTTAATGTGTTCTGTCTTTGGTGTAAGCCCTGTGCCATTAAACGGAGTTTGTTTTTGTAGTTTTCCATATGAATATTAGTTCCTTTATACATTGTTTATTTGAATTCATATTTATATGTTATTGGAAGTAAATTATAATACACAATATAATAAATATCAATAATAAACAACGGATGCTTTTAAAGGAACTAATGTAATAAAAAATTGTATGATTTAAATTTATACATCGCTAATCCGAAATTGTCGGGACCCAGATATGAGACTATCGAGTTAGAATTCAAAATTAACAAATAGTAATGAAATACAAAATCGGGACTGTAAATTTTCCTTTGAAATAGAAAATTTGGATCAGTGATTAAACATTTGGAAAGAAAAAGGAATAAAATCGAGACCGGTAATTAAATATACAGTTAAAGAAATGTTACATTGAAATGTTGATTTTATTTTCATTAAAACAAGAGTTTACAAAACAATAATATATTCAAATATTGTTTAAAGAATGATGTAGTGAATGAAAAGGTAGCACTCAAAAATTAGTGGTTGTTTATATATTTGCGTACCGTATTCATGTTAATAATCTGGCTTATGAACTTTTCATTTGTTTCCGTAATGCCCAAGTATTTAAATATGTTTTTTTTGTGTATATTTTAAAATTAGTTCAGAAAGCTATGGTTAATAAATAACTAGTATATTATATTCAATTGTTGTCAGTTTAATTTAGTGCTCTCGATAAATTTGAATTAAAACTGTTAAACTTTGATATGCTTTGGTTTTATTGGAGATCAAAAATGCTTTCAATTAATAAATGAAATTAAATTTTACTTTAAACCATCAATGTGCACGTGCTGTTAGTGGATTATTGGATGCATGATTAACAAATGAAGACGAAAGGAGTCGAAAGAAGTCGCTCTGAACAATATCGGTACAGTGTATATGCGCCATATACATAATAATTTATATGATCATTTATATAAACGTTATAATTAAATATTTACACCGCAAATTCCATTCCTTAAATGAACTGCCTTTCGGCAATTGCGTTTTTCAATCGATGAACGCAACATCTTCGGATATGTTTGGATCGCAACAGGTTGCAAAACAATATACATGAAAAATATTGATATTGTTATTGTTTGTATTGTGTCAGCAGGTCCCGTAAAATATAAACCAACATTTTAGAAAGTATTTTTTTAATTTTAAATGAATTGTTGCCATAAGAGTTTGAATTTGACGTTTAAAAGTGATTTAAAGTGGCTGATCTTTTCCCGCGTTATTGTGACGTCATTTGAAAAAATGCTTCCGGTTACAATCGGGTCGTTCTATTTACAGAATGATGGGTAGGAAAGAGCTACTGAATTGATTTTTCATGAAATGAAGTATTTTTAACAACTATTGAATGAAATAATGAACTATTGGTGTAAATATAAGTAATGAATTGCGGGGTTGATGTCATTATCGGGGATATGAACGCAATTGGGCTGGTCAAAGTACGCATGGTGTCGGATTCCACACACTTCGACCAGCGCAATTGCGTTCATACCCCGATAATGACATCAAGCCCGCAATTTATTCCTTAAGTATTGACGTTTGTATACACAATTGACATAACGGTATAGCAGTATCGAACACAGATAAGCGCCTTTCGTGAGAAATGTCGGACAAAACGAAAAGCAGCATGATATGCAGGGTGGATGGTTATCATGGCTTTTCGTTTTAAAAAATGTGTTCCTGTCTAGCTCAAGCGCTTGGGCTACAGAGAAGGGGTGTTGCGAACCCCGGTATTGAAACTTCTAGTACTGCAAACAATGACATATAGGATTATAGCAAAGGCCATAGACATGAAAATGACAGGAATAAATTACAAGCTTGTTTAACTTAGAATATCGAAGGTCTTAGACAAAAATCCTTGTTCCACATTTTATTGGTTTATTCAAGTATGATTATATTGGTGTGTAGACAATAGCTATGACAATTCAAGCATTTCTAACGATAGAGCTGTAAATAAAATGGGGCGAATATTATTAGCATTATGGACTGTCAATAGTTATGACACGCAAAAAGATTCAGCAAACACTCACTTTTTAAATAACTCAATAATTATACGTGTGATTCATCTAAAAAATGTTTTCCCTAGATTATTTTACCTTAGCTAATAAAAGTAAAGAACAATATACTTTTGAAAGAAAATAAATAATTGTTTCAATGGATTTCAATCATCCTTGACAATACTTTATAAATTATAAATGCATGATAAATGTGATTTATTAGAAAAGTGTGAATTGGTTTGATGTGTTTGTCAACGAAGTACGAAACAGAAACTTGACACTTAGGTTCATACTTCAAAATATAAGGAGGACACGGTTTTAAATGGATTTTTTTGTATACTTCTTCAACTCAAAGTTGGATTAGATGATAGTGAGTACCAAACTTTATGATGAACGTGATGATTTAAATTTCAAAATAAGAATTTCCCTTTTTTTAATTTGAGATGTTCCTAGTTCACAATAATATGGTGTTTCGTTTTTATTGCACTGTTGATAAGATTTGCTAGAATATGTACAGACGACAAAAATTTTAGCTCAACCAGTACACTTATGACTGAAAAACACTTCTAAAACAGGGTTTCAACTATCATAAAATAAGGAAAAACATTTCTAAAAATGTTATAGGTCATTCTAATATTATATCAAAGTACAATAGTAGTCTTATATCGCTGATTGCTAATAGTATCAATCATCTCAATTTTATGGTGATGTTTTAACAAAAAATCGTAAAATTAAAATGTTTTCAGCAGCTAGTTAGGCAGATAGACTCGATGAATAGCTTGGATTGTATTTTAACCGTGGATATAATGGCAATGCGTTGAAGAGTACTTGCCTTCTGTTTTAAATGATGAATATAAGGTTGAATATGGCGTTCTTTTTAAAACTAAAGTTCAGCGCTTTAATTTTTTGAAAATTTTGCAGATTCATGTTTTCATGTAAACTTTTACCAAGGTAATCATTTAGAAGAAAAAAATAGCTAATACATGTCGTTTTTATTTTTCATCATCATATTTTTTGTTTGTTTCCAGTTTTAGTACAATGATACTTTTTATTATGAAACTCTATGATGACACAGTTTAAATCTTTTATTTGTTAGGGCAGACTGTGTCTGATTCTCATAGTTTCAAACAATAACTGCATCGTAAGTTTGCATTAGGTACCTTGAATTATATTCCCTTGTCTGCAGATATATTAGGATCCCTTATCATTTAAGTACTTGGGGGTTACCTAAGTTTAAGATCATTTGTTTAATAATTAAGTTTCCTGAAGTCAATGAATAATCAATAAAATGAACACTGTTTTCAGGATTGTTGGGATAAGATAGAGGTTGTGCATGGGTTTAACCCCCCAGTAAATTTATTTTACTGACCGTCCCAAGGCGGTACCTAACAATCCTTGATAATCACACTTAGGTATTACATAGTATATATGCATTGTGTAGTTTGTGGAGTTCATGTAGAACGTTTACAATATACCGTATTATATGCCTACAGACAACCTATATCTACATCAATGTTTTCGCCATCGTTATTAACAGAATATGTTAATTGTTTGGTTATTCATTTAGATCATATCAAAGGCCTTAACCAGGGGGAACTTGATGAGTTAGCGTCCAGTCTGCAGATTCGTGTCAAGGTCCTTGACAATCTGAGAAATGATGGGAACAGGCATATCGTGCAAACAACCCTAAAAAATATCGGACAATCACCGATTCCTGATGTAGGATGGACGCTTTATTTCCACAGCATGTTATTGGCGTTCCCTGACAGTTTTCAACATGAACACAATAAAACAGTTGACATGGACATTGAAAAAGTTCAGTTTGGAGTAGTCCAAGGTGATTTGTATTATATGAAGCCAATCCTGGGTTTTGCTCCGATTTCACCAGGCAAAGAGAGGGTGTATAATATTATCGTTCAGCTTTGGGCGGTTTCAAAGACCGATTTTATGCCATTGTGGTATGTTTCATCTGACACTGAGGGTGTCACACCACGTGTTGTTAAATCAACATCGTCTTTTGATCTTGATTATGTGGAGGATTTCGGTGACATAAAGCAATGGAAACGCAGTAGGGCTGACCGGTATAACCCATACAGCCCGCAAGATCGTTGGTCGAAGTTCCGATTTTTAGGAAACCAAAAGGTAGTACTAAACAATATATATATAATTAATCAAATCAAGAAATATTTTATATATGATTGCTTATCCATATAATGAACAAAAATCGAATAATTGCAATTTCTTAAGATACGTACACGAAGCCATTTCTTAAGTTGGATAAAACGAGGCACTTATTCATTTTTAAGGGTTTGACCTAATAAGTGTTATTTCCAATTTAAATATACATGTACATCTCTGACATTTAATAACTTTATCAGCTCTTATATAATATAAAAAGTTTTAGAAGGACTACTGTCTTTCATCTTCATCAAAAAAACAATAAATAATTGATGTTTTTCTTGGATGAATTTTGTAAGGAATCGGTTGTCATACCTACCCCTAAGAAGATAGAACGTCAGGAAGATGGACCATTTATTATGTTTGATTATTCGTGGAAAGTGTTTGATGTTAATGGATCTTTCAGCGAAATTGCTAAATATATGAAAGGTTTGACATTCTTATCGTCAGCTGTATGTTAGTATTTGTTGTATTTCAATTATCCTTTATTTTGAAGTTAATCTAACCAATAGTTGTTTTCTTTACACCAATAGTTGTTTCCTTTACATTTTAAATCTGTTTTTGTTTTACAGAAATGTTCAAAGTTGATTCCTCAGTAAGTGATGGGCGAAATTTAATTAAGCTTATTAAAAACGCCACACTGCCTGGACAAGCATACTTATTGCAGATTGAAGCTGAAAACCAAAATATTGTTTTACAAAGCAGTACACCTCAAGGCATGTTCTATGCTGTACAGTCCTTACGAGCCATAATCGATGACACGAATCGAGTCAACATTCCTTCAATGACACTTGAGGACGCCCCGCGATACGAGTGGCGAGGTATGCACTTAGATGTGGCGAGAAACTTTCACAGTCTTGAAGACGTGAAAAGACTTATTAAAGCCATGGCCATGTACAAAATGAATCTACTTCATCTACATCTCACTGATGATGAGGGATGGAGAATAGAAATTCCTGGCCTTCCAGAACTTACTAAGGTATGAAATCTAAAAGGTGTCATTCAGCATTATGACTTTCATTCCTGTCTAACATTGTCATTTGATCTATAATACTATATATGGTATATATTTCCAGATTGGAAGTCGTCGATGTCACGATTTAAATGAAACACAATGCATTATACCACAATTTGGATCAGGTCCATTTGCCGATTCCTCTGGTACCGGTTATTACACGACGGCGGAATACAAGGACTTGCTTAGATTCGCTAAGAAACACTTTATAACGGTTGTTCCTGAGTTCGATACACCTGGACACTGTCATGCAGCTGTTGTGTCCATGGAATGTAGATACAATAAATTCAAAATGACTGGAGACGATACTTCTGCAAACGAATATCGACTTGTTGACCCAGAGGATGTATCATTTTATAGATCAGTTCAAAACTGGCGGGACAATGCTATTAATCCATGTATTAATTCTACATATAAGTTCATAGCGAAAATAATTGATGAAATAAAAAGCATGCACCAGGACATACAACCACTAGTTACATACCATTTTGGCGGGGATGAAGTTGCAAAGGAAGCATGGACACACTCGCCTATGTGTCAGAAGTTTTTAACAAGCAACCCGAAATATAATGTCACACATGGTAAGTAGCCTAAACGATTTTATTGAATATATTTATGTTAAATATAAATATTTATATAAATATTTATATAAGTATATATACATATGTTAAATTGTTCTGCACATAGTGACGTTATGTGTGTCTAGTTCAGTGTATGTAAGCCTTACGACAATGTGCCTCTAAAGATTCGAAGCCTCAAAATGTCCTAGTATACCAAAATAAATGTTAATCGTTTTCGTTTCACCTTGTCTCATTTTCGTTCAACGCCTGTATATCTCATGTGTCAACGATTTGTGTCTTTTACTTGACACTTAAGGTTTGAAGAATTACTTTGTTACGCGGGTTGCTGAAATAGCAGCTGCAAAAAATGTTAAGCTTGGCGGATGGGACGATGGGTTCCTAAATGGACAATCCAGTCCAGAACCTATTCCGATCAGTGAATTTTCCAACGCTGAGTTGTTTGTCAATACGTGGAACAACATCTGGGAATGGGGTGGTGGAAGCAATGCATACAAATTTGCCAATGCTGGATTTAAGGTTAGTCATTCTGTTTGTTTTTCTATTTAACCATTCCTACATGTTTGTATAGAAAAATAAGTAAAATAAAAAATAAACATGAAAAGAAAACGTAATTGCGTTTTTCTGTTATTTCAGGTAATACTCACCCAAGCGACCAATTTGTACTTTGATCATCCACAAGAGCCGGATCCCGAAGAGAGGGGACTTTACTGGGCGACCCGATTTACAGATACTAAGAAAGTGTTTCGGTTTATGCCCGAGTCCTTGTATGATAACATTTTTGAGGATAAATCAGGGGGACCTTTATCAAAAGTTGAAATATGTGGAGAGGACATGTCTAAATGCACCCTTCTGGAGAAACCAGAAAATGTTATTGGTATGTTTTATTGTTGCTTTATGCATGGCATTTTATGACCGTCTAATTTTTATGGTGTATACGCAGAATAGGAAAAAAAGTATTATCGTTGTTTCAATGACATTTCAAATATTTTTTTCACATTTCACTTCTTTTTGTGTTGAAAACAGTTTTGTATGTGTCATTGATACTTCTACTTTCGTTTTATTTGTATTAGGAATGCAAGGTGCATTGTGGAGTGAGACTGTAAGAACAAGTCAAAACATGGATTATATGATATATCCTCGACTGCTTGCGTTAGCTGAAAGATCATGGCATAAGGCCTCTTTCGAAGATCAAAGTGACAATATTGAAGTTTTTGAAAACGAATGGATTTCATTTTCGGAGGCGCTTGGATTGAGAGAATTTAAACGTCTTGACGATCTTGGCATATCATTTCGTGTTCCACCTCCTGGTGCAAGGTACACTCCATGCATTCAACTTGTATGAGCTTTAGGATATTAAGCATTATGAAGATAAATATTTTTATATTAAACAATGTAGTAGCCATAAGCAACATTTTATTTGTGGTAAGTTCAGATTTAAGAATAAAGTGTCATGATTTATTGTTTCCATACTGACAATTTCGACATTTTTTTAAAAAAAATGATATATTAAAAAAGCATTTTTGGCAAGCAACGTTTTTTTATATTTGTAGGCTATTGGAAAATGGAGAAATGCAAGTCTCAACCACATATCCTGGACTCGGGGTTGAAGTGAGCAAAGACAATGGCACTACCTGGCAACAAGTGCCTGAAGAGATCGTCAACAATCCTAATCGCTCCAGAGTGGTTAAATCTGAAGGCGATTGGCATTCTGTTAAACTGAGAACCACATTTAGGTAACAACCTGTACTATTACGTGGTAATGATTAAAATTAAGCTTGTAATTGTATATAATTCAAATGCTTATATTCGGCTATTCGATGTTAGAAACTCTTTTTTTTTCTAGGAATGGTGATAAAACGAGGTACAGCCGTTCAATAACGCTCAATAAAGGTATTTCTTCCTTGAATATTTTATCAAATGTGTTTCATTTGTATCTCGCTATCGATCGATCTCGGTAAGACATTTTTCAGTAATATGTGTTTTTGATATATGTCGCTTATAAATTAGATAACGATACGCTTAAATCAAATTAGATCAAACACATAACATGTAAAATATATTGTTGTTTTTGTTATCGTTGTTGTTGTTGTTGTTGTTGTTGTTGGGTAGTGGTGGTGGTGGCGGTGGTGGGGGTATTATTGTTGTTGCTGCTGCCGTTTTGTTTAAATAAAAGGTACAACTTGCTGTTTTAATGCATTACAGAAGTCGCTCGTCCGGTGGTGGAGCAATACATGTTGAATTACATCGCTGAAAACCTTCTTGTCCATGTTGAAGTGATAGATAACCTTAACAAAGACTACAATAACTATATGACGGTTAAGCTAGAGCTGACCAACAACGGTTCTATGAATATACCGTCTAGTGCTTGGAGAATTTACTTTTACAGGTAAGATTTATATATATCCTATAAAATAAATGGGTTAGGCTATTTCTAAACATTATGGAGCTTTTAGTCTTGTAAATAATATCAGTTTTTCGTGATGCCTGATAAATTTTACATCAACATCACAGGCGGTCTATTACGAGTATACCCGGAGTTAAATTTCAATCTACGTGAGTGTAGCAGTATGTAAAGTGGTGTTTATATTCACTATGCTTTATCATTGCATGCTTTCGTTCATACAGATTGACCGTACATTATCCATGTGTGATCGATTTGGTCAGTTTGAATAACTATTGTATTAAGAAAGGGTGGTCAAACGAGTTTGTATACTATTAATAAGTATAACATGGAGCGTTTTATGTATGAAATCTCATATATACATTCCCGCCCCTTTTCTTGTCATGTGGACTCGGTCACCGCGAGGTATTTTTCTGTAAATATATTAACTTGTAAACTATTACCACAACGCTTGTACTTTCCGTACTTTACTTTCTCTGTCTCTACTTTACTATCAGTTCATAGATATTTTTTCATATATTCATTGAATATGCATGTCAGCTTTGTAATAATTGTGTGATTGTTTGAATGTCATAATTCATTTAAGGCTCATTTCATATACTTACGAATAAACAAACATAGACCTGGACTTTATAATATCATTAATTTTCCCGGTTACATGTGCATTTGTGTTTTAATGTGTATTATATCATTGATAATTATATAGTCTGATAAAACATATAATATTAATCCATTTTCAGTCTTTACGGTGCAAAAGACAGCGAGTTGAGATGTGGCCTTACTGTAGGACATGTGAACGGTGGTCTGTTTTACATTGAACCAACACCTGGATCCTTCCCGGGAATTCCAGCCATGCAAAGTCTTAATCCGTGCACATACAATAACAAATGGTGGATGGTCAGCCGAACGGACAATATGCCAAACTGGTTTGTGACTGCTCCTGGTATGAAAGCAATGAAGCTCAAAGCAACGGAGAGCGAGACGTTGAGCTATGTGGGCAAATTTGACACCGCGGCAAAATGGAAAAGAACACGGGAAGACAGGTTTGATCCCTATACGGCTCCAGAGAGATATGACATTCTTCGCAGAAACCCTTCATCTAAACCAGTATATCGGGTTGTACCAACTCCAATGATGTCAACATTTTCTAAACACGAAACCATTCACGTTGATCATTTATTCGTAGTTGTAGAATCACAGGAGTTTAAAAGAGAAAGTCAGTTTCTAGCAGGTAAAGGGATTACGATAAGTATCATCCAAGTTGTTGCCATTGTATTATCATAAATTTACAAATACAATTCTTAAAGCATCTGATACATTTTGGGTTGTCGTAAATTTCAACAGTTTTTTTATTTCAAATAAACACCCATTAACCGATATAATACTACAAAAAGTAAGGATCGCAAAATACGTTACGTACACTTATTCAAATTATTTTTCATTATAAGAGTTGTCGCCATTTTGGTAAATGTGCAAGCCCTTGTCACAGTTAAAGTTTTTATTTTGTTTTTGCAGAGACGCTTAAAGTGAATAATGTAACAACTGCATTGGATTCGTCAAAACAAATCAAATTCGAAATGAAGCAAAATTTAGGCGGAAGTGACGCATACGAGATAAAGATCAGTCCAGAGACACACACTGTCGTTATACAGGCCCAAGAAGCCCCCGGTGCATTTTATGGGGCACAAACCTTGATATCGCTTGTGGAAGACAATGATGGAAATATTCCTAAAGCTACCATCAGGGACGCTCCGAGGTACAAACTATTAAGAAAACTAAAAGTAAAATAGGGAAAAATATCATGTGTGTTTCCTATTGTATTCATGTTTGAAAAAAATAAACTTTACAGTACATTTTATGTTATGGCACATTTTAAACGATGTAGATAAGGGACTTATTATTTTTTTTCTTTAAAGTTTTTATAATTAGTCGGCATTTGGCAATTTTGGTGAGGCAAAAGAAAAGGATTTAACATTTTTGATTTATAAAATATTTATCCAAACGATGCCGATTTATTTTGTATCCTATAGGTTTGGATATCGTGGTGTAATGTTAGATGTGGCACGCAATTTCAAGCCGAAGAACTGGATGTTGAAGTTTATTGATGTGATGGCCACGTATAAATTGAACAAGCTTCACCTTCATCTGAGCGACGACGAAGCCTGGAGGATTGAAATACCGGATATTCCTGGATTGACGCAGGTTCGAAATAAATAAAAAAAACATACCTAAGACAGGACTTTGCCCTTTAGAAATATAGATGCGTCAATGCATTGGTGTATGGTAAAGTGTAGCCAGGCTCGAGAACTGTACGAGTAGTATAAACGACACTTCAATATCAGTCCAACAAATAGCTGCATGTCATGTTAACGAAATAATATGCAGAAATATAGTGCTTTTGAAAACGCCAGCTGTATTTTTTATAACACCAGTGTTTTAAAAAAAAGCGTTTTGATTTAACCATTTTAAGTTCTTTTGACGTTTCATTATACCTTATATAGTTATATCTGTTCCGCGGATAGTTAAAGGGGCTGTACTTCGTATGATGAAACAGCGCAAAAACAGAAATTTGTCGAAAACTGACATAAACTTGGCATCGGTGTGTACAATGCATTAAAACTTACTAACTGAAGTACCACATAGTTTGCAATTTAAGTTAAGCAGTTATTTCGTATTTTTCCTTTAAAAAAGATTACTGGGTATGTCTACCAGGTAGAATTCATTTCTTATGCGTGATTGGCTAGTCGGTGTTATCCCGTGATATTACCGAGGTAGGTGTATAGCTTAATTATGTCACCCAATTAGAGTAAGCCGTCGTTGCTCAGTAGGTACGACGCTGGACTGCAATTTTGGCGACACGGGTTCGAACCTGGTCTCCGACACCATGTTTTTTTTTACATTTTGGTCCTTTTTTAATTTAAGATATCAAAGCGTAACACATTCTATTGAATAATTGTCCTGAGATTCGTTACAGAAAAAAAACGTTTTTTGGTGCCAATTTGATGTACAGTCCCTTTAAGTATAAGGGCCATATAGGAGTTGCGTCCGTCACATCTCGTAACATCCAGTCACGTCCCTGAACAATCTTGTGTCGCATGTAGCTCCGGAATTAATCTAGCTACATACATGCAACTTTGTAGTAAAGTCTAAATAATTTAGAATGAATGGAGTGAGCGTAGCGAATGATACTTTTAATCATTTAGGTTTACAACATGTCATCTTACTGATTAAAAACACAACCGCGTTGGCTGTAATATTGTCAACGCAAAATATGACACACGGAGTGTTTCTAATGAGCGACAGTAGGCGGACATTTAACGCCCGCGAAGGTTGATATTCTTAATGATGACGCCTAGTTCTTTATGATTGCCTATCTGTAATGTCATTTGCTGATTTGGTAGGTTGTATTCAAATAAAGGTTAACCAGCAATTCGTGTGTCAATTTCCTAAGTCTAATACATGTAGTCTAGTAGTTATGGCCATTGCTTGAAAATACCATTCTAGGCGTCGTATGGGCTCTATTCATCATTTTAATGAATAGTACGATCAAATTAATTTGGATCTTAAGGCTTATTCAGAAAGAATACAAACACGAACATTATTTGGTGACCTTATATTGTGTGCGTATTAATACTTGAATATGATTCGAATGTAGCAAACTGATTTAAAAGACATATTTTAATAGATTGCCAGCAAACGATGCCACAGCGAATACTCAGACGAATGTGTTATGCCCCAGTTAGGCTCAGGGCCTGATACGGATACAATAGGGTCGGGCTTTTACACCGTCGACGACTACAGGGAGATTCTCGATTACGCAAATGCCAGGCACATCGAAGTTATACCTGAGATCGATATGCCGGGACACTCAGCCGCGGCAATCACTGTGATGGAAAAGAGGGAGGATGAAATTGACTTTATGGAGAGTCACGTATATGGGCCATTACCAGAGTCGTGGCTGCTTTATGACCACAAGTTTACCCCAAGTGTTTACAGTGTGCAAAAATGGTTAAAGAACGCAATGAACCCATGCATGAACTCTACGTACAGGTACTGTATTCGTATTTTTTTAATAAAAAAAGTTTTTCAACACGGCACGGAATCAACTAGAAAGTTAGTATTAACCTGATTGGTATTAAGTTGTAAATTAAAACGGTGCGATAACATGTCAGTATAAATTGAATGACTTCAGCAATATATGTGTCCTAAATAATGACGTTTCCTTTTTTATTCATGCGATATAACACTATTTAGTGTTGTTAAACGATAAACTCGACCCAATCGGCAATACAATATAGTGGAGATCTGGGACTGTCTGAATTGTCCTAAATCCTCTTGGCATTTCTGTTTTTTGGGTTTTTTTAGATTCGTAGAGCGGGTAGTGGACGGCCTGAAAGAACTACATAGGCCTGTTCAACCATTGCGCATATTTCACATGGGCGGAGACGAGGTGGCACATGGAGCATGGAGTGAATCCAGAGAATGCTTCGATAACGTGGAATTCCGTGGCAAGGAGTAAGATGTTTTGTTATAACGGAGATATTGGGTAGCACATTCTAATTCAAACGAAATCGTCGTACACTGGCGTAAGCAGGTTACTTCCAATACAAGTGAAACAGGCTCAATATAAAACGGCGAGTTCGTGTGTTTCCCGAAATGATAACAACTTGTCATCCATCCATGATTGTGCTATCACGTCATTGAATATGTGAGTTGTCGGTATTTGGATTGTAAGTGGCTTACCACGGTGTACGTAGCGAATACAGTACCTATCAATGAATTATATTAAACGTAAAATCAGCCCTTCTAAATACTTATATCGTTCACAAGCGTCCGATTACATTTGATATAACGTATGCTAATTTTGCTGGACTACCTCACTGGGCGGCGGAACTTCCTTGACATGTTCATAGAACGGCATAATAGATAAGAAATGTTGCCGTTTTCAGTATGCACGTGGCGTCACATTAGGTTCTACCATGAATACATGAATACATGTCATAAACGCGGATAAACAAAAACACAGCAACTATGTTTGAAATTTCAGCCAAATACGGAGTTACGATCGTAAACCTTACGATCTTTATTGAAACAGGACCAAGAGCTCGTGCATATATTTTCATATAAATTCAAGCTATACCTTTACCTTAACAATTGTCTCAATAAACAAAAAAAATGAATTTCTACCTTTTTATATGCGAAATCTATAAGAATTCAGCCTGCAATGTTTTAATGATAGGGAACTTCTTCTATGTGCAATCGCCGTTGGAAGTACATGTATTGGCTTCTTTGTCACTTCTCAGTCAAAACTCGTCCGGACGTATTTTTTAATTTTTACAAAAAATCCTCTACTGTGTTGTTTTAATGTATGTAATTTTTGCACTTGTTTAGTTAATTTTTCATATTATTATTGAACATATAACGTAGATTTCGGATTTGGGTCGTGGCGTTTACATGAATTTTCTCGACGCTGTGGACAGTTTTCCGCAATGTTTTCTTTAAATTTTAAGTTTTATCTGATCCATTTGATGAGTCACGTATTATTTCTCTTCAATCGGATTCTGGAAGCTGTCATTTGTTTAATGTGAAACGTTTTTTAGCACGGCGGCGTTGCAACGGGTGTTTATGAGCCGAGTGTCAAGGATTATATCAGACAAGGGCCTTAATCTCGGTGTCTGGGAAGACGGCGTTTATGCTGATGACAAACCAAACCCAATAACGGACTTCAAGTCAGAGTAAGTTTTGAAATTCATATTTTCGTGGCGAAAGACAAACTTCTTGTTTTCTTATATATAATGTATCAATTTGCACATATCTTTAATTTCCAGTGTGTTTGTGTATCCATGGAACAACAGATGGGGTACGAACAAAGCCAAAAGATCATCAGAGTTCGCTGATGCTGGATACAAGGTATTCGGATGCACAGGTTTAGGTTGACATTATTTTTTCTCTTCGAATCTCAACATTAGTGAGCAAATATAATACGGGTTTCTTCTTCTTCACGGATACTTAATGCGCCTACTTAATATACTTAACCAATAGAAATTTAAAAACTTGAATTGTACGTCCAAACCTCTGAATACTAAACTATCACAGGTGATTCTGCCTCTGGCCACTCATCTCTACTTTGACATGCCACAAGAGCCCGACCCGGAGAGTCGCGGGCTTTACTGGGCCACCCGCTTCATTGACGCCCACAAAGTATTTGGGCTCATGCCGGATAACATATTTGCTAACGTGGATGTGGACCGGATGGGAAATTCTGTGTCCTTGGAAGACTTGTGTGGAAATGCAGCTTGTCCTCAGCCAAATAAGACGGAAAATATCATTGGTGTGTGTTTTTTTCTTGTTTAAAAACGTTCCGTTAAGCAACGGACGGTCGCCTGAAATGACAAATAGTTACATTTGTTAAATGAAACTGGTGTTGATTGACCCTTTTGTTCTTTTCCCCAGGTCTGCAGGCATGCATGTGGGCGGAAGTTATGCGTACAGAGGAGCAGTTCCACAACATGGCCTTCCCGCGCCTTCTCGCCCTTGCCGAGCGCGCATGGCACCGTGCAAACTGGGAGGAAATAGAAGATAGGAACGCGCGGGACGCGTACCGAAGTTCCGACTGGGAGGCGTTCGCAGATGTCCTGGGCTACAAGGAGCTCCCTCGGCTTGAGAAGAAACAGGTTTTTTACCTTGTAGAGCCGCCGGGGGCTAGGTGAGTGTGGCTTTATTCTCATGTGGTATGTAAGAATGCCCATGTTCTTATCTTTCATTGGGTACAAAATACACATTAACAAATTGATTTTTTTAAAGTTTAATTATTCACGACACGTATATACTTCCTTAAACATGATTTTCTATACTTTACTGCAGGTAGGTAAACATATATATTCATTCAAAATGTTTTGAAGTGTGATCAGGTCCAGCACATTTCAATCAATTTTGATATGATTCAACAATTATTTTACAGTAGGTCCAAACACATTCAAGAATTTCGAGTGTTTGCTAGAATTTACATCTTCGTTAAAGATGAATTAGTACTCTCAAATGCGCTTCTTATTTTCAAGAGTTGAAGGCAACGTACTGATGGCAAACACGCGGTACCCTAACCATGTGGTAGAGATAAGCATGGACGGAGGTGACTCATGGAACGAATTCCAACAACAGACCCTGGCTAACGGGAAATATAAATTCCATTTTAGAACGAAGTAAGAACGCGACTTTAGTCTTGAACATTAAAGTTAACCATGCCATTAAAGTGTTATAATGTGTTGTATAAATAATTGTTGTCATACTGCACAGACTAATGAGCAGCTAAGCGATGTCAAACATGTGCTTTAATCGTCTGTAAGTGCGTCTGTACAATCCTTTGCTAAACACATTGTCCTTGAAATAATTGAATTATAACTTGCTTTCTCTCTCCTATGCTGACTATGTTTTATCGATTCGTTGTTTTTGTAACATGTCACTTTGTGAGACGACTTATTTAGAAGTTACCCATTTAGAAACAAAGCGACGGAAAGATTAGGTAAGTAGCGTCTCTCCTCCGTCTACGCTTGTCTGCCGTCCCTCTTACATCTCGCTCACCACCGGTCTGGTTGTCCGGTTAGCGCAGTGGTTAGCGCACTTTGTTCATACTACGACCCGGGTTCAGTTCCAAGCCTGGGCGCATGTGAGTTTGGTTAGTGGTCACCAAGCCGGACAAGTGGGATTTCTCCGAGTACTCGGGTGTCCAAATGACACAAAACTAGACTCTCGCACAACAGCGTGCCAACGAGTGTGACGTAGAATAAGTTATCATTACTTTCTTCACAAACGTTGTAAAATGTATAATGTTAAACTAAACCAAGTCTCTCTTTGATGTTTAGTCGATCAGTTTATAAATCCTGTCATTTCTAGTACTGAACTTACCGTACATATCTTCTCTGGACAAATGTAGCATACCTTATCGAGTTTACCAAGATTCTGTTTAAGGTCGCCATTGATAGGCCGCCTTAGCCGTCCCATTGAGCTAATTGCCATAGCTGTAGGCGGCGGTTCGGTGGGGTCCGCGTTGCGGGCCCGTACTGTTACACCTTACCCAAGCCTCACATTCTGCATCTCATCGACATCTGTCCCACATATATCACAGCACACATTGGGATATGCCTCAGATTGGTTTATGTACATCATTACATGTATTAAGGTTGAGTTTACTTCTTGTACAGGTTGTCGGTGCTAGACCGCGTGAGTCCGTTGAGCTAAAAGTCGTGTGTTTTAAAGTGTTCTGAAGTTGAAAACTATATTTCTTGTCCTGTTATTTAGAAACCGTTTCGCAAAATCCTTCGACTTGTAGCCGTCCTGTGGTGCTATGAGCCGTTTATCCTTATCAACGTGGTGGATAGGGGAGGTCCTGAGTTAAGACCCGTCTTATCGCCCGTACCCATCGCATTTCAATGTTGGGGAACGTTTACAATTCTTCCTTCTTCTATTACAGGTCGCCGGTGCTAGGCCGTGTGAGTCGGCCTGTAGAGCTGATGGCCGTAGTTGAGGGCGACGGTCGGGTGGGTTCCGCTGCGTCGTCTACTCTAACTTATCTCACCATACTTGTCACATTTGTTCACATATACATGTTTTGGCGTGTATTGTAAATACGTGTTTTATGGTGCTTCGTATACCTCAGGATGCAAAAATGCATATTAAAACTTGAATATGTGTATGTCTAAAAATTGAAAACTTGCACACGCCTGTTGTATAATTCATAATACAATTTTGTTTGCGAGTATGGGCTAAACTTATGGCATATCATAATTGGCCTAACACATAAGCCAGTCACTTGATTTTTTTTCTGATAATGACATTACATAACAGTACTGCAATAAAAGAACCCAAACCCATGCTTTGGCATGGCCATTATGCAATTAAAACATTTCTAATGTAAGTATGTTTTTCGGTTCCCTTGTTTTTCCTTTCATTAAAGGCATTCCAAAACGAAAATAAATAAATATTTGTTTTGCATTTATCGACAAATTTAATCAGAACGTTCATAGATTCAAATTTTAAGCTATCGTACTATATCTTCTGATGAACAAGTATATGATGATTGCTCTCTTTGAATAGAAATAAATGATTGGACGCTTGCAAACATATAAAATGATGTCAGAATCGTTCAACACGACGATGACGTCTTCTGCTAAAACCTGTGTTGCCTTTTAAGTGCATACTTCTTTCAGTTTACACTTGTTTTTTTCCGAACAAATTCACATTTGTTATATGGGCTTTTAAAAAGACCGGATATTATATGTTTTTTACCTTGTTTGTTTCAAGTGTTTGATACGGCTTACATGTATACTGTGTACTACCTGTACGACTGAAATCGTGGTTCGTGTGAGGAGAATGATGAAATCGAATGTTTTCAAGTACAAAGACATAATCATTGTTCATTTCAGTAATTGTGCTGTACTTATATGGCTGTGGCATTGTCATTTACATAGTACAATTATACAATTGATGTGTTACGCTTTACATAAATAGATTTGTAAAATTATAAAAAAAATAGTGTTTTATAATGTATTGCGTTTTGTTGTATACAAATGAAAGTTATATTGGCAAAATATTAAATACAATAGTAAATATGAAGTCAACTTTAGACGGGGTATTCCATTTGGTATTTTTTTTTATTTTCAATGGCAACATTTTCACAAGGAGAGCAAATGTTGCATATCCTACATAAAGGTTTTTAGTGATTAGACTCCATGGGAAATTACTTGCAATGGAATGCAATAATAAGTACATGGATATCAAGTTATCTTTCATGGTAATTCGGAAAATACTCAACGACAAAACGCCTGATACTAATACGTCTACAACCCAATGTTTAGCACATTTAGCGTGAGTGTGAAGTATAACGTTGATCCCTTTTCCGGTACGCTGTACACATTCAGCGCAAATTAAAGCTTTATTTAAGTTATGACAAAGATTCTAAATAAAACGGAAACCCGTATGTGATAATGCGTGGTGTATGCGTAACATAACATCATTGTTTAAATATCGCCAATGTAAAGAGAAAGAAAATGCCTGCTGATAGTATACAAGGTTAAGTACAGGTTATTCTGCACTAAGTCAGAGTAACAATATGGAGAAGCGAAACAGTCGCGTTACGTGTTCGACCATGGTGATCATGACATATATATATGTTAATAAAATAATCAACTGTTTGAGAAAATAAACAAAAAGGTGGGGACAGGGTGATTGGCGCTAATGGTGGATGACGGTAACTCAGTGTTATAGATATACTGCTCATTATCATACCTTTGACCATTGATTTTAATGTTAAGTGATGCTAAGCCACATTCTTCAAACGTTATGCTTTTAATTAAAAATCAAATTATACAGACGCATCATATATGACTTCGTGAGTCATAAAACAGCTAAAAGTGGGTTGATTATGAAGAGATGTGCATATATTACATTTCAGACTTTTAATATGAATGTAACGTGCATTAAAGTGAGCTATTCAAATCATTTAAACATATTGCTCTTTATAAAAAACGAAACACAATGGAATGCAAAGCATTTGCATATATTGCACATAGACACTTTATCTCCACATTTTTCAAAAATCCTCTTCCGTTTCTTTTCTTTTGCCAGGTCATTTTCCCTTTATGTTCACGTTGACCTTACAAGGAAAGAAAAAATGTTTATTTTTTATATTCTCCTTCCAAGCTGAATGTAGCTATTATCGACAACTGTTCGTTTGCTATGATTAACTTTTAAGACGAAATCTGCACATGGGAAATGAATGTTTGAAATAAAATAGCAGTACATTTTTGGTATTGCCTGAACAGCCACTAAAACAAAACATAAAGTTTAAGTTGTTAATAAAGTATTGAGGGCTGCTATGTTTTTTAACGAAAAAAAGTGAATGTATGCAGTGAGTTTGTATCATACTGATTGTATTTATATTTATTGATACTACTTGAAGATTGCCATAATCACTCGAGTTTATGGCTTGTCCAGTAAAAAGTATTTCCCACCAACTTTGTTTTAATTAAGGTAGACGATAGAATCATTTTATTCGTTGACAAAATTTGATTGCATATTTAGAAATAATGGCAATCATTGCCAATACAGAAAACAAGTCCAATAACTGACAAAACAACAACACTTCTTCCAATGAAATGGCAAACATGATGACTCCTTGGCCCAATCGGTAAATGTTCCTTCCACAGTTTGCACCATGCCATCAATTTTGAAGAACTTTAAAATATTATAAATAACTGTTCGTTTTAATGTTTAACTTTGATATTAAACTGTTCGTTTCCACTTTTAACTATAATCTTCAGCCGTTTGTGTCGATGTTTTACCATTATCTAGAGCTGTTCGTTTATTATGTTTAACTGTTAAAAATAAATAAGAAATGGGTGTTTAAAATATGATAGCTATCAATTTATTAGCTTTTGTTAAAATATTCATTTATTCATCAGACCCCTAAACATTCCTTATCTAAAACAGACCATAAACTTGATGTCGGCAATAATATACTGGAGGTTGTTCTGGTACAAAGATTATTTTTGCTCTGCTTTCAGGCTTTAAGGTTTCAAATTTGGTATCATACAGAATTTCAACAATTGATTAAAACACAACTCTTATTATTGTCTCCTGTTATAACACAAAAGACATTTTTCTTCTCCTTTTGTAGTAAATACATAGTATAATGCTTAAAAACAACCATAGCTACTTGATGTCATGTCTAATTCAGGAATGATATTTTCTCTCTCTAAAACTTCAGGTAGATCATAGAATTGATATATTAGACAAATTTTGAATGAATATAGAATAAAAGTCCAATAAATACCGAAACTATTCCTACCAATGACATCGTTTGATGAGTCCTTGTCCTA
This sequence comes from Mya arenaria, assembly GCF_026914265.1. NCBI lineage: Eukaryota > Metazoa > Mollusca > Bivalvia > Myida > Myidae > Mya > Mya arenaria. The sequence goes on from NC_069123.1 coordinate 13,481,995, forward strand.
ACCGTGAACATTTCAATCGATTAACATTATTTCTACTGTTTGCAAAATACCTCAATTTTAAAAGAAGGAAGACACAAAGATTAATGAATTTGATCAACTGAATGAAATGATTTGCTAAAAAAACCGGTTCGCATATTAGATTGGTTTCTTTAAAAAAGATTACATTGATGTCTGCTGGGTTTTTTATTGGAATAAAGAGATATTGTCCGAATTAAATTCAAAAATATTGAATTAAAATTAAGTCAGTATGAACTTTGTAATACATCATTTTTTCACCAATAACACATGTATTTTATAGAAGTCTTTACTTTCAATCATTAATTTATTCATTCATAATTAATTTCATTATTCATTCATTTATTTTGTAATCATTTTATGTACAATATTGATATGAATAACTAACATTTGAAACAAATGTCCTGGTGTGTGTGATGTACAGTGCACATGCATAAATGGCATTATAAGACGGAGATGTTAAATAATATATACATTATATACATGATTCAATATTTTCTTGTATGTAATTAAACGTAAATAATTAGAGACTGAAGTCATTTGTTGCTGTTGTTTTATATTGTTTGTCCAGGCATGAGTTATACACTTAAACTGTTCAATTACTTGCAATGAACTGCATTAATACGCATATCAACTGAAATAATATTGCAAAAAATACTTCAGTTCTTGCAGAGAAAATTAAACATGTGTGCAAGCGTAATATTTATATGAAAAACTACAAAAACAAGCTCAGTAGCTGAACGTTTAAACATAAACCCCGTTTAATGGCACAGACTTAACGCCAAAGACAAAGAACACAAAAACAAACCATCACAAACCAGAAACATGGAACAAAAGCACAAAACTCCAAAAACCACACAGTTCATATATACTATAATATAAGGCTGCTTGTAAACGATGCAACAGTGAGTACAATGACAAATGTGTGTTGCCACAATGGGGCTCTGGACCTGACAGCGACACTTCAGGCTCTGGGTACTACACCGTGGAAGACTACCGCGAAATGTTAGCATACACAAAAGCTTGCCATATTGAAGTCATTCCTGAAATAGATATGTCCGTCATTCCGCTGCAGCTATGGCAGCAATGGAAAAGAGGGAGGATGGTATTGACTTCATGATAATTTTTGGTTATATGCCTATGCCTGTATCGTTGTTTATAAGTGATCGTGGAGTGTAACCGAATGTTTCTAGCTATCGAAAATGGGCTAAAAAACGCGACGAATCATTACATGAATTCGACAGGTGAAAACTACTCCTACTACGGTAAACAAGTTATTGCAATTACGCCAGTATGTATCTAATCATTCAATTTGCAACTGCTGAAGGCCTTTTCATATTGGATGAAGCAAAAGTATGGATTCAAGTTCAATTTTTATAGTTTATAATATGTTTAAAGGGTCGTGGAGTTGGTGGTAGATGGTCTCAAGAGGTTCAACATGTCTATACAGTCACTGCAGATTTTCCGTATTGGTGGAAGCGAGATTGTACAGGGACCTTCGGGTGGCTCTGGCGATTGTTTAATATGTCCGAATTAAAAAACAAAAACAAAAAAAAACTAACGTTCATATCTGCGTCTGACCTTATCAACCAAGTTAATTGGTAGGTGCGAAGGTTAATGCTATCTTGATATAGGATAAAAAAAACTTACCTCACAAATAAATGGATATGTAGTGTTTATTTGCGTGCGAAAATCTTTCACATCGGCAAAACTTTGCCATTGCGTTGAATAATATATATATATATATTTTTAGAACGGCGCCTCTCCGGCGCTTTTATATAAACCGAGTGACCGAAATTGTCGCGAAGAAAGGCTTAAACCTGGGACGTTGGGCGGATAGTGTGTATGCAGAAAACAAACCAAAGCCATTAAGCGTCTTTAAATCTTAAGTTCGGCTGTTTCATTCAAGATCTTAAGCTTTAAGATCGAAACTTTTCAGACGTCAACACGATTTCGGTGAAAACTGTTTTTTAATAATAATATCGTGATAATAATTATCTTATATTTAATACCCGTTACTTTACGGCAGAATAAGGTTTACGACTTATTATTTTATTGAAACGTGACCCTGGTGTCGTCGCACAAATGACTTCAACTTTGGTCATAATCAAAAACAGACTGATGCCTGACGATGTATATGCAATGCGGATGTTGATAGTATGGGCGATACCGTAAAATTTTTGGGCCTGTGCGGAAATCAGCCCTGTACACAGTCGAATAAAACTGAAAATAGCATAGATTTGCAATGGTTTTTCCTTTAGCAATCGTATACAAGAGCATGGAATGAAAACTATTGCTTACAAAATGAGGCGTAGCTGTATTGTTTCTTTTTATCTAAACTCATTGGCACGATATGCATCGATATAAAGACAATGCATGTATTGATGAACGTTACCCTTTGTACATTATGACTAAAGAAGATATGCATTAGTTCATAAATGTATTAACATTAATGTGAAAAGTATGATAGCTTCCATTTTAAATGGATCCTCATTGTTTTGATGATTATAATCATTAAATAATTAGCACTTCAGGGCATTAATACGGGTAACGGAGGTATGGAAACACAGTGTGGCAGAACTTAGTACTTCTTAGAACAACAAACTTTACAGGTATGCAAACTTGTTTATGGACAGACATAATTCGTACCGAAGATTAAGAGCATGATTTTTCACCGCCTTCTTGCCCCGGCATTCTCGTTCACAAGAGTGATGATTCTATGCGTATCACATAGTTGGATGTATCATGATTGAACCTCTGATGACTGAGAATGTGCCCTGGCAGAGCGAGCCTGGCACGAGACGGACTGGGAAAGCATAAAGTTCAAAACCGAACGGGTGGGCAAAAAAATGGCTGACAGGGAGATATTTTCAGATGTGCTTGGCCATAAGGAATTGCCAAGTCTTGAAAGGAATAGTATGTCTACCTCGTAAGTAGGTTTAGTCAGTTATGAGCCGAATGATTCATAGGTAAAGAGAACCTTTATGTTATTTGATGATGCTTCTGTGCGCGAATAATTTATGTCTGTTGTTCATAGGAAACAAAACCTCTTTGTGTAACATACTATAAGTAATTTGATTTTATCTGATACAAGGGTCGTGAACAAGGTTCTTGCAACTAATGTTCGCTACCCAAACCACACGGTGGCAATGTGTAGCAGACGTTTCAGTACAGGAAGTTCCTATTTGGGAACAAGAGATTTATCTTCGAACCAGGTATGTTCTTAATGTATCATCATGCACCCTTTGTCGTAATATTCTTTGTTGAGACTCATGTTCCAGTGAAATCGTGTTTCGCTGCTCGTTCCAGAGCGGTAATCTCATCATTTATCGGTCAAATCATTTGAGTTTGTGGTCTCTATATGGTGTTAACATTTGTGTATGTGATGTTTAAACGTCTGTGTCGTTATTCAATGTCGTTTGCCTATAAATAGGGAGAAGTTTAGTGGGCTGCCCCTGTAGTTTTCTTTAGATTTTACTAATTAAAATTAAAAAAGAAGTTGGCACAAATTTTGCAGTGCATTCCAAATATATACAAAGGCATAAAACATGGTGCATAAAACATCTGAGCAAGAACATCCATATCAACTCGTCCATTAGCAAACAGTAATCCTTTATTGAAAACGTATACGGTGTGATATCATCATACGCATGTTTGCATGTAAAGTGCATATATACCGGTCTTATAGATAGATTATTTCGTGCTAACATTTTGATAAATGACAAGATAATAAGTGATCAAAACAACAACATTTTGGTAACATTTTGATTGATGGAACGTACTATCAATGCGATCAATCGATCAATTTTCTATTACCAGTTACACATGAACAAAACAATTGTTTTAATTTACCTTCGGCTGTTTAAAATGACTTGAGATGCAATTTGATTGTCAATTGCAACACCTACTATTATCTATATTTTAACTAAACAAACATGGTTAAATTAAAGATTTGATTCAATTTCAATTTTGCAACACATTGGCATTTCTATGACTCTGACACGAATTAAGTTTTCATTTTTGCTGCTAATTATTTTTCATTTCCTTTAATTGTTTATGAGTATATTTATTGCATGTCACCAGTACCAGGTCGATAAAATAGGGCCGTAAAAAGGACCGCTCTGGTCACTGGTGAGCATGTTCTTATATTCATTTTTTTAATTATTATTTTATTTCGTTCTAACGTGCCTACATCATTACTGAACAATCAATCCCAAATAAACGTATTGAGTTAAAAGTAGTGAAGAAAGTCATTTTTAACAACAAATATATCAAATGCACTCTATTTTACATCGATCATACTCAATCAAACTAATTAAGAATTCGGATTATTTTTATTACTTAGTTATTTTTTTCCACTAAGATGCTTTATGTAAACAGCCTCAGACAGGAAAACTAGTCAAGTGTAGAGAAAAACAAACACATGTGCAAGGCATCAGTTAAGTTTCATTATGTTTTAGTGATGTAAGCTTATTTTTAGTAAATATATATATATCAAATGACTTAACTTTTTTTTACATTTTTAACCCTCCAAAATGCATTTATCGCAATTGCATAATGCAACAAAACCGAAAGTTATTAAAAGTATGATATAATCTACTAAGTTAATTCCGGTAACTGCCCACTTATCTGCCTTCTAAGCGTATAGTGAGTCATTAATCCAGTTGGGAATTTCGTTGGTATTTCCCAAATATTTCTTTTTACTAAAACATCGAGAGGACCTCGGGAATTTATCAGACGTCTTATGAGACTTTATCAAACTTATATGATCATTTTTATTTCTCCCTCTTATAATTTAATTCTTAGTGGCACTGATGCTTTAATTTAACCTCTTTGAGATATGGCGCTCAGAAAAGCATTTCTCTTTCAAGGTTTTCTCTTTCTATGTTTTAGACCCAAAACCTACCACCTTCATAACGCCAGACGTATTTTAATTTGACATATATGTAAGATGCAAATCTTTGTTTCTCTTAATTCCAAAATAAAGATGATATTAAATTAGTTTAAACACCTTCATTCAATGTAAACTTTTTAAGTGAAATACATATTCTTACACATTAAAAATGTCGTTTAAGATGTGCATCCTTCAACGTCCGACAATTAGGTAATACTCATTGTCATGTTTTAAGGCCTGGGGCGTTTAAAGACTGTTTACTATGATGTAGGGAGAATATACATCTTTCCTCGTATTCATTTTATACACTGTTTATATTACCATGAACGATAGGCTCACTTGTCTTGTCAGTCATACGGTAGAAGACGATGGATGTTGATTTTTAATTACTTTTTTCAAGCAACTTTAAGTGAGAGGCAATCTACAAATCTTTGTTTATGGAGTTTTGTGAAATTACGTTTAAAACCTTAACGTGTTGCAAGACGCTAGTACAATGAAATACATTTTACGAAAAACATGGATTATAAGTATAATTTGCCTTGTACTCATAGGTAAGAGACTATTAAATGAGTTTTAATTCATGTTATATATGTATGTCATACTGAACATGTGCTAGATGTAAATCAGAGAAAGAAATTTGTCAACAAAAGATTCTTTTCAAACATCAGTTCCTTGACAAGCATTCAATTTTTATTTGAATTAATGTAAACAATACATATTATTGTTTCATATTTGGATATATTTGAAGTAGATTCATTCATGATATAATAAATATGACTATGAAAACACAATCAAAACCGATTTTCAAAACATCCAGTAAGAAAAGAGTAATGTTGTAAAACAGATTTTCATTTAAACTAAACTAAAATACTACATACATTCAAATATTGTTTAAAGGATGGTGTAGTGAATGATTAGGTAACACGCACAACTAAGCGGTGTTCGGTTAATATATTTACATATCTTATTTACGTCAATAATCTGGCTCATGAACTTTTTATTTGTCTCGATAGTGCCGAAGTATTTAAATATAAAACCTTTTTGCATTTAAACATTAGCTGAGAGAGTTATTGTTTATAAATCCCTAGCTATTATGTAATAGTGTGATGAAATGAAGTAAAATTTTAATAAATAAGAATGGGAAGTGAGCGTAGCAAGCGAGCCCTTCTTGATAATTTAAATATTACTTCAGGTCATCTAAGTGTCTTAGGATACTCCCTCGTTGGCTGACACATGGTCAACACAAACACTGACGCAGGGAGTGTGTATTGGATGGGTGGAAGTAGGCGGACCTTCAAACCCGCGACAATTCAATTTCTTAATGATAAGGCCTAGTACGTAATGTTTGCCTATTTGCAATTTCATTGGCTGAGAATTTAGGTTTCAATATTCAATTGTGGTCAGATTTATTTAGAGCTGCACCCGATAAATTATGAATTAAATTTGATTTTACTTTAAATCATCAATTTACGTGCGCTGTTAGTGGATAATTGGATGCATTGTCAACATATGAAGACGATAGGAGTCGAAAGAAGTCGCTCGGAACAATAACGGTACGGTGTGTATGCGCAGTACAAGTATTTAAATGATCAGTATTATAAAGATTACAATGAAGTATTGGCGTTTGATTACACAATGGGGATTACAAAACAGCAGTATCGGGTACAGATCAGCGTCTTTGGTGCCATTAAAAACCATAAAGTGTAGGCAGTACAGCAAATATACAGTGGTTGGTGATATACGCCTTAGAACCTTAATATTCTGGGTGTCTAAACTAATAACTTGTTTTGCTTCTATATGTGATCAAATTGGACGCCAGTACCAAATAAGAACGCTAGCTACCTTTTCTTTTTACAAAATGAGTGCCTACTACACGACTCTCTTGCTCTGGTGATCTTTGCGGCATGACATCTACTGTCTCAACCTGTTGAAACCTGTGGGAACGGACAAGAGATTGCTCTATATTCATGGCGTAATCTTACTTTTTAATCATGTGGTGTAGAACTCAATCCAGGCTCGACAGAGGACAATCATTATATTAAAAGCTCTAAATGAGGCTAAAGATAAATCAAAGCTGCTGTTAAAACTGAAAGTTCATGTCTAAGAACAATATCAACAAGTTTAAAAGGAAATTAATGATACCTTAGCAAAAGTTGATTATATTGAGCTTAAACAATCAGACGTAAACTTGAATTAAAACTTAGATAATGTCTCCAATGTATTTTTTTATACAAATGAACTCCATACTGAAGTGGGATTATTGTGAATGAAACATTAAAAAATAGAGAGGCTTAATGAATTAGAGCAACATTTGAACAGGTTTGATGCGAACAGATTGACATGTTCTATGTGAGTATCAGTGATCCCAAAAATGACATTTAAAGCGTTTACAGAAGATACTGCGCGCAATAAATGAAAGTTGTCCAAAGTTAGTGGAAGGAATTTGGGGGAAGTGACCCTTTTGGTAAGAAAAATGTTATCTAAATTTGTAAATCGTGCAAATCGAAAACTTGAGTACGGAGTTGCCTTGAGAGTGCGTAAACAATTATTTCGAAGGGCATAATATATGTATGATTCTATCTTCTCCAAAAAAATTCTCTATTATCTCGCCATATGCTTAATCCGCTTTACAAAATCTTGAACAGTTTCAAGTAGAAAAGAGCTAAGCGGGTTCTGATATAATTATAACTGGAGGCTTAAACGCTAAAACGGGTGGTGAAAATGACAGTGTTGTTCATATTGATAATGTACCACCACTCATTAAATATTCTGATCTTTTATACAATAGATATGAACATTCAAGAAATTCTATCGATGTTACTGTAAATTAAATGCGGCGAGAAGTATTAGCATTATGCCAAACATATGGATAATCAATGACATCCCAGACTTTACATGTGTTAATAAGAAAGGTTGTATCATAGTTGATGCTTATATTTCTTATAAGAGTGTTTGGCAAATATTGAGCAATTCAGAACGAAATCACTCTCCTAACTTAATCAAAGTTTATCACTAGATATAACATTTTCAATAAAATATAAAGTTCAAACATGCACAAAAATATAGAGAATTTCTCTCTCTTAGCACATTTGGACACGTTTTGTTACGATGGTACACAAGGTTAATTACCATTAACAATATTTTCTTTATACTTTATAAATGTTCGATAAATGTGATTTATTAGATTTGGGTGAATTGTATAAAAAAAATGTCTATGAAGTCATCAAGGTAAGAAAAAGAAACAGAATTCTAAAAGTTCATTGTTTAAAATATAAGGTAAAACCAGGTTTAAGTTCTATGTCTTTAACGTTTGTAGGCACTGATTTAAACTTCTTGTCAATGATAAAAGGCCTTTATCGGGCTGCGCCCTTATTTAGGGCTCTTCTATTTCATGTAGAACATGAACAATATACCCAATTATATGCGTAGAGACAACCTATCCACATCAAATATTTACCGGTCGTTGATAACAGAATATATTTATGTATTGTATTGTTCATTTTTATTTATTCATTAAGATCACGCCGAAGGTCTAAATCAGGGGGAGCTTGATGAGTTAGCGTCCAGTCTACAGATTCATGTCAAGGTCCTAGACAATCTGAGAAACGATGGGAACAGGCATATCGTGCAAACAACTCTAAAAAATGTCGGACAATCACCGATTCCTGATGTAGGATGGACGCTATATTTCCACAGCATGTTGATGGCGTTTCCTGACAGTTTTCAACATGAAAATAATAAAACAGTTGACATGAACATTGAAAACGTTCAGTTTGGAGTCGTACAAGGAGATTTGTATTATATGAAGCCAATCCCGGGCTTTGCTCCGATTTCACCGGGTAAAAAAAGGGTGTATAATGTGGTCGTTCAGTATTGGGCGGTTGCAAAGACCGATTTTATGCCATTGTGGTATGTTTCATCTGACACTGAGAGTGTCAAACCACGTGTTGTTCAATCAACATTGTCTTTTGATCTTGATTATGTTGAGGATTTCGGTGACATAAGGCAATGGAAACGCAAAAGGGAAGACCGGTATAACCCATACAGCCCGCAAGATCGTTGGTCGAAGTTCCGATTTGTAGGGAGCCGAGAGGTATTACTAAACTTTATATAATAAATCGAATAAAAAAATAGTAAACAAATGTTTGCTTATCCATATTTCGAACAAGAAATCGAATAATTGCTTTTTCTTGACAATAGTAAGCGAGGCACGTATTTAATTTAAAGGTTTGACAAAATATATCTAATTTCCATTTCAACAAGTGAATAAGAACATCTCCAAATTGTTAATTACTTTATCGGTAATTCTATATAAAACATTTTATGAGGTCTTTTAATTTCATTAAAATAAACAATGAATAGTTGATTTGTTTCTTGGATGACTTTTGTAAGGAATCGGTTGTCATACCAAGCCCTAAGAACATAGAACGTCAGGAAGATGGACCACTTATTGTGTTTGATTATTCGTGGAAAGTGTTTGATGTTGATGGAGCTTTCATCGAAATTGCTAAATATATGAAAGGTTTGACATCCTTATCGACAATTGTGTGTTTATATGTGTTGTATTTAAATCATCGTTTAATTTGAAGTTAACCTGACCATGACCGTTGTTTTTTTTCTTTACATTTTAAATTTGTTTCTGTTTTTCAGAAATCTTCAAAGTCGATTCCTCAGTAAGTGATGGTCCAATGTTAATTAAGCTTATAAAAAACATCACACTGCCTGGACAAGCATATTTATTGCAGATTGAAGCTGAACACAAAACTATTGTTTTACAAAGCAGTACACCTCAAGGCATGTTCTATGCTGTACAGTCCTTACGAGCCATAATCGATGACACGAATCGAGTCTACATTCCTTCAATGACAATTGAGGACGCCCCACGATACGAGTGGCGAGGTATGCACTTAGATGTGGCAAGAAACTTTCACACTCTTCAAGACGTGAAAAGACTTATTCAAGCCATGTCCATGTACAAAATGAATCTACTTCATCTACATCTCACAGATGATGAGGGATGGAGAATAGAAATTCCTGGCCTTCCAGAACTTACTAAGGTATGAAATTTAAAAAAAAAACGTCATTCCAGTCATTCTAGTCTAACATTGTCATTCGATATTCGATATATTACTATATAATTGTGGTATATATTGCCAGATTGGAAGTCGTCGATGTCACGATTTGAATGAAACACAATGCATTATACCACAATTTGGATCAGGTCCATTTGCCAATTCCTCTGGTACAGGTTATTACACGACGGCGGAATACAAGGACTTGCTTAGATTTGCTAAAAAACACTTTATAACGGTTGTTCCTGAGTTCGATACACCTGGACACTGTCATGCAGCTGTTGTTTCCATGGAATATAGATACAATAAATTCAAAATGAATGGAGACGAAACTTCTGCAAAGGAATACCGTCTGGTTGATCCAGATGATGTATCATTTTATAGATCAGTTCAAAACTGGCGAGACAACGCTATCAATCCATGTATTGATTCTACATATAAGTTCATAGAGAAGATAATTGATGAGATAAAAAACATGCACAAGGACATACAACCACTAGAAATATACCATTTTGGCGGGGATGAAGTTGCAAAGGAAGCATGGAAACACTCGCCTTTGTGTCAGAAGTTTTTAACAATCAACCCGAAATATAATGTTACACATGGTCAGTTACCCCAACGATTGTTTTAACTATATTTGAACTTATATTTAATAGTTCTGCACATTGTGACGGTATGTGTGTCTAGTTCAGTGTATGTTAGGCCTTTGACAATGTGCCACTTAACATTCGCAACGTTAAAAATGTCCTTGTAATTTTGTTTCCATCATTATGTGTATACTCACAGTATACCAAATCGAATGTAAATGGTTTTCGTTTCATAGTGTTTCATTTGCGTTAAGAGTTTGTTTATCTCATGGGCAAACGATTGTGTTTCTTTTTCTTGGCAATTTAGGTTTGAAGAAATATTTTGTTACGCGGGTTGCTGAAATAGCAGCTGCAAAAAAGGTTAAACTTAGCGGATGGGACGATGGGTTCCTAAATGGACAATCCAGTCCAGAACCTATTCCGATCAGTGAATTTTCCAACGCTGAGTTGTTTGTCAATACGTGGAACAATATCTGGGAATGGGGTGGTGGAAGCAATGCATACAAATTTGCCAATGCTGGATTTAAGGTTAGTCATGTTGTCTGTGTTTTTCAATTTTACCATTCCTGCATGATTGTTTAGAAAAATAAGTAAAATAAAAAATAAATATGAAAAGAAAAAATAATTGTGTTTTTCTCTTATTTCAGGTTATTCTCACCCAAGCAACTAATTTGTACTTTGACCATCCACAAGAGCCGGATCCAGAAGAGAGGGGACTTTACTGGGCGACCCGATTTACAGATACTAAAAAAGTGTTTCGGTTTATGCCCGAGTCCTTGTATGATAACATTTTTGAAGATAGATCAGGGGGACCTTTATCAAAACTTGAAATATGTGGAGAGGACATGTCTAAATGCACCCTTCTGAAGAAACCAGAAAATGTTATTGGTATGTTTTATTGTTGCTTTATGCATGATCTTTAATGTCTGTCTAGTTTTATATGCTGTTATACGTAGAATGAAAAAATAAATATTACCGTTATCTTTATGAAATTTCAAAGATATGTTTCTCATTCTATCTCCTTTTTTTGGAAAATTGCTCATTTGTTTGTCATTTATACTACTTCTTTTGTGTGTTTTTGTGTGTTAGGAATGCAAGGTGCATTGTGGAGTGAGACTGTAAGAACAAGTCAGAACATGGATTATATGATATATCCTCGACTTCTTGCGTTAGCTGAAAGGTCCTGGCATAAGGCCTCTTTCGAAGATCAAAGTGACAATATTGAAGTTTTTGAAAACGAATGGATAACATTTTCGAAGGCGCTTGGAATGAGAGAATTCAAACGTCTTGACGATCTTGGCATATCATTTCGTGTTCCACCTCCTGGTGCAAGGTACATTCCATACACTCAACTTGTATGAACTTTAGGATATAAGCATTATGAAGTTAAATATTTTTTATATTAAACTATGTGATAGCCATAAGCGACATTTTATTTGTGGTAAGTTCAGATTTAAGAATAAAGTGTCATGTTTTATTGTTTCCATACTGACAATTTCGACATTTTAAAAAAAAATGATATATTGAAAAAAAATATGTTTTTACAAACGTTTTTTTTTTATATTTGTAGGCTATTGGAAAATGGAGAAATGCAAGTCTCAACAACATATCCTGGACTCGGAGTAGAAGTGAGCAAAGACAACGGCACTTCCTGGCAACAAGTGCCTGAAGAGATAGTCAACAATCCTAATCGCTCCACAGTGGTTAAATCTGAAGGCGATTGGCATTCTGTTAAACTGAGAACCACATTTAGGTAACAGCCTTTAATATTACGTTATCATGATTAAAAATATCGCTTGTGATTGTTTATAATTCAAGTGCTTATTATTCTGCTATTCGATATTATAAACTCCTTTTTTTCTAGGAATGGTGATAAAACGAGGTATAGCCGTTCAATAACGCTCAATAAAGGTATTTCTTCCTTGAATATTTTACCAAATATGATTTATTTGTATCATGCTATCGCTCGATAAAGGTTACACATTTGTCCGTAATATGTGCCATCATTTTGTGTCGCTAATAAATTTGATTAAGAAACCCTTACATCAACTTAAGTCTAACATTTTAGTGTAAAATATATTGTTGTTTTTGTTATCGATCTTGTTGTTCTTGTTGTTCTTGTTGTTGGTAGTGGATATGTTGTTTTTGCTGCTATTGTTCTTGTTTCAATAAAAAGTATAACTCGATGTGTTCCTGCATTACAGAAGTAGCTCGTCCGGTGGTTGAACAATACATGTTGAATTACATCGCTGAAAACCTTCTTATCCATGTTGAAGTCGTTGATAACCTTAACAAAGACGACGATAACTATATGAGGATTAAGCTAGAGCTGACCAACAACGGATCTATGAACATACCGTCTGGTGCTTGGAGAATTTACTTTTACAGGTAAGATAGAACTGTATGTATTTTTAGTATCTCTCGTCCTCCAGACGAATCCGATATAAATGGGTTTGACAATATCTAAACATTATTGAAATAATGTTTTCAGTCTTGTAAATGATATCAGTGATGCCTGATAAGTGCGTATGACAGTTGGTCAATTACGAGCATACAAGGAATTCAGTTTTAATCTTCATGTGTGTGGCAGAATGTGTGATTGTTTTTGTCAGTGTGGATAAATATAATATTTAGAAAGAGTGGACAAACTAGTTTGTATTCTATAAAAAGTAATAATATGGGGCGTGTTGTGTCTGAAATCAAATATAACCATTCCTGTCGTCTTTTCTTGTCATTGTCGGTCGATTCGATCACCTCGATCACTGTATAAATCATCTCGTGTAAACTATTACCACAACGTTTGTACTTGCTGGTTTTATTACTATCAATTAATAGATATCAATTCATACATTCATTGGATAGGCATTTAAGCTTTGTAATTATTGTCTGAATTATTATTTGAATGTTATATTTGTTTAAGACTCATTTTATATAGCTACGAATAAACTTGCATAGACCCGGACTATACTGTATCATTAAATTCCCCGGTTACATGTGCATTCGTGTTTTTATGTATAATACATCATTAATTAAGTGTATAGTATGATTAGACTTATGTTATAAATCCATGTTTTCAGTCTTTACGGTGCAAAAGCCAGCAAGTTGAGCTGTGGCCTTTCTATAGGACATGTTAACGGTGGTCTGTTCTACATCGAACCAACACCTGGTTCCTTCCCGGGAATTCCTGCCATGCAAAGTCTTAATCCGTGCATATACAATAACAAGTGGTGGATGGTCAGCCGAACGGACAATATGCCAAACTGGTTTGTGACTGCTCCTGGTATGAAAGCAATGAAACTCAAAGCAACGAAGAGCGAGACTTTGAGCTATGTGGGCAAATTTGACACCGCGGCAAAATGGAAAAGAACACGGGAAGACAGGTTTGATCCCTATACGGCTCCAGAGAGATATGATATTCTTCGCAGAGACCCTTCATCTAAACCAGTATATCGGGTTGTACCAACTCCAATGAAGTCATCATTTTCCGAACACGAAACCACTCACATTGATAATTTATTCGTAGTTGTAGAATCACAGGAATTTAAAAGAGAAAGTCAGTTTCTAGCAGGTAAAGGCAAATTACCATTAGTATTTTCTCAGTTGATGCAGTTTATTATAAAATTACAAATAAAATCCCAAAAGCATCGGATACACTTTGGGCTGAATTTAGTTCCTTGACCTAGTTAAAATTATTATTTTATTGTTGCAGGGATGCTTGAAGTAAACATTGTAGCAACTGCACAGGATTCGTCAAAACAAATCAAATTCGAAATGAAGCAGAATATAGGCGGAAGTGACGCATACGAGATAAACATCAGTCCAGAGACACACACTGTCGTCATACAGGCCCAAGAAGCCTCCGGGGCATTTTATGGGGCACAGACCTTGCTATCGCTTGTGGAAGACAATGATAGACAGATTCCTAAAGCTACTATCAAAGACGCGCCGAGGTATAAACTTTAAAGAAAACTAAATGTATAATAGAAATAATGTTTCTTGTTTTTCCTATTGTATCCATTCTACAAGACATTTCATTCAATGACACATTTAAAACGATGTAACATATCTATTTTTTATTCAAATAAATTATATTCAATGGATATTCGGCACTCTTGGTGAAGCAATAGAAAAGGATTTTACTTTTTTTATTGATAAAATATTTAACGATGCCGATTTAATCTTTATCCAATAGGTTTGGATATCGTGGTGTTATGTTAGATGTGGCACGCAATTTTAAACCGAAGAATTGGATATTGAAGTTTATCGATGTGATGGCCACGTATAAACTGAACAAGCTTCACCTTCATCTGAGCGACGACGAAGCCTGGAGGATAGAAATACCCGGTATACCTGAATTGACGGAGGTAAGTATATCAATAAATAAATCAAGAAACATAACTTAGACAGGGTTTTACCTTTAAAAATATATATGCGTCAATGTATTGCTGTACGGGGAAGTGTTTTCACGCTTGAGAACTCAAGACGTACTATAGACAGAACTTCAACATTAAACAAATTCGTGCATATAATAATAATAATAATAATAATAATAATAATAATAATAATAATAATAATAATAATAAACGAAATGTGTGGAAATATAGTGCTTTTGAATACGTCATTTGTACTTGTCATAATACCAGTGCTGGAAAAAATTGTATCGATTTCAGTTTGAATTTATAATTTTGTTGTTTGATAACCGGAATCGTTCAATCTGCACCGCAGATAGTTAAGTATGTGGGCCTTAAAGGGGTTGCTTCCGTCACGTCCGGTCACATCCAGTTGAACAATATTGTGTTTCATGTAGCTCCAACATTAGTGTACATACAATCATGAAACGTTTTAGGAAGTAATAGTTAGATAATATGTAGTGAAATCTTAAATCTTAAGTTAGTAAATGACTAAGAATACAACTGCATTGACTGACACATTGTCAACGCAAAATCTTACACATGGGGTGTGTCGGATGGGTGACAAAAGGCGGTCCTTTAAACGCTCGCGAAAATTTAAATTCTTACTGATCTAGCCTTGAACTTCTTTATCACATACCTGCAATTGTCTTAGCTGGAAAGGTAGATTGTATACAAATAACGATTAATATGAAATTTGTGTGTCATTTTACACATTCTTATACAGTTTAATAGTAATGGCCCTTGACTTAAATAAACAATTCCAGCTTAAATGCGGCGTATGGTTGTTTTAACCACTACGATGAATAATTATTTGGTGACCTAAATTGGTGTGCATATAAATACTTTAATATGATTTGAATGTAGCAAAATTATCAGAAATCAATTTCAATAGATTGCAAGCAAACGATGCCACAGCGAATACGACGATGAATGTGTTGTGCCCCAGCTAGGCTCAGGGCCTGATACGGATACATTAGGGTCGGGCTTTTACACCGTCGACGATTACAGAGAGATTCTCGATTACGCTATGTCCAGGCACATAGAAGTTATACCAGAGATCGACATGCCGGGACACTCAGCTGCAGCAATCACTGTGATGGAAAAGAGAGAGGATGATATTGACTTCATGGAGAGTCACGCATATGGGCCATTACCGCAGTCGTGGCTGCTTTATGACCACAAGTTTAACTCAAGTGTTTACAGTGTGCAAAAATGGTTAAAGAACGCGATGAATCCATGCATGAACTCTACGTACAGGTACTGTATTCATATTTTTTTAATAAAACATTTATTTTTAAAACGATTTTCAGCAACAACACGGGATCAACTGGAAAATAAGTTTTAAAATAATTGATAGTAAGTTGTACATTAAAACGGGGTGATAACATTCAAGCATAAATTGGATCACTACAGCAATATAATTGTCCGGAATAACAACATTTTCGCTTTTATTTATGCATTATAACACTAATACTGTTTAGTGTTGCCTAACGCTAAACTCGACCCGATTGGAAATACATTATAGCGAAGGTCTGGGACTGTCTGAATTGTCTTAAATCCTCTTTGCATTTCTGGTGTTTTTTTTGTTTATCAGATTCGTAGAGCGGGTAGTGAACGGCCTGAAAGAAATTCATAGGCCTGTTCAACCATTGCGCATATTTCACATGGGCGGAGACGAGGTGGCACGTGGATCCTGGGATGAATCCAGAGAGTGCTTCGATAACGTGGACCTTCGCGGCAAGGAGTAAGATGTTTTGTAATTATTGAGATTTTTAATAGAACATTTTCATTCATACGAATTCGTCGTTCACTACAGCAAGCAGGTAACTTGCAATACAAGTGAAAAAAAATGATCATAAAATGGCGAGTTCGTTTTTTGCCGCTTGTCACCCACCCTCGACTGCGCAAAAACGTTTTAAAACAAGTGAGTTGTCGTCGTTTGAATGGTAACCGCCAAGTGTACGTAGCGAATACAGTGCTATCAATGAAGTATTTTATTCGCAAAATACTTATATCGTTCACAAACGTCCTATAACATTTGATATAATGTATGTTAATTTGGCTGGACTAACTTTCTGGGATGCGGAACTTTCAGTTCGAAAATAAATATTTTATGACTAAAAGCGTTGCAAACGGTTTAAGAAAATGCAAAAAGCATCAATTTTTGCACTTTAATACAAAAATCTGCGATCTTATTTTTTCAGCAGGCTTATATGACTGGTTTCCATGCATTTTCGCATAAATTGGCTCGTTCCAAGACAAAAAAATAAAAAAGGTGGTCCAAACGTTCAATCTGTGAGAGTGCAGCTTTAAGGTGTAGTTTTCATTATGCATCGGAAGTGTCGTAACATCAGTTTTTACTCTGACTATATTTTTTTTAACGCGGATTACCTTAAGGTACATAGCAGCAATGTTTGAAATTTCTTTATTGTCAATTTCCATGTTTCTCTCGTAATGCTGATTGGAAATATTGATGAAAACATTGATTTGGAATGCCATTTAACTGATTCTATTGTACGCCATAAAAGGGTTATTTAAAGAACATGAACATACTGGAACTTCGCGTAAAATACGCGCATAGTGCATCGCACAATATTACTACAATCTTGGGTCGCCTTTCAAAAGGATAATATTTGTCGTAAACCATACGCTTCTAAGAGTGCTCATGTACATCCGTAAAGTTACGGTCAAATCTTTGCGATAAATGTCCTTACGATACTTTTACTGAAACGCAGTTAAACAAAACGCATACAAAATTACGATCTTCAGCCTAAAGATCTTTATTCAAATGGGACCCAGAACTCGTGCATAAATTTTCATATATATTCAATGGCATTTTTTATCTTTAAAATTACCTCATTAACTCATTATCGCTCAAAAAATTGAATTCATCATTTCAGCCGAAAATGCTTTTATTATTAGGCACTACTTTTATGTGCAGTCGTCATTGAGATAATTGGCTTCTCTGTCACTTTTAAGTTTAATTATGCCTCGTCCCGGCGTGTTTTTAATGCTTTGAAAAAATCCCTAACTATGTTGTTTTGTGTATGCATTTTTGCACTTCCTTGATTTGAACGTAATAAATTACCGGCTTTGGGTCGCGGCATTTCATGTACTTATTTATACTGAAGTTTTTGGACGTCTCGGACAGTTTCCGGCAATATTGCTTCAACCTTAATGAAATGTAATTTCAAGTTTTGTCTGATTTGCTTTGTTTTTGATTCACAAATAATTACTCTTCAATTGGGGTCTGGAAGTTGTCATTTGTTTAATGTGAAAAAAAAATTCAGCACGGTGGCGTTGCAGCGGGTGTTTATGAACCGTGTGGCAAGGATTATATCAGACAAGGGCCTGAATCTCGGTGTCTGGGAAGACGGCGTTTATGCTGATGACAAACCAAACCCAATAACAGACTTCAAGTCAGAGTAAGTTTTGAAATTCATATATTTTCGTTGCGAAAGACAAACCTCTTGTTTTCTTATATATAATGTATCAATTTGCACATATATTTAATTTCCAGTGTGTTTGTGTATCCATGGAACAACAGATGGGGTACGAACAAAGCCAAAAGATCATCAGAGTTCGCTGATGCTGGATACAAGGTATTCGGATGCACAGGTTTAGGTTGACATTATTTTTTCTCTTCGAATCTCAACATTAGTGAGCAAATATAATACAGGTTTCTTCTTCTTCACGGATACTTAATGCGCCTACTTAATATACTTAACCAATAGAAATTTAAAAACTTACACTGTACGTCCAAACCTCTGAATACTAAACTATCACAGGTGATTCTACCTCTGGCCACCCATCTCTACTTTGACATGCCACAAGAGCCCGACCCGGAGAGTCGCGGACATTACTGGGCGACCCGCTTCATCGACGCCCACAAAGTATTTGGGCTCATGCCGGATAACATATTTGCTAACGTGGATGTGGACCGGATGGGAAATTCTGTGTCCTTGGAAGACTTGTGTGGAAATGCTGCTTGTCCTCAGCCGAATAAGACGGAAAATATCATCGGTGTGTGTTTCTTATTTAAAAGACGTTTCGTTAAGCCACGGACGATTGCATGAAATGACAGTCACATTTGTTTAATGAAACTGGTATTGATAGACCATTTTGTTCTTTTCCCCAGGTCTGCAGGCATGCATGTGGGCGGAAGTGATGCGTACAGAGGAGCAGTTTCATAACATGGCCTTCCCTCGTCTTCTCGCCCTTGCCGAGCGCGCATGGCACCGTGCAAACTGGGAGGAAATAGAAGATTGGAGCGCGCGGGACGCATACCGGAATTCCGACTGGGAGGCGTTCGCGGATGTCCTCGGCTACAAGGAACTTCCTCGGCTTGAGAAGAAACAGGTTCTTTACCTCGTTGAGCCACCGGGAGCTAGGTGAGTGTGGTCTAATGCATGTATGTGGTATGTAAGAATGCGGATGTTCGAATCTTTCATTGCGTACTAAATAAGTATTAAGAAATTGTTTAATTTAAAAAGGTTCAATTATTCGCCACACATATACAGTTTCCTGAACATTGTAATTTTGTACTGAACTGCAGTAAGTAAACAAATGCATTCATCAAAACTGTTTTGAAGCGTGATCCTGTCGAGAACATTTTAATCAATTTTGATTATTTTTTATTACAAAAAAGATCATTGTTTAACAGTAGGTCTATAAAATAACCAAACATTGCGAACATGAGTATATATTAACATCGCCATTAAATTAAGAAGATCTCAGTACTTTTAAAGACTATTTTGCAGGTTAGTACGCACAAATGCGCTGCTTACTTTTCAGGGTTGAAGGCAACGTACTGATGACAAACACGCGGTACCCTAACCACTTGGTAGAAATAAGCATGGACGGAGGTGAGACGTGGAACGAATTCCAAAAACAAAGCCTGGCTAACGGGGAACATACATTCCACTTTAGAACGAAGTAAGAACGGGTTATTGGTCTAAAATTTAACAGTAACATTAACCATGCCTTTAAAGTGTTGTGTAAATAAATGTAGTCGTACTGTATAGACGAATGGGCAGCCAAGCGTTGTCAAACATGTGATTTAATGGTCTGAAGTGCATTAATTGTACAACCATTTGCTGAACATATTGTCCTTGAAATTTCTCTCTCTCTCTCTCTCTCTCTCTCTCTCTCTCTCTCTCTCTCTCTCTCTCTCTCTCGTATGTTGGTGTAGATTATATCATATCGTTTCATTATTTTTATACCAGGTCGACTTGTGAGCCAACTTATTAAGATATTACACATGGGGAAACTAAGTCTTTCCTATTTCTAACATTGTCCCCCGTCCCTCTTCCATCTCGCTCACCATCGGTCTTTCTTTGATGATAAGTCAATTCTGTTATTTCTAGTTCGGCATTATGCACCGGTCAATTGTAACCACGCCCCCCCCCCCCCAGGTCCGGGTTATGGCCGGGACTTTGACTTTTGGTCCAGCCAACCCCGGTAAAATCCCAGCCCTGCGGGGACGAACTGATGGTTAAACCCCGGCCAAATGCCCCCGCACCACAGAGACTCTATATAAGGCCCAATCTCCGCTAAATTTGGCGCTATGACAAAACCACCGCGGTCACCCGGCCCTGCGGGGGCACATGGAAAGTAAAAACACGGCCCTTTTCCCCGGCTATCCCCGGTATACCCCCGGACCTGGGGGGGGGGGCTGGTTACAAATGACTGGTGCATTAATTCAAATGTCTTCTTTTGAGAAGTGTAGCATACCTTATCGAGTTTACCAAGCTTCTGTTAAAGGTCGCCATTGAAAGGCTGCCTGCCAGGTCGTCGGTGTTTGACCGCGTGAGTTCATTGAGCTAACGCTCGTGTGTTTTAAAAGTGTACACACTTGTCTGAGGCTGAAAACTATATTTTTGATCCGGTCCCTAACGAATACGTTTTGCAGAATCCGGTGTATTAGGATTTAGCCTTTAAGCTAGGGGCCGTTTAGCCTGATCAACGTAGTGGATTAGGGGCCTTGAGTTGAGACCTGTATTATCGCCCGTCCAAATTTTCATGGGGGATGCGGAGGTTGAACGGTTCTTGACGAACGTTTCCATCACATTTTCCCCTTCTTCTTTTACAGGTCGCCGGTGCTAGGCCGCGTGAGTCGCCCTATTGAGCTGATAGCCGTAGTTGAGGGTGACGGTCGGGCGGGTTCCGCTGTATCGTCTTCTCCCACGTATCTCACCATACTAGTTACATTTTTCTCTTTTGTTTGCATGATTTGGCGTGTTTTGTAAAATAAGTTTTGTTTGAAGGTGTTTTGAAACCTCAGGATGCAAGTTGAAATATTCAAACGTGTGTGCATGTATGTCTAATCTGTAAAAGTTTGCACACGACTGCTGTATAATTTATGATATATTTTTTTTGCGTGTTTGACTAGACTTATGGCATATCATGGTTGGGCTGACAAAAATATCATATGATCAAGTATCCTGATTGCTTTTTTATGATAATGACATTACATAAAATTTATGCAATAAAACAACTTAAACCAATGATTTTGACATGGTCATACAGCAATTAAAACATGTCTAACTTAGGCATGTTTTGGTTCCCTTCAGGATCCTTTAAAAAGATTTAATATATTCCAAAAACAAAAATCTTATATTATTATTTTTGTATTTATTGACGAATTTAATTAAAACTTTAAGAGATTCAATAAGTAAGCTATCGAAATATAACTTCTGATTAAAAGTATGATGATGGATTTCATTGACTAGGAATTAATGACGTCACGCTTGCAAACATATAGAATGATGTCAGAATCGTTCAAAGACGGTAACGACGTCTTCTGACTAAAACGTTGGGTTTTAAGTGAATATCCCTACCAATTTTCACTATGTGTTGTTGTTTTTTCCCAAACTAATTGACAGTTACTATATGAGTTTTCACAGAGACCGGATATAATATTGGGTGTATAAATATGTTTGTTGTAAGTGATTGATATGGCTTACATGTATTCTGTGTTTTATCTGTACGAGTGAAATCGTGGTTCGTGTGAGCATTTAATGCAGTCACATAATTAAAATTAAGAAAATTCGAGTGTTTGCATGTACAAAAACATAACCATTATTATTCATTTTAGTAATAAGTATGTACCTATACCCGTGTGGCATTTACATAGTGAACACATACAACTGATGTGTTACGCATAAACTAAAACAGATTTGTAAAATTATAAAAAATAAAGTTTTAAAAAGCATTGTGTATTGTTGAGTACATATAAGAAAGTTGTATTGGCAAGATATTTTATACAAAAGTACAAATGAGGTCAACTTCAGTTGGGGTGTTCCTTGGGGACTTGTCATTTCCAATGGCAAAATTGCATTAGGAGAACAAATGTTGCTGATCCTACGTTATGGTTTTTAATGATTATACTCCAAGGGATATTACTTGCATTGGGATGCAATAATAAGTTTATCAGGTTATCTTTCATGATAATGCGAAAATACATATTAACGACAACACGCCGGACACAATATAAATCTACAGCCCAATGTTTAGCACATTTTAGCGTGAGTGTGATTCATTATGTTGACATCTTTTCTGGTTCGCGGTACACAGACAAGTTACATCTTAGATTCTTATTGAAACAAGCACCCTTACGGGATAATATGTGGTGTATGCGTAGCTGGATAATCAATCGTA
The DNA here is from genome assembly GCF_026914265.1 of Mya arenaria. NCBI lineage: Eukaryota > Metazoa > Mollusca > Bivalvia > Myida > Myidae > Mya > Mya arenaria. The sequence goes on from NC_069123.1 coordinate 13,504,634, forward strand.
ACATTATACTATTAATAAAAGATAGCGAATAAAAAGAGATAGAACATGCAAGGTGTTAGTAATAGGTTAAGTTCGGTTAATTCTGCAATAATTCAGAGTAAAAAATGGAGAACCGAAAGGCTCGCGACATGTTTTCGATCGTGATGATCATCATATATATATATGTGTATGTTAATAAAAAAAATCAGACTGTTTAAAAAAATCAACAAAAGGATAGGGACATAGTGAAAGACGCTGACGGTGCGTGACGGTAACTCAGTGTTGCCGCCAGAAAGGAAAGGAGCCTTTATCGGACTTTCACTGACCAAATCACGATCATCACTGATCATAATATCGACCTCCTCCTCCCATACCGCCGTCGAATCCACCCATTTTCTGTTTATATTATTTTTTTCAGTTACAAACATTTTTTAACAAACACCCTGAAGTATACACGCGCATAAGATCATTTCAAAATTCATAACACACAGATAAGATATACTGTCAATATTATGCATTTGACCATTAATGTTAATTATAGGCGATGCTAAGTGAACAAGTTGCATCCTTCAGACGTTACACTTTTTAAAAAAAAAACACATATTATACAGATGCATCATATATTTTATGACAACGTGAGTTATCAAACAGTTATGAGTTAGTTAATTATGGAAAGCAGTGCAAATATTACATTTAATACTTTTAACATGAAAAAGTGATTCTGAAACACGGTACACAATGCAATATTCTATTATCTGCATCTGCTCGTTAACTATGTTTTACTGTTATATACAACTGTTTGTTTACTATGTTTTACTGTTATCTACAACCTTTTAATATGTTTTATCATTATCTACAACTGTTCGTTCACATATTTGAATGTGATCTACAACTTTTCGTTTACTGTGTTTTACTATTATCTACAACTGCTCGTTGTCTATGATAAACTGTTATCGAAAAAATATATGCAAATGAGAAATTGATGTTAGAAATATAATAGCATTGCGTTTGTTTCAGTATTTTCTTAACTGCCTATAAAACAAAACATAATCTTTAATTTGGTAGTAAAGTATTGAAGGCTGTTCTGCTACAAAAAAATAAAGATAATATATGCAGCGACTTTGCTCTGGAGGCAAGGATTACAAATCTTTTTAAGCTTCAACGTATAATCAAGGTTTCAAAGTTTGTATAATAAAGAATTATTAATATTTATTGTTATTGCTTGAATATTGCCACGGTCACTCGAGTTTATGTCTGGTTCAGTAAATAAGTATTTTCCACCAACTTTTCTTTAATTGATGATAAAAGAAATTCATTAATTAATCAAATACAGAAGACAAGTCCAATAACTGACAAAACATCCTACCAATGACACCGTTTACCAAACATGAACCACTTTTCGAGGATATAATCTCATTGTCTCACTTATATGTATATATATATATATATATAAACAATATGCATTATGCATTTATTAATTAAACCGATTGGAAAAAAAAATTTACAAGCAAGAGTGATAAATTTTTAAATAGTGATATAATATATATATTTAAATCCATTTTAAAAACATAGTCACCATTGTTATATTAACATTGTGAAGTATCCTGGTTAACTCATATTAACGGGCTATTATATATAATAAATATATATTTTACTTCTTATTCCTCTTCTATGGCATTATAATAATAATGATGATAATAATAATAATAATAATAATAATAATAATAACAATAATAATAATAATAATAATAATAATAATAATAATAATAATAATAATAACAATAATAATAATAGTAATAATAATAATTACTTCTGTAATAAATACACTGGACAATGGTTAACAACATTTTTCAGATAATACTTCATAATGCCAGTTTCTAGTCGAATAGGTGCAACATCACATCTAAACTTAGCTAAATCAGATATATGGGTAAATGGCCTAAACATTTGTTAAACTTTGTTACCAGTCTTAATTAATCTTTATGTTTGTAACTTATTTCTGTCTCAGCCATTTATACTAGAAGCACGTTCAATATCATTTTCCACTGATTGTTATGCATATTTAACATATTTTGTTATACCTTATCAATGATACGTTTTCCAGAAAAAAAGCAGTTGTGCATAGTCATGTAGTCCTAGGGACATCAATTCATCTTTTGTTACACAAAAAATCAAGTGTTTTCACCTTGGGCCACTCAAACTACATTCCCAGTCTAATATCCTTTAATTCATACGTGAGTTATTGTAACTTAAACATATATACCACTAGCAACAAACTGACCTACATTGCTCTACTATTATCGGTTTCGAGTCCATTTCACCTTGGACTTCTGCATTAGGTGTGTACTTACCAGTGCCCAAGTAAAAACACTTTGCTCGATAGTGAACAGCATTTATGCAACAGAAAGATTTCGCTCCCCATATTGAAGCGCCATATGATTTTGCGTACATACCCTACGTACTAAATGCGATGACCGTGTTCCGCGTACCAAAAGGAATGGTCAACGTATTGCTGTTGAGATTATCGTCGGAGTATTATAGTGTTTTTTTCCGCATTGCCATAAACGATATATGGAATATTATGATAGGACGCTTTATGGTGACCTGTTACCGACGATCATTACATGCAGAAATGAGGAAACTTCGTTAGTCAACCACTATCATGATCGATGATGCGAACTCGCTTTCTTTTTTTCTTTTTTCTTTTTTTTCTTTTTTTTTGCGGGGGGGGGGGGGCGAGGTGCTCAATGATAATGTTAAAATTTATCATCGTCAAATAGGCAAACAGTTGACTAGATTATTTAGAGATTGGAAGGATTCTCAGCTGAGGAAATGTTTTTCGTGCTCATTCTCACGTACCTGGATATTTACTTTTTGCTTGGGTTGTGAGTTAAATTAGGTCATGTTATGTATAAAAGATAGACTGGTTTTCCCAGATATTTTTGTCAAGCTTTTTAGCGACACGAACGTTCATAGACTACACATCGTACTAGTATGCTACGGGGTCGAAAAAAGACATTATGGTGATACAGATCTTTTTATAAGGATATCTGTATTTTATCTGTTGAAAATGGAAAGGGAAAAGGTATATAATAAAACTTGATTTTAGTATTAATACTTGCCATTGCAAGTATTTTCCTATAACTCATATTTTATCGAACGATATACTACTCCAGCAACAAATTACTTAGGTATATTAGTACACACAAGACAAAAGTCAATCAGTTGACTATATAAAACAGTTGGTTGTCTTAACAGCAAGTCCGGTTTGCGTGTACCTAATAATTAAATACATGTACCTAGAACATGGGAAAATGCATCCAAGACCGTTTTCTTTGCTAACCCAATCAATCAAAACGTTTCAACTAATAAATAACGCAATATTACGCGTTCATTTATAATTAATGTATGTACTGTTTTAATTACCATATCCGTTTTTTACTGCCTAATATGCAAGTGTACTCTACAGAAGATCTGGGATTCATTATGAAGTTTCAGAATTATTACCGCCAGAGTATATGTTGATGCTAACATTTTTTTGATAAAATATGCATGTATATCAAAACAAGATCAAATAAATGAATTAATAAATCATCCATTAACCAATGAATGATTGCAATTAACGAAAATACATTTTTAATTGTTAAAAAATAATACCTTCATTGTGATTTATTTGCTGATATTGCCAAAAAACTGAATCTGAATTTAATTTAAGTTCAATATTACCGAATTTAATTCGGAAAATATCTGTTACACCAAGTTAAAACAGGTAAAACAAACGCACTTTAACAATGTTATCATTTATTTTTTTAAAACAATCTAAATAACTTGCGATACAGATTTTGAGCAAATCATGTCATGTCATGTTTGGCAAACGACGTCATTGGTAGGAATGTTTATAGCCAGTTATTGGACTTCTTTTCTGTACAAGCAGCAATTGACATTATTCATTTTTATTATGCAATCACATTTTATCAATAATTATATGTTAATTATATTGTTTAACAGTAATCCAAGGAAAGTCGGTGAAATATAATTCTCATGAACCATAGATATGGCTATAGCAGTCTTCAAAGAGAGTGTCCAGATTGACTTCCACGCGGTCAGAGCAGGGGCGACATGATATGTCTGACTCATGAGCCTGAGTATACAGTCCGTTTTTCGTCTTAATAGTGTCGATATTTGGTAACAGCCCTCTTTCCCCGACATTAAAACTATCCGCCCACCAATCTGGAGAATTAATTCCAGTCCCGAACACCGCGAGACTCAAACAGTCTGTTGCTTTATAGTCTAATGAAGATCCAGAATTTGAAAAGTCAGTATCACCTAAAAGATTATCTAAACCTAATTCTGAAACAGAGTTTGAATCGGATGATGGCGGACTCATTGCCATGATTGGAATAGCAGCATCGTCATTAGTGTCTATTAAGTCTTCAGTTTTAATTTTTATTCCTCCAATTTCTATATCTTGATTGAGAATTGCGGCCCAGTTGAAATCATCTCTCAGATGTTCTTCCTCTTCATTAGCACCAAATTGCAATACACTGTTTCCATCGTCAAGTTTGCGAATTTTTGTAGGTTGACTGCAGCCAACTACGTCATCACCATTATCATTAGGCTCTTGTTTAACACGTTCTAAACTAAATTGAGCATCTGTCGTAGTGCACCTGGTTGTATTTGTTGTCTGCCCCTCCTGACTATTTCTACATTTCTTGAACGCACCATTTTCAATAAGGTCCCTGTATTCTGGGTTGATTCTCCAGAACCCTCCCTTGCCTGGCTCGTCTCTTCTGCGTGGAACTTTTTGGAAACACTTGTTCAGGGAAAGATTGTGCCTGATAGAGTTCTGAAAGAAACAAAAGGAGAATAAGTTTCAAACTTTCGATATAATCTTTCATTTATACAACCAACATGTTTTGCTGTTGGTTAAAACTCGAGTCCACCACTATAATTTACATGGTTTTAAATATGAAAATTTGATCAATATTACCCAGCATAGAAATATTAATTTCTTAGCTGATGCTCTCTGTGAAGGAAATAATGCCACTGAGATTCAAAGATGGTCGGTTTTAGGAATTGTTTATAGTGTATATAAGCTCTATTATAACTGATAACAGTACTATAAGTTATTATTTCAGTGCATTTCAACCTAGCCATGTTTACAAACACTAAACTGAACCCCTAAAAAGGTTGATAATGAGTTCATGTAAATTAGAACTTATAATTGTTTTTGTAATACACGTACCTGCCAACTTGGATCTGCTGATCTGTAGTACATAAAATTGTCTGTAATCCATTTGTATATTGCTGACAATGTTATCTTGCTGTTCTCAGTTTCCTTTATAGCCAAACAGATAAGTTTTGCATACGAGTAAGGCGGTTTCACTTTTGTATTTGTCTTGTAGTCTATGGAATCGCCCACAAAACTGGTTGAAGTCATTAAGTGCGTGTTGGGTGATAGAAGTCTCCTTTCAAACATTTTGGTGGGAGGAGGGCCACTTGACACGTTTAGAACTGAGTTCGGATTCACTTTATTATCATTGTAATCTCTAAAGATAGATCTTGGGTTTGATGACGGAGTCTGCGTGTTAACTTTCCCGATGTTAAGGTTCAGAAGCCAGTTTAAGTTTGTAAGGCTGTCATCAATATTCGTACCCCCATTGCTGCATGTGTCCATGGGATATTTTTCCATCAAGTTTTGACGTAGGCGGAGGGCCAAGTGGTCTCGAGTTAACACAGGCATCATGACCTGAGCCTGGTGCTGATGAACCGCGTAGGCCTGTGGGTACATCGAATTGGCAAAGTGGAGTTGAAATTCAAGTATCAGGCTATTCTGCAAAAGGACATATAACAAGTATGAAACTAAGTATGAATACAATAGTAATGCAATTGAGTTTATAGATCATTTAAATGTACATGCTTTCAGTAAGTCATGCCTTAAAATATATTGTTTAATATCAAAAAAATGCTAACAACAATCTATATAGTTATATGCGATTACAAATATAAAAATCACTTATACATACTTTGGAATAATAAACGTTCACTTGTTTCTTTAATATTTCAGTAGAAAATACTGAATGAGACTGATGATGCATTAAGGTCTACAACAATAAATACCCTAGGGACAAAATAGCTAATCACAATGTTTGTAACAAGTTCATGTCTGAACAAACTTTCTATTGGTCGCCTTATTTCCCGCAAAACGATTCCATTGGCTGTATGATTAGAGAGGCGTTTAATACCGGGTTAAACATCTAAACCATTCTGACATGGTTTTTGCGGCAAATTTTATATACAGCAATGACCTATCATAACTTATGTGTTGACAATTGACATGATTAAGACAACTTAATAAATAAAAATCTACAAAAGCATTGCATGATTAATGTCTCCATTTGTCAATACATACCAGAAAAGGGTCAATAATTTTACCGTATATAACGGACTGTTGTCCAAACAGCAATGCGTGTAAATAATAATTATATACCATAATTATTTTTTTCCAATACCGTTTTACTGCTTGCCAAATAAATTTGAAAAGTTCAATTCAAAAAAACAAAACTAATGAACATGTATATCAATATTTATGTATATGTTTATTTTGTTTTAATTACCATCTCCGGCTTATAATGCTGCTCATGCACATGCACTGTGTTCATCTTACTTTCATAATTATGATTCAGTATTTGAACTCCCTGAGTACATAAATAATTGAGATGTACATTTGGAGTAAATGTGTACTTGTAAATAAAATCATGACAAAATAAATATACGAATTATGCAGTAAATAATGAATTATTGATATTAAAGACTTTTATAAAATTGTACCATATTTCATGATTATATGTAACAAAGTTCATATTAATTTGATTTGAATTAAATATCTACGATTTTATTATTATATTTAATTTAGGACAATATCTTCTACACATGTTTAGCCTATATCAATGTAATCATTTTTTGAAAGCAATCTAACTTGCGAACCGAAAATTGAGCAAATCGTATCACTCAATTTATCAGATTAATTAAGCTTTGTAATTGCCTTCTTTAAAGTTGATGGTATTGTGCAAACTGTTAAAGTAATGTTAACCGATTAGAATGTTCTCAGTTTGGACAAGGAATCAACATGGTTGGCAAACAGTATCTTTGGTACGAATGTTTACGCTACTTCAACTTGTTTCATTATTTATTATTACTATTGGCTTTAATTGACATTTTTTTTAATTCCCTCACACTATTTTTATTTCGTTTTTACTGACGACATCAGAACTATCAGATATTGAGCTAGCGTATCATAATTTCTGATAAAAAAATGTATGATGATTGCTTTGTTTGACCATTAATGACGACGCAATTGGAAACATAAAGAATGACGTCAAACGTTCAAAGAACATTACGATGTATTCTGTCAAAAGCTTTGTTGTTTAAAAATTGGATATCTCTAACAGTTTCCCAAACACTTTTACCGTCATAATATGGGCTTTCAAAGCGACTGGAAAATATATGTTTTTTAAATATATTTGTTTCAAGTGTTAGACATTACTGACATGTATCATGTATTTTATCTGTACGAGTCAAGGAGTTATTCGTGCGAAGATTAAATGCAATCACGGAGCAAAACAAACATTATACGTTATTTTAAGTTACCAAAGATCAATGTAATAATTATTAAACATAATATTCCACATGAACTATCAAATATACAAAGATATAAATGTTTTAATAACATATTCGCGGAGTTCGCGACAATTATGAAATAAAATAATTCGTATGCTTACATGTTAAAAGATATAAACATGATTCATTTCAGTAATTAGTTTGTTACTTGATATGTGTGTCATTGTCATTGTAATGCATTGTAAATAAGAGGATTGTATTGTCAAAATATTTTATAGAATATTACATTTTTTCAAGTCGATTCCAGTATGTGTATACCCTAATTGGGTATTTGTTCTTTCCAATAGCTAAAATGGCCAACAATATAATATTGTTACAGATCCTACATAAAATATTATTATATATTTATATTATAGACTTCAAGCGAAATTCGTTGCAATTGAATACGTATATCAAGTTATCTTTCATCTTGGCAATACAAAAAACTTATTGACGACAAAACCCGGATGCTTTTATACAGCCAAGTGCGATGAATAAGATTGACATCGCATTCGGTAAGCAGGGTATGTACGCAGGAATCTCAAACTAATAGTATAGGATACGAAGCCCTTCAAGGTCAATAAATCAATTGATAGTTTCTCTTTTCATCAGAATTTCAACAATTTATTAAAACACAACTGTTATTATTGTCGCTTGTTATTACACAAAAGACATTATTTTCTGTTTCTAAAACTTCGGGTAGATCATAAAATTGACATATTGGACAAATTTTGATAGAATATGGTCCAATGACTGATCGAAACTATTCCTACCAATGACATCGTTTGATGAACAGAACAGAACAGAATTTTGATGATTCCTTGTCCTAACCGTGAACATTCTAATCGGTAAACATTATTTCAACAGTTTGCACAATACCATCAACTTTAAAAGAAGGCGGACACCAAGATTAATTAATCTGATCAACTGAATGATACGATTTGCTCAAATATCGGTCCGCAAGTTAGATTGCTTTCAAAAAATGATTACCCTGATATAGCCTAAAAATAATAATAATTCGAAATTAATTTTTTTTATAATATCGACGATATCAAATTTAAATTAATCAATATGAACTTTTTATTAAACTATATTTTTCAACAATGAAATATCTATTTTTTTAAAAATATGTTTAATCCCAATCATTCATTTATCTATTTTGTCTTATTGTTACTTCAAATTAAATATATTTTAACAACATATGTACAAGTCAAATAACACAAGTACTCAGGGAGTTTTAATACTGAAACATAATGATGCGTGCCAGATTAACTAACTGTACAGTGCACATGCATAGGCGGCAGTATAGGACTTCGATGTTAATTATTTTTCAGACATGCACATGAATTAATAAACATGTTCATTGATTTTGTTTTGTTTTTTGCTTGAAAAGTTCAGAATTATTGGGCAAGCGGTATAAACGGTCTAGGATACATTTTCATCACGGTATAGAATTTGTATGTGCATGCATTGTTTAGATAACAGTTCATCTTATAAAATGATTGACCTGTTTCTGGTATGTATTAAAACGTTAATAAATAGAGACTTTATGCATGTTTACTGTTGTATAATATCAATTGTCAACATATGAGTTATAAAAGGTCGTTGCTGTTGATACGATTTGCCGTTAAAACAATGGTTAAGACGCTTTTCACGCATCAATCGACTCTCTGATCAGGAAGCCAATGAAAACGTTTCGCGGAAAATAAGGCGATCAAAAATCGGTTCTGGCATGAACTTGCTACAAATATTGTGATTGGCTATTTTGTCCCTAGAGTATTTATTGTAGTTGACATACTTGTTGCATTAGTCTCATTTAACACTTTCTACTGAAATATTAAAGAAGATCTTGGTGTTTTTTTTATATTCATATCAAAATTATTCAAAATGTATGTATATACGGTATTTATATCTGTTATCGCATATAGCTGTAAAGAGTGTTTTGATGACCCTATGTCTAATATTAAATGAATATATTTAAAGCATGATTATTGAACACATATACATTTCAACAATCGTTAGCGTCAAATTTTGTATTAATATTTGGATTCATGCTATTCATATTTTCTTTTCGCAGAATAGCCTGTTACTTGAAATTCAACTCCACTTTGCCAATACGATGTACCCACAGGCATACGCGGTTCATCAGCACCAGGCTCAGGTCATGATGCCTGTTTTAACCCGGGACCACCTGGCGCTGCTATTACGTCAAAACTGGAAGGAAAAATATCCAATGGACACATGCAGCAATGGGAGTACGAATATTGATGACAGCCTTACAAACTTAAACTGGCTTCAGAACTTGAATATCACCGCACCGACGCCACCAGCAAGCCCGGGACCTATCTTTGGAGATTACAAAAATATTAAAGTGAATCCGAACTCAATTCTAAATGTGGCATGTGGCCCTCCACACACTAAAATGTTTGAAATGAGATGTGAACCATTTGAGACTCCCTCGAGGATTTCAACCACATTAGGGGGCGATTCCATAGACTACAAGACAAATCCATATGTGAAAGCGCCTTACTCGTATGCAACTCTCATCTGTATGGCTATTAAGGAAACTGAGAAGAGCAAGATAACTTTGTCAGCAATATACAAATGGATTACAGACAATTTTATGTACTACAGATCAGCAGATCCAAGTTGGCAGGTACGTGTATTACAAAAACATGTATTAGTCCTAATTCATATGAAATCATCATCCACTTTTTAAAGGTTAGATTAAGTGTTCAGTTTAGTGTTTGTAAACAGTGCCAGGTTGAAATGCAATGAGGTAAACACTTTGAGTATGTTAATCAATGTTTATAGAGCTTATACTCACTATAAACATTTCCTAAAACAGACCATCTTTGAATCTCAGTGACATTATTTCCTTCACAGAGAGCATTAGCCAAGTAATTAATACTTCTATGCTGGGTAATATTGGTCATATATCCATATCTTAAACCATATATATTATAGTGGTGGACTCGAATTTTACCCAACAGCAAAATATATCGGCTGTATAAGTCAAATATTATCTCAAAAATTTGAAACTAATTTTCATATTGTTTCTTTCAGAATTCTATCAGGCACAATCTTTCCCTGAACAAGTGTTTCCAAAAAGTTCCTCGCAGAAAAGACGAGCCAGGCAAGGGAGGGTTTTGGAGAATCAACCCAGAATACAGCGACCTCATTGAAAATGGTGCGTTCAAGAAATGTAGAAATAGTCACGATGGACAGACAACGAATACGACCAGTTGTACTACGACAAATACTCAATTTAGTTTAGAACGTGTTAAACAAGAGCCTATTGATAATGGTTATGAAGAAATTGGCTGCAGTCAACCTACAAAAATTCGCAAACTTGACGAAGGAAACAGTGTATTGCAATTTGGTGCTAATGAAGAGGAAGGAAACCTTAAAGGCGATTTTAACTGGACTTCAATTCTCAATCAAGATATAGAAATTGGAGGAATCAAAATTAAAACTGAAGACTTAATAGACACTAATGACGATGCTGCTTGTCCAATCATGGCAATGAGCCCGCCATCATCCGATTCAAACTCAGTTTCAGAATTAGGTTTAGATGATCTGTTAGGTGATACTGACTTTTCAAATTGTGGATCTCCATTTGACAATAAAACAGCAGACTGTTTGAGTCTCCCAGTGTTCGGAACTGGCATTCATTCTCCAGATTGGTGGGCGGATAGCCTAAATAGCGGGGAAAGAGGGCTGTTACAAAGCATCGAGATTTCTGAGGCGGTTAGCGGACTTATTACTCCTATGGCCTCTCCTGCTCATGAGTCGGGCATAACTGGTGATCCCTGCTTTGACCGCGTAGAAGTTAACCTAGACACTCTCTTTGAAGACTGCTATAGCCATATCTATGGTTCATGAAGATTATATTTCACCGACTTTCCTTAGATTTTAGCTAGACGATAGAAGTAACATATTTATTGACAAAATAGGATTTATAAGAAAGTAATGCCAATTCTGGCAATACAGAAAAGAAGCCAAATAACTGACAAAAGACATTACTACCAATGACAAATCGTTTGACAAACATGGCGATTCCTTGTCCAAACCGGAAACATCCTAATCGGTTAAAATTACTTCAAAAGTGTGCCATCAACTTTAAATAAGTCGATGGCAAAGATTAATTAATCTGATCAACTGAATGATGCTCAAAAAAAAGGTTTTCAAGTTAGATTGCTTTAAAAAATAAATGATTGCATTGATAAAAGTGTGTTTGTTTTCTTTTTCAATTAGGTGTAAGAGATATTATCCGAATTAAATTCGATAATAGTGTATTTAAATTAATCATTATGAACTTTATAACATTTCTTTTCCAAAATGTACATGTATTATCATTAGTTTCAATCATTCCTTCGTTAATTCATGATTTGTTTATTCATTCATTTGGTCTTGCTTTGATTTACAAGCATATTGTAATACACATTATACTCTGGCGGTAATAAAACTGAAACATAGCCATGAATCCAAGATGTAATGTACAGTGCACGTGCATAGGCGGCAGTTATAGTTATGGTTATTATTTTTTTATACATATACATATATAAATGTGCATGTGATTTTGTTATATAACTTCTGACGTCGTGAAAACATATTCAAGCTTTGTTCATATATTCAACTATTAGGTACACACAAACCGGCATTGCTGTTAAGACAACACACCGTCGTAAATGGTAAAATGATTGACTATTTCCTTGTATTTGTTAAAACGTGAATAATTAGTGACTTGAGTCATTTTGTGCTGATTCTTATCGTTTTGTCGTTCGGCGACATTTAACTGTTGGCTTTCAAGGGAAATTACTTCCAACGGAAAGCAATAATACTAATACCAAGTTATCTGTTATGCTTATGCCGAAAACACTTAATGATAAAACGATAAAGCACGTGTGCCACGTGTGAGGATGACCCTTTTTTGGTTCGGGGAACGCGGTCATCGTATTCAGTATGTTGGGTATGTACACAGATATGAAAACCTTAAACGCATTTGGAACGTAGTTCTTCATAGTCAGGCCAAAATGATATAATAGTTAATTAGTCATTTAATGGTTTGAGGTTTTACGGGCATATTTTATCTCTATTTATTACGGAATAACGGGGATATGAAGTCACTTTCTACTTACCCACACCTAACAACGTGGATAGGGAAAAGCTAACAAACTATGTATTAATTGTGACCACTCTAAGTATATTGTTAGAGTTCATTTTGGCGATCTACAGAAAATGGAGCGAGCGCAGCGAGGCCCCACGTATACTGCAAGATTTCTATTGATATTAACAGTTTGTGACTTCATTAATTCAATAAATTTGGGTGCATTGGGTTCATATATAATAGTATTTCTTAAGATATCGTTTTCTTAAATCTTTATACAATGGACATTCTAGAATAAATTGAAAGTCATCCTTTAAGATACTACACACAGTAGCTTTTTTATCACAATATGGAATTACATCTGATTTGTGCCTACCCCGCTTGTACTTCTAGTCTATGCGCAGACATTCTAAGCCTAGCCAATGCAGTTCTATACTTAGCCATACTAACATCTAACAAATAAGATTGAAGTTTAAAATCATATACCCGACTTTAAAAAAAGATTCGTGTATCTTGTAATTTGTGTTCAGTACCAGCGGTCCGCTTAAATAAAAATCTTTGTCGATTTTTGTCGTTACTTGGAATGATCTTAGAGCCATAATTAGCTTAATATTTGTGCAAAATAAACGGAAATCAGTTCTTGTAATGGGCACAATGTTTAGACTTTAAAATGAAATCAACTTTTTGACATTTTTACGTTAATACAGATTTAAGATCATCAAAGTAAACGGGCACCGTATGGGATAATGTGTGGTGTATACGTAGCTGGCCATGCGGTTGTAACATAACACCATTGATAGTCACCGATAAAAAAAAGGACATGGGGTTAGTAATATATCACGGATTAATAAGCTTATAGGTCCGTGGTAATATGTTATGATTGGCTTATTGTGATTATGCAATAATTCAGATTAACAAAATAAATATAGAAAAGGTCGCGATGCATGTTCGATCGTGATAGTTATGACATAAATGTTTATTAGATAATCAAGCTGTTTGGGAAAAGAAACAAAAAGGTCGCCGCCAAAAATGAAAACTAAAATTCCCGGACTGTTCACTATTCTTTACAATCCTGTACCAAGCAATGTTGCCGTTAACAAATTCATTATTAAAAAAAATATACAGAGATGATGACAACCTAAGTCTGTGATTAATTAGCCATACATATGTATCTATATACAGTTGATATCGATCCAATCATCCGTATAAACTACAGTTGCTTGTAGAAAGTTTTTCACGAAGTGCATGTTAATAAAATTTGAAATGCAGCCTCTCTTACTCTTTAGATATTTCATATCCCCAAACTTCACAATGCTTATTCAATATTAAGGTAACAAATGCATAAAAAAATGACATGTTTTTGGAGTGAAATAAAATTATTTCAAATTCAACATGAGCGTGCTCTTAGCTCAAGATAACATACACCTATTTTAACAATAAACAATACGTTAGATACATAAATTCGTTTATTACTATAATTATATGTATATATTTAACACTTATTTATATAGCTTAAAGACTGCCATAGCCATTGGCTGTTATGTCTGGTACGGTAAAAATATTTTTCCCCCATTTTATTTATTTGTGGTAGACGATAGAATTAAAATATTTATTGACAAAATTGAATTGCATAATAAAAACACTAATGCCAATTAATGTCATTACAGAAGACAAGTCCAATAACTGGCAAAAAACATTCCTACCAATGACATCGTTTGCCAGACATGATGATTCCTTGTCCAAACCGAGAATATTTTAATCGGTTAACATTAATTCAACAGTTTGCAGTATATCATCAACTTAAAAGTAGAAGATGACAAAGTTTGATGGATCTAATCAACTGAATGATACGATTTGCTCAAATTTCGGTTCGCTATTTAGATTGCTTTGAAAAAAATGATTACATTGATATTGTATATTATATTTATGTATTTCGAAATTAAATTCGATAATTAAGTCGATATGACCTTTGAAACAAATATATTGACCTTTGTAACATATTTTTCTAGAACAATTACAAATTTATTTATTTTTAAAAAGTATTTAATTCCAATCATTCATTTGTCCATTCATGTTTAATTATTATTAATTCATCTACTTTGTTATGATTTATTTACACGCACATTTTAACGCAGAAGTTCAAGTCAATTTATACATGTACTCCTGGCGGTATAAGACGGAGAAAATTAACAAAGGGCCATAATATAAAAAATAGTTTGCAGTCAGAGTTATGGTTCCTGTGCATTACACCTTTCTTAAATGAGATTTATCTGTGTATGAAGCTTGAAGTCAATATCTCTTATACTATTCAAGTTATGCCCCGCACAAAATGTCCGGACGCGCACACGCACTTACGCACACACGCCCACCATTACCAAATCCTTTTCGGCGGGGACTATTTACTTGTTGGTAGAGTACGATTCACCAGAATTATGGCTGTTGAAAATGATAGAGTGATTTTCATTGTAGCAAAATTTGTAAATGAATGCAGCAAAGTACGGGAAGAGTTCATGAAGAGGTTGATTTCCTAAAATTGTACTTCCAATTTGTGTTCTATTACTATTGTATATACCATAAGATTTATACAATATCGTATGTTTTGTGTCCCACTTGCCATTGTATAATATTTACCACTTTTCACATGTGTTTGATCAATTATTGTTAATGCCATGTAAAATATTAATCTCATGATAATAGTTAAAACGATTCAATAATTTCATATATTTTATTTACTCTTGAAACTACATTGTAAGTATTGTAATTTTCTTTGTGATATGATGTGTTATTATCATGGATAAACATGTTATATTTTTGTATTTATAACACACATATGTCTGTATTTTGGGCTGGCCGCCTTTCATTACAAATAAACATTCGTAATCGTATTCGATTATCGATGGATTTTCTTGTAGGTATAAAACAGGAGTTATACAGACTTAAAGGGAAATAACTTGCAATGGAATACAATAATACTAATATCAAGTTATCTTTCATGTTATGCGAAAACTACGAACACCAGTAAGGCCTAAGTGTCTTTTTCAACGTTGACAATTCACCCTGACAATATTTCAACATTAGATATTGATCAAAACAGACGTTGAATACTGAACAGCGTTAAAAATTTATCAGTAATGGGGTCTAATAGGTAATGGGTAATAAAGTTTAGAATTAGTGTCAGTGATCAACTGTCCGTAGAAGAAAAGAACGTTGGTGTCGCTGGAAAACAAACCTACTGTCTACCATGTTTTTGCGCAATGTCAAGTCCAAGCTCGAACTTATAGCTTTCTACACTATTTTGATGCATAGGCAACCACCTGCCTGGGATTTACAGAATGCATCACGGTTTCATAGACACCACCGGTGCTTTCGTGCGTATGATACCAAAATGACGATGCGGAAGGTTGATCCATCCTTTCGGTACGCGGAAAACAGTTTCCCTTTCCGTGCTTAGTCTCAAGCTTAATATCATTTGACACGTGGCACTTCATATTCAGGCTAAAAGTAATAAATAGTTTGGCGTATCCAGAGCATTTTTTCCTCGTTTGCATTACGGAATAAATGGGTTGGAAAGTATAAATATACCTTCATATACTCCCAGGTTATCCTGTAGATTAGGTAAACCCAAACTCACTATTTTTTATTGGGTGTTGCTCCTCAGTAGACTGAGTAGACGCTCTTTGGTTCGCATGATAGACAAAGTTGTATTTAGTACGCAACGAGTTTGGGGTACGGGTTAATGCGTGGTGTATGTCGTATACATTCACCTGTTTAAAATTTATTCAAAGCCCACCAACATGCCTGGCTCAATTTAATAGTTGACTGTGGTCTCTGTTGGGTAAAATCAACCTTGAACCTGATAATAAAATATATCTACATCGTGTGGGCCGTTTACTCCGTCATTGGACATAATGCAACAATTAATCACGATTCCATGACAATATTTCAAAATACTTGCACTTGCCTCGCTAAATATCCACTAATGTTTGAAAAATAAATATATATTTTTTTTAAAATACTATGTATTCTCCATTTGTTGGTTTGCCTGAACTGCATAAACTTTAAGTTTGAAATAAAGGTCTGAAACGGAGAAAAATAATGTATGCAGTAAGATTGCTCTGGATGCAAGGGTTGCAAAGCCTTTCAGTCTTCAGGGTTTCAAAGTCTGTATCGTCCATTATTTGAACATTTGATTAAAACACAACTATTATTATTATCTACTGTTGCTAAAACAATACATCTAATAAACACTTATTTAGAGCGCTTGAAGACTGCCATAGCCACTGGATTTAAGGTCTGGTTCAGACAAAAAATATCCCCGACTTCTCTGAAATTTCAGGTAGACGATAGTATTTGATTGAATTATTAATTAAATGCCAATACAGAAAACAAGTCCAATAACTGGCAAAAACATTCCTACCAAAGACACTGTTTGCCAAACATGACAATTTCTTGTCCCAACCGAGAACATACTAATCGGTTAACATTACTTCAACAGTTTGCACTATGCCATCAAGTCGGTGACAAAGCTTGATTAATCTGATCAACTTAATGATACGATTTGCTCTAATTTCGGGTTACAAGTACTATTGCTTTTAAAAAAGAATACATAGATTAAGTTGTGTGTTTTTTTATCTTTCATTTATTTATTTATTTATTTTTTGGGGGAAGGTGGATAAAAAGTCTTTAATCTCACTCATTCATTTCCATTTTTACATGCACATGAATTTAAACATGTCAAATTATACATGTACCGTGGGTAATAAAACTGATTTTAACCAAAATATATACATATACATATATAAAGTAACGTTCAGGTTTATTGGGTAAGTGGTGAAAACGGTTTGCACCATGAATTTGTATAATTATAATTATTATGTATACACTTATGTAGAAAACAGTCAGTTTCATAAAGTCTAAAACATAAATAGACAGGGACTTTAGTTATTTGTTACTGTTGTATTGTATCATTTGTCAACATATGAGTGATATAGGTCGTTGCTGTTGATAAAATTGCCGTCAAAACAATGTCAGCATGGTTTAGACGCTTTACCCGGCATTAAACGTCCCTCTGATGAGGAAGCCAATGAAAATGTTTCGCGGGAAAGAAGGCGACCAATAGAAAGTTGGTTCAGACCTAAATTTGTTACAAACATTGTGATTGGTTATATTGTCCCTAGAGTATTTATTGTTGTTGACATAGTTGCTACATCAGTCTCATTGAGCAAATTTTCTACTGACATATTAAAGAAACACTTGTTTTCCTTCATACAAGTATACACGTTCTTTTTCTTGTGTACAAATGGCATGCTATTGTAATAACTTGTAGGAAAGGATAATTAGCCACGTATACTTCAGAGGCTGAATTGATCAGGTTAGAATATTAGATTTTCATAACTGGAAAAATATTACTCAGTGACAGTGTTAAATAGCGCAAGCAATTGTTGTTTTTTATTAAGGAAATAAATGAAGTTTACATACATCATGTGTATGTCATTAAGAAAGGTTTTAGCGTAAATTATCATTGGGTGGATAAAAAATATAAAATTGTAAATGTACATGTATGTGCAAGGTTTATAAGTACTGTATGTTATTGGCATACTGGGCTTGCACACGTGGTTTTCTATATTTAGAGTTTAAGTAGAGAGCCAATAGTAGTTTAAGATAAGATTGACGTGTTTCCAAATACAAGTCTGAACTTATTTTGAGCTGCATATTAAGTAGATCTTTCAGTATAATTTACAATGTATAGGTATTGGCAGTATTGGAAATCCTGTATGTACATGAAATCAGACAGCCCGGGAGAACAACTTAACCTATTGAGCTGTTCATTCTGGGTTTAAGCTTCAGTGGGGTTGGATCATAATTCATAAATGCAATTTAAAGGACATACATTTTATTAAACAAACTCTCAATATCTTGAAATAAATTGAAGTAAGAAGGGATACTTGGATAAATCAACCATACATGGAAATATCTAGGTAGGTTTTTATGATGTCAAAAAATAAATCATCTGGTTTAAATCGTTGTAGAACAAACTTTGTATTGGTAAAAAATTAAATCAATATATGTCCTCTTAATTTTCACAAGCTCATGCAAGTCATAAAAATATTATTAATTTTTTAAATAGAGTTTTGATGATAAACATTTACACATATCAAAGATGATGTATATAGTTTGTAATATTTACTAATGTGTAGTATTCAAATTTTAATCATTAGAAATGTGTATTTTTATGAATATGTGAAAATAATGCTTGTTACTGCATATAAGCTATACAGATTGTTGTGAGCATTTTATATCTGATTTTGAATAAATATTTTTTGATACATGAATTACTGAAGCATATAAATAATGTTTATTATCCATTGTATCAATGTTGTGATACTTATTTACTTATTATTCTTACTAATTTTCATACTATTTATGAATATTTATTCCAGAATAGCCTGATGCTTAAATTTCAACCCCAATTTGCCAAGACGAAGTACCCACAGGCCTACGCGGTTCATCAGCACCAGACTCAGGTCAGGATGCCTGTGTTAACCCGAGACCACCTGGCCCTCCGCCTACGTCAAAACTGGATGGAAAAATATCCCATGGACACATGCAGTAATGGGGGTACAAATCTTGATGACAGCCTTACGAGCTTAAACTGGCTGCAGAATCTTAACATCTTGAAAATCACCACACCGACTCCACCATCAAGCCCAGGACCTACCTTTGGAGATTACAAAAATATTAAAGTGAATCCCAACTCAATTCTAAATGTGGCATGTGGCCCTCCTCCCACTAAAATGTTTGAAATGAGATTTCCCCCACCAGACACCCCGCCAATGACTCCAACAACTTTGGGGGGCGATTCCATAGACTACAAGACAAATCCATATGTGAAACCGCCTTACTCATATGCAACTCTCATCTGTATGGCTATGAAGGAAACTAAGAAGAGCAAGATAACCTTGTCAGCAATATACAACTGGATTACAGACAATTTTATGTATTACAGATTAGCAGATCCAAGTTGGCAGGTACGTGTATTACAAAAAAATATTTTAATTCTCAGTTAAAATGAGCACGTTATAAACCTTCATAAAGGTTACATTTAGTATTCAGTTCATTGCTTGTAAACTTTGGGTAGATTGGAATGCTAATGGATCAATACCCTTAGTAGTGTTATCAGTATGGATAGAGCATATATACACTATAAACCTTTCCTTAAACCGACCATCTTTGGATCTCAGTGGCATTATTGCCTTCCCAGAGAGCATCAGCAAACTAATTAACACTTCTGTGCTGAAGTTATTGATCAGTGTTTCTGAAATAAAACCATGTATATCATATTGGATTGGTGCACTGGATTTTTGTCCAACAGAAAATATACACTCTGAACAAGACGGCAATAAACAGCAAAATATATATATTAGGCTGTACAAGGCAAACATTTTCTCAAAAGTTTGAAACTTATTTTCCTATTGTTTCTTTCAGAATTCTATCAGGCACAATCTTTCCCTGAACAAGTGTTTCCAGAAAGTTCCTCGCAGAAAAGACGAGCCAGGTAAGGGAGGGTTCTGGAGAATCAACCCAGAATACAGCGACCTCATTGAAAATGGTGTGTTCAAGAAACGCAGAAACAGTCGGGACGGACAGACAACACCTACAACCAGTTGTTCTCCAACAAATGTTCCATTTAGTTTAAAACGTGTTAAACAAGAGCCTGACGATAGTGGTTATGAAGAAATTGGCTACAGTCAACCTACAAAAATTCGCAGACTTGACGATGGAAACAGTGTATTACATTTTGGTGCTAGTGAAGAAGAAGGACATCTTAAAGGTGATTTTAACTGGACCTCAATTCTTAATCAAGATATAGAAATTGGAGGAATTAAAATTAAAACTGAAGACTTAATAGACACTAATGACGATGCTGCTAGTCCAATCATGGCAATGAGCCCACCATCATCTGATTCAAACTCAGTTTCAGACTTTGGTTTAGATGATCTTTTAGGTGATACTGACTTTTCAAATTCTGGATCTCCATTAGACTTGCAAGCAACAGACTGTTTGAGCCTTGCAGTTGTCGGAACTGGCATTAAGGCTCCAGATTGGTGGGCGGATAGTTTTAATGGCGGTGAAAGAGGGCTGTTACAAAATATTGAAAACATTGAGACGAGAAGTGGACTAAATACTCCTGTAGCCTCTCCTGTTCATGAGTCTGACATTACTGGTCACCCGTGGTTTGACCGCGCAGAAATCAACCTAGACACTCCCTTTGATGTGGACAACTTGTTTGATATTGAAAATATCCCTAGTCCACATGTATAGAAAACTCAGTTTCTGTGATTTTCTCATTAGAATGTAAGGTCTATCGATGCCTGTTGTACTAGAACTGTTAAGTTTGAATTTAATGCTAGCTGATTGAAGGCTAGTATTTTGACTCAATATGAGTACAATTGACAGACCTTACAAAAATGTCGGTGTGTTTCATTATATTGCTCTTGTACTGCCAGTTTGTCATTGAATGCAGGCATAATAGTCATTATCTGAAAGATTTAAACAGTTGATAAGGCTTGAAACTTGTGTAAACATAAATAGATTATAATCTTTTGACAGTTTTTGAAGGGTAATCATGTCCGTAGAAATTTCTTTCATGTACATTCAAGTTATGCTTTATATAAATAACAGAGAAATACTTTCTAATTTCTAAAGAATGCTGTATAACTTTTATAATACCCTTTTTAGATTTCTACTTTTTACTATAATCTTTCAAAGTAGTTATTAATCTGATCATGTTTGAAATTATTGGAAATAATCAATTTTACAACATAAAATCATTTTTTAATTCATCTCGAAAAACATTTAATCATAATCCTCATTATTTTGATATCATCATTAGGCTTTTATCAGTTACATTTATATTTTTGATACATTTGAGAGTGCTTGTTTTTGATAATGCATATATGTTAGTGTTTTTGTTAAATATTGGTGATTGAAAATACCAATGTTATATATAACTAGTGCTATTATGCACTAAACAAATATTCAAGTGGCAGGATCCAATTTAAAACTTACAGACTGTTACTTTTAAACATTAATGAATTTTTTTTTTTTTAGCTGCAACATCATTACAAAACACTTACATGATGTTTAAATATTTTCATATTCGCAAAAATGAGAAAAAAAACATCATTAATCTTTAAGTATATTTTTTACATTTTTACATTTCGTTTATTCGAAACAGAAACCCACTGTTAGGCCAAAAAAATGCTTTGGTTAGAGTTACAACCTTTTTATAAACATGTAGGGTAGGTAGGCGTTTTATTTTTATTTATTTTTTTATAAGACTTTATGTAAGAACATAATTGTCACTATTTGAGAAAAGTATTAAAGTAAGCTTCTGTATAAAGCTTAAAAGATTTAAGCTATATATTAAAACACACATTTAAAAAAAGAAACAAGTTTTTACCAACTGACTATAAAAACAGTAGAGTCAGCACCTATTTCGTAGGTAGGGTCGGGTAACCCGAACCAAATGTATCATTTTTAGGCCTAAGAAAACTTCTTCATTTTGACATTAGAAAAAGTTTTATTTTGACTCCTGCCTTTGGGATTGTGCAAACTATTATTGTCATTTTTGAATGACTTCCTTATCATTATCCGTCCACATTTGTTCCGTCCAGGAAATTAGATTATAGTATTTATGTAGTATTTATTCATAGTAATATATTTGGCTGGGTCGAACACTTATTGTCTTTTTATTGCATGGCTTTTGTTGACTTTATATTTAAGAGCCCCTTAAGTCTTTTAAAGAGATTTTAATGTTTGATTTTGGCGCTAGTGTACATTAGTGTAAATAGTTTTAACTAAGATTATATTTTATTGAAATATTTGTAAATCATGTAAATAAAACATTCCTATTTATTTAAAAAAATAATATATTATACAAAAAGTGTGCATGAATATATGTGATATCTTATGTGTTGAAAAAAAAGACACAAATGGTTATGTATAAATTACTGTATCGTTGTTAAAGAGAAGTATAAGTATTGTTTTTGATAAATTGTACAAAAAAGTTGATTTGAAATATCCAGTATTGTATTATAGTACAGAATACCTCAAAGATTAATAATTGTACATGAGAGCTTATTGATTGAACAAACAAGATTAAATATATTGATAAATGGCAGTGCTATGAAAGATTGATCCTGTTATTTCAATTTTTCTAAAATGTGACAAGTTTTTACTTGATGATTGCTTATTTGCCAGCAGTGGAATGGGAAAAAACACAACAACAACAAAGTTTTAACACTGTTTTTAAATGTCTGAGAGCATGTTATTATTGTGTTGAGTTTTTAGTTATGAAAAAAAAGAGTAAAAAGTAAAAAATATGATATATAGTTTAAGCTGTTTAATTGAATAGCAAATCTTTAAGCCAATGTATGATTAAAAATGAAGGCATTATTGTCTCTAAGTAAAGTGTATTGAACTTTTTAATTATATGAAAAATATTAAAAAAAAGTCAAAATCTTAAACACAGAACAGTCTCTGAATGATTGTAAATACTTATTAATTGGGCCAGTTTTATGTGTCTATCATTGTATTATCTAAGCATTGCTTGAAATGTTTTCAGTACAGTATTTTTAATATGTGATATGTAGTTCAGCAAACATCTCATAGATAAAAACAGCCACATACTAGATCTCTAACATTTCTAAGTGATAAGTGCTTGTTTTTTTTGGTAATTATTTTTCTTTTGGTTGAGCTTTTTGCATGTTTGATGGGTAAATGTTTCTGAATTTGAAAAGCCTGTGTTCTTCATACCATCAAATAATTTCTTTGGCATGCATACCCTCGTATAAAAACATACTAAAACATTTAAAAAAAGAATCATCTTCGATTGTACAAAATACAAAAAAATCATCCAGTATTAACCCATTTAGTATTCTCCATAATTATTTTACCAATTTGAGTATGAAGCTGACTTATATGTATTAACATTTGTGTGATATAAGTGTTGGTCAGTATAAAGATTTGAAGAAATAAAAGTTTGAAAAATTGAACATATGCTTTGAATTACTTGTGTAAATCCTCAAGATCAATGGAGTTTGTGAGTAATTCGTGTTGTCATATGAAACTGTTTGCATGTTATAATAGTTACATCATAATAGAAACAATCAAAACATGACGGAGAAAAGGGCCTCCTGTTATTGTAGCCCTGGTACAAAAAGGGCCTCTAATCGTAGCCCTGGTACAGAAAAGGGCCTCCTCTAATCGTAGCCATGGTACAGAAAAGGGCCTCCACTTATTGTAGCCCTGGTACAGAAAAGGGCCTATTCTTATCGTAGCCTTCGTACAGAAATGGGCCTCCACTTATCGTAGCCGTGATACAGAAAAGGGCATCCACTTATCGTAGGCCTGGTACAAAAAAGGGCATCCACTTATCGTAGCCTTAGTACAGAAAAGTGCATCCTCTTATCGTAGCTGTGATACAGAAAGGCCTCTCCTTATTGTGGCCCTGGTGCAGAATAGGGCATCCTTTTATCTTAGCCATGGTGCAGAAAAGGGCATCCTCTTATCGTAGCCCTGGTACAGAAAAGGGCCTCCTCTTATCGTAGGCCTGGTACAGAAAAGGGCGTCCTCTTAACGTATCCCAGGTACAGAAAAGGGCATCCTCTTATCGTAGCGCTGGTACAGAAAACAGCCTCCTCTTAACGTAGGCCTGGTACAGAAAAGAGCCTCCTCTTAACGTAGGCCTGGTACAGAAAAGGGCCTCCTCTTATCGTAGCGCTGGTACAGAAAAGGGCCTCCTCTTATCGTAGCGCTGGTAATGAAAAGGGCCTCCGCTTATCGTAGCGCTGGTACAGAAAAGAGCATCCTCTTAACGTAGGCCTGGTACAGAAAAGGGCATCCTCTTATCGTAGGCATGGTACAGAAAAGGGCCTCCTCTTAACGTATCCCAGGTACAGAAAAGGGCATCCTCTTATCGTAGCGCTGGTACAGAAAAGAGCCTCCTCTTAACGTAGGCCTGGTACAGAAAAGGTCCTCCTCTTAACGTATCCCAGGTACAGAAAAGGGCATCCTCTTATCGTAGCGCTGGTACAGAAAAGAGCCTCCTCTTAACGTAGGCCTGGTACAGAAAAGGGCCTCCTCTTATCGTAGGCCTGGTACAGAAAAGGGCATCCTCTTAACGTAGGCCTGGTACAGAAAAGGGCCTCCTCTTATCGGAGGCCTGGTACAGAAAAGGGCTTCCTCTTAACGTAGGCCTGGTACAGAAAAGGGCATCCTCTTATCGTAGCGCTGGTACAGAAAAGAGCCTCCTCTTAACGTAGGCCTGGTACAGAGAAGGGCCTCTTCTTATCGTAGCCGTGATACAGAAAAGGTCCTCCTCTTAACGTAGGCCTGGTACAGAAATGAGCCTCCTCTTAACGGTTCCCATGTACAGAAAAGGGCATCCTCTTATCGTAGGCCTGGTACAGAAAAGAGCTTCCTCTTAACGTAGGCCTGGTACAGAAAAGGGCATCCTCCTATCGTAGCGCTGGTAGAGAAAAGAGCCTCCCCTTAACGTAGCGCTGGTACAGAAAAGGGCCTCCTCTTATCGTAGCGCTGGTACAGAAAAGGGCATCCTCTTATCGTAGCGCTGGTACAGAAAAGGGCATCCTCTTATCGTAGCGCTGGTACAGAAAAGGGCATCCTCTTGTCGTAGGCCTGGTACAGAAAAGAGCCTCTTCTTATCGTATCCCAGGTACAGAAAAGGGCCTCCTCTTATCGTAGCCGTGATACAGAAAAGGTCCTCCTCTTAACGTAGGCCTGGTACAGAAAAGGGCCTCCTCTTAACGTATCCCAGGTACAGAAAAGAGCTTCCTCTAAACGTCGGCCTGGTACAGAAAAGGTCCTCCTCTTAACGTAGGCCTGGTACAGAAAAGGTCCTCCTCTTAACGTAGGCCTGGTACAGAGAAGAGCTTCCTCTTAACGTATCCCAGGTACAGAAAAGAGCCTCCTCTTAACGTAGGTCTGGTACAGAAAAGGTCCTTCTCTTAACGTAGGCCTGGTACAGAAAAGGTCCTCCTCTTAACGTAGGCCTGGTACAGAAAAGAGCTTCCTCTTAACGTATCCCAGGTACAGAAAAGAGCCTCCTCTTAACGTAGGTCTGGTACAGAAAAGGTCCTCCTCTTAACGTATCCCAGGTACAGAAAAGAGCCTCCTCTTAACGTAGGTCTGGCACAGAAAAGGTCCTCCTCTTAACGTTTCCCAGGTACAGAAAAGAGCCTCCTCTTAACGTATCTCAGGTACAGAAAAGGTCCTCCTCTTAACGTAGGCCTGGTACAGAAAAGAGCTTCCTCTTAATGTAGGCCTGATACAGAAAAGGTCCTCCTCTTAACGTAGGCCTGGTACATAAAAGAGCTTCCTCTTAACGTAGGCCTGGTACATAAAAGAGCTTCCTCTTAACGTAGGCCTGGTACATAAAAGAGCTTCCTCTTAACGTAGGCCTGGTACATAAAAGAGCTTCCTCTTAACGTAAGCCTGGTACAGAAAAGGTCCTCCTCTTAACGTAAGCCTGGTACAGAAAAGGTCCTCCTCTTAACGTAGGGTTGGTTCAGAAAAGAGCCTCCTCTTAACGTAGCGCTGGTACAGAAAAGGGCCTCCTCTGATCGTAGCGCTGGTACAGAAAAGGGCATCCTCTTATCGTAGGCCTGGTACAGAAAAGGGCCTCCTCTTATCGTATCCACGGTACAGAAAAGGGCCTCCTCTTATCGTATCTAAGGTACAGAAAAGGGCATCCTCTTATCGTAGGCCTGGTACAGAAAAGGGCCTCCTCTTATCGTATCCACGGTACAGAAAAGGGCCTCCTCTTATCGTATCCACGGTACAGAAAAGGGCCTCCTCTTATCGTATCCAAGGTACAGAAAAGAGCCTCCTCTTATTTTATGTCTTTGTTATGACTTAAACACAATTTCATGCAAGGGTCTTTCAGAGCAAAGAACATTAAACGTGTGTAGCGTTAGAGCACATATGACCCTTTTACTCTGACATTCGTTTGAAATTCCAAACGCCGTGAGTTTGAACCCCACGCGTGGAACTTTCTCATGACCTCTCCAAAAGGGCACCAGTAATAATTGGTTTCTACTTACGAAATGGATGAAAAAAAATGGGATTTTAAAACTTTTTCAGTTTTGCTTAACCTTTTATTACACGTGCATTGCCTCCTGAAATGCTAGGTATCGCTTTATACAGAACAATATGGGTAAATCTTAGACAAACGCATTGAAGAACATTATTCTATTGTGGCAGGCTCAGACAAATTTCTTGAGAATAATATCCTTAGTTAATTTTCGTTCTTTTAGTTTTATGATGTATGTGAATATATTGAAAGACACTCGAAATTGCCCCGCAATACACTTATGTTTAAACACTTCAATTCTGTTCAAAGTAATCAACGACATGGGTGAGTATTTTTAATGCTTCACAATGTCCTCATATAAAATAACTTCTACCACAAGCAAATCTTTATCATTTCGTCCTCAATAACCCAAGGAATTCCGACAACGTCTTCTATTTCAAATATGATCATAAACATAACAATTCAGACACGTGTCAAGTGCGCCAACTACAAATACACTGACAGATTCAAGGGGGCGGCGGGGGGCACTCGATGCACCCCCCTCCATCTCATTTTAAAAATCGTCCAAGTTTACTTTTTATTACAATATAGGAGAAAAAAATAAAATACGTCCAAAATGCACCATTTCGGACTAGAAATTGTTAAAATTTGCATGTGTGTGTGGTGGGTGTGTGTTCTAACAACACTTTAAACCAATTGAATTACGGTTCTTAGTGAGGGGCGCAAGTCAAAAGGTTACGCCCGCCTAAGTTATGCCCCCTCTAACGTCGAATCCTGGATCCGCCCCTGATATAATATTATCATTTCTTATTGTCCTGAAAGTAGACCTTCACCGGAGAAGATGACTATTAGTAAGCAGAAATGAACATTCGATCTGGTTCTACTTAATCTGTTAACAAATTAGCCTATTTTATTTGAAGTATATGGGCGATTTTTTATAGTAATTTCAAATAAAATTACACTACATCTATTAAACTGTCAAGTTTATATATAAAAATTATATTACCGACAGTTTTCATTATGTATAAGATTCTTGATCCGAATTATTACAATTCATGACAGGGTATAGATGTCATTATATCAGAACACATTACACAGTTAATCGCAATACACAGATGATTGAAATAAAAATATCTTTGATTATAATTTCACTATATCTTATATTTGCATTACTTTATACAAGAACATGTATATGGAACACAGCTATTCTACAGCCGATTTTAATAATCTATTCGGGTTATTGAACTATCGATTAGTGGGGGAAATCGAACTCTCGACTTTAAATCATATTAAGCTCAGTGATAAATGAGTCAAATTTTAAAATTAGAACCATAGTTCGGTAAGCGTCTACGTCCGTGTCATAATTCATAAACCATGGTACCTTTTTTAATAAGCCTTTTTTACTTCATTATAAAAATGTTGTCGAAAAAGTTTTTAGTTTTCATACTTCGGTATGTGTTACAATACGGTATGGCTCGGTATGGGCGGAACCACAGGTGCTCGTCACATTGCCTGGATACAGTAATACATGCTTATTTCATATTTTCTTATTTTTTAAATCACGTTGAGTAAGACGCGTATTTATCCAAATCGAACGTTTTTTGTTGCAGTATTTCTACTTTCATTTCGAATCACATTCTTGCAATTTTGACCTTGGCCGCGCACTCGGCTATGACTTAAATACACGGAACGTTTTCATTGGACGGCTACCATCGACTTTCCTTGTTTTAATGACGTAACTGGAAAAACATTCAAATGTTATCCAAAGTGATAGTAGAAATACTGCAACATAAAACGTTCTATTTGGATAAATACGCGTCTTACTCAACGAGTTTTTATCGGTAGGAATGATAATTTTAGCTTCTCTTTGTAATGCATGTACAAAGGTTTACATGTCAGTCTGTTTTTAACGTGTGTTTTTTTTTTTGGGGGGGGGGGGGGGGGGGCGGGAGGGGTACAGAACAGTAAAAATTATTAGATTATCTCAATTATTTTAGGAACTTTGCTCTATTGATTAGGTCCGTTTGGAATTGATGATTTTTTGCACATGTTTACCTTATGTTTATTTATATACTATATTGTGGAATATTTTTTTAAATGACATATATTCACTATTTTGACCAAAATAAATAATAAAAAAATAAAAAATAAATATTTAAAAAATATAAAATGTATTACTGTATCCAGGCAATGTGACGAACACCTTTGGGCGGAACACAAAAAATACAAGCTAAACTACGACATGCTTTTTGCGGATATAAGCATCTGCCAAGTTGCTGTCGACACGCTGTTGTTGTTGCTGCTGCTGCTGTCGACACGCTGTTGCCAGTATTCTGGTTCCAGTGCTTGAAACAATGTGGCTATTCTGACCACACTAAAATCCATTATAACAGGATCAGCCTTCTTAATTATTACCGTTCCCCGATAAACGTTTTGAGACCTGTAAATAATAAATAATGTTCAAGACGATCAACTTTTTTGTTTTGTACAGTAGAGTTTCAGCAAGTTATTGTTGAAATGCAATGAGATACTTAAACCTGTTGCGGATAAGATATTTCGAGAAACTGGGACATGTATGGTCTATATTACAAACATATGGTGGCAGCTGTCGAGTTCGTGGGTTATCTGGACTGTACAGCGAACATTTGGTGGCAGCGGCCGGGTTCATAACGTAATGAAATGAAGTGAACGTCACGATATGATTTTAAGAGATTGTTCTGGAATGTACAACGAACATTTGATGGCAGCGGTCGGGTTCATGGGCATTCTGTACTGTACAACTCTGTACAACGAACATTTGGCGGCAGCGGTCGGGTTCATGGGCATTCTGTACTGTACAACTCTGTACAACGAACATTTGGCGTCAGCGGTCGAGTTCATGGGCATTCTGTACTGTACAAATCTGTACAACGAACATTTGACGTCAGCGGTCGAGTTCATGGGCATTATGTACTGTACAACTCTGTACAACGAACATTTGGCGTCAGCGGTCGAGTTCATGGGTATTCTGTACTGTACAACTCTGTACAACGAACCTTTGACGGCAGCGGTCGAGTTCATGGGTATTCTGTACTGTACAACTCTGTACAACGAATCTTTGGCGGCAGCGGTCGAGTTCATGGGTATTCTGTACTGTACAACTCTGTACAACGAATCTTTGGCGACAGCGGTCGAGTTCATGGGTATTCTGTACTGTACAACTCTGTACAACGAACATTTGGCGTCAGCGGTCGAGTTCATGGGTATTCTGTACTGTACAACTCTGTACAACGAACCTTTGACGGCAGCGGTCGAGTTCATGGGTATTCTGTACTGTACAACTCTGTACAACGAATCTTTGGCGGCAGCGGTCGAGTTCATGGGTATTCTGTACTGTACAACTCTGTACAACGAATCTTTGGCGGCAGCGGTCGAGTTCATGGGTATTCTGTACTGTACAACTCTGTACAACGAATCTTTGGCGGCAGCGGTCGAGTTCATGGGTATTCTGTACTGTACAACTCTGTACAACGAATCTTTGGCGGCAGCGGTCGAGTTCATGGGTATTCTGTACTGTACAACGAACCTTTGGCGGCAGCGGTCGAGTTCATGGGTATTCTGTACTGTACAACGAACCTTTGGCGACAGCGGTCGAGTTCATGGGTATTCTGTACTGTACAACGAACCTTTGGCGGCAGCGGTCGAGTTCATGGGTATTCTGTACTGTACAACGAACCTTTGGCGGCAGCGGTCGAGTTCATGGGTATTCTGTACTGTACAACGAATCTTTGGCGGCAGCGGTCGAGTTCATGGGTATTCTGTACTGTACAACGAACCTTTGGCGGCAG
This sequence comes from Mya arenaria, assembly GCF_026914265.1. NCBI lineage: Eukaryota > Metazoa > Mollusca > Bivalvia > Myida > Myidae > Mya > Mya arenaria. The sequence continues at coordinate 13,535,325 of NC_069123.1, forward strand.
CGGTCGAGTTCATGGGTATTCTGTACTGTACAACGAACCTTTGGCGGCAGCGGTCGAGTTCATGGGTATTCTGTACTGTACAACGAATCTTTGGCGACAGCGGTCGAGTTCATGGGTATTCTGTACTGTACAACGAACCTTTGGCGACAGCGGTCGAGTTGCAGAAGGTTTATAAACGTTGTTGTTTCTTTGCCCTGCGTTCTGCGATCTACTTTAGAAAGATTTCAAATTGCAATTCTCCCCCTACTTAATTCAATGCAAATTTGAGGTTCTAATTTGAAGAGCATACCACTTTTAAGCACCTCTTGTCTGTCTATAGCCGGTGGGCGTTAAATTAAATTATGTTAAAGGTGTATATTTGTCCAAGGTGTGGAAGCTCTTCAGCTTTTAAAATCTAAAAACGTCGATTGTTGGTTTAATAATTAAGCATAAATGCTTACAGATACTTAGTTTTATATTCCGAAGACTGGTTTTGTGCAATAAATCAGAATTTAATTTAATTAAATAAATCAGAATTTAATTTTTAAAAAATAACATGTAGATATTTGATGACAAAATATCGACGGGGCTCAAAGATTTGTTAAAAAGCAACCAGCTATGTTAAAGCTGCTTTTTCACAGATATACCCTTTTTACAACTTTTTTTTTATTTTTTGTCTTGGAAAGGGCATTTTTGCGTAAATATCTGCAAACCAATAATATAAGATTGTTGACAAAAAATCAGATCGTAGATTTTCATATGTCCGATCAAAAATTAATGTTTTATGGCTTAAACCGTTACTAACGGTTTAAGAAAAAACCCATAAATCATCATATTTTGAACTTAAATATAAAAATATGCGTTTTAATTTTTGTCAGCAGTCTTGTATCACTGGTTTCCATTGATTTTCGCAAAAAAAATGGCTCGTTCCAAGACAAAAAATAAAAAAAAATTGTCAAAACGTTCAATCTGTGAGAGTGCAGCTTTAAAACGACATTGCGAATCAATGTTTGGAAGAAACAGGTTCACACCAAATACGTGAACATGGACGAAGGTCCACAATTCTTCGAGCTGTTTAACCATTAATGCAACCACATTCTACGAGAGATTGGATATTTAAGTATACGCGTTTAAAATCCATCAATATCCAACCACATATTGACAATTTGATAAATATGCAATGAAAAGAATTTTTAAATACACTTGAGTATACATAATCCGCTCATAGCGGGTAAGTTAGTGCAGATGCATCGATACTTCAAAGCAGGACCCAGCTTGAAGCCGAGTTTTCACCTTAAGTTGCCGAATTTTGATCCGTCACATGGGTTAATCCACTTGGGGCTTAAGTTCTTAATCCAATTGGATTAATAAACAATAGGCATGTGTTCATTTGGCGGTCGTTGTAGGAGTTAGGAGCACTGATTACATTAATATTCTTTAAGGTCTGGTGTATAGAGGTCTTGATCGACCATCAAATGAATTATAGATTAAAAGGTTTAATCTGATTTGCGCTGGCTTGCCAGGTATAGGTCCAGTAAAGGAAATAATTGCAACTTGTATTTATGACAGCAACAACGTAATATTGCAACACAAAGCCGGAATAGTTCTTAAATAAGCAAAATTTAAACAAGTCTAAATACGCTCTGCAATTTCGTTTCGTTTTAATGGAATATCTCATATCCTGTTTTAATAATCTCTTCCAATTATCTTTCAATCTGCAACAAAGCAATAACAATTCGGATAACTGTATTGAGGACGGTCGTATTTCACCACAGGATTATCATATGTATAATGTTGCGTTTTTTAGAGTATTGATTCCAATCTCTCTCCCACCCCCCCCCCCCCCCCCCACTGAAATTTATTAGCAAGATAAGTTAGCACGTCAATATTGACCCGATCTTCTATACACGTCAATAGATCAAATTGAGTTATATCATCATCAAATATATCCTTACATATTTGAACTAGACAATTTAAACAATAACTGATCTTCATGATGTGGATCATAACAGTAAAATAACATATTTAAATTCTTCAATTTCGAGAATACACAATTCGCCAAAAACCCACGTCAGAAGTTTTTCAAGAGTTGAGTCTCTGTGTCCGCAATAATTTAAGACTTTGAATGGTCAGTTATTAAATTCAGTCCAATAAGCAATTCAAGAAAGAAACTCTATTTTGTTTATTGGCCATTTTCGTTATCAAATTCATGAGACATTCCCAACAAAAATATGTTAACGTCGTCACCAACCAATGAGTGCGCATACGATGAAAAATTGTGTGCCGGACTCTTACGTGTTAATAAGTACATCGCACGATAAGCTCTAAATAAAACTATATTAGCGGCATTGCTAGTCGATGTACACCATTTTGGAATCAGCGTGAACGCGGACGACAAACTGATGACTTATGAGATATTTTTTAATAAATAACCACATTCTATTAGCGTTTTAACTTGTACATGTTATACAATGTCAGTAATTACATGGAATTTCCTATGTGGTCATGTGGTTAGTCTTCTCATAAATAAGAGGTCTTGGGTTCGAGCTCAAGGAAGGGTGGATTCGAGTCCAAAAGGTCAACCCAAAGAGGGCGTTGGTTAGAGCCCAAGAGGTCGTGGGTTCGTCGAACCTAAGAAGGCGTTGGTTCGAATCAAAGAGGTCGTGGGTTCGTAAAGCCCAAGAGGGCTCGGGTTCGAGCTCAAGAAGTCGTTGGTTCTAACCCAAGAAGTCGTTGGTTCTAACCCAAGAGGTTGTTGGTTCGAGTCCACCAGAAGTCCATTTTCTTAGCCTTGAACGGAGACCACTACCCGTAGCTAATAGCTGCAGCTGCAAAATTTAATCTAAAGCAGGCACATAGGTGCTGGGGTCGCGGGGGGGGGGGGGGGGGGGCATATATACTTTCTTGCTTTATTCGTTCATTTTGTGTTTGAAAATAAGTACACAAATTAATAAAATCACAAACAGAAATAATGTAAGAGTGCGAATCTCGTGTGAGGAAAGGTTGGTCACACATATTGATTTTTTGGGTAAAATTGGACTCGCCTAATTCACCAGTCAATTGATACCACGCCCCACCCTTAGGTCCGGGAGTATACCGGGTAAAGCAGGGTAAATTGGTCGTGTTTTTACCTATGAGTCTTACATAGGATGGCCTTGCGTTGCGCGGGCATTTTGCGGGGATTTTAAGAACGGTTTGTTCCCGCAGGGCGCGAATTTTACCTGGAATTGGCTCGAAATTCAAAGTCCCCGGACCTGATGGGGGCATTAGGCATTCCAAGAATACTTTTAAGGCTTTAAATTGCTTATATATCCTCGACCCGATGTGTTCCATTCCGCCATCTCACTATCTGTTCGCAGACCAGTTGCCAAAAAACCGCTTGGGTTTGGTCCAAAGACTCATTCGACAAGCTTTGCAGACAATTGCAGGGTGTTTTTGCGATATCAGCTGAATGTTGGAACATTTTGACCCTAGCTGTTTTATCATGTGCAATCACGCGATTTTATAGTAAAGTTTTATGTGTGATTATGTCATAGGTAATGTATCTCTAACATTGTATTGTACAGCGAAGTCTGAAGGAATGATACCACATAACAAAACCGAGATTTTATCTCCAGTCTAATCACGCAGGCTTGTTAACATGATATGGATAAACTAAAATACAAATATTTGATATCTCCAATAACATTTTAAAGTGCATGGCGGTTAAATATACATGTTTACGGTCACTAGCAGTGTTTCGTAAACAAGTTTTACACTTGTATGAGCGTCTTCCTTAAATTAACATGAATTAGTATAGTTATAAAAGATCAAAGTTTTGTCAGATAATTGAAGACAAACAACCGTAAAATTTCCTAAATTTGTGGGTTCCATCGAGGTCCGTGGTTCCATGCCTCGTTGGAAATTAAACGCGAGAGCCACTAGCGCATGCAACACACGTACCCTTTTCTCGACAAATACTTTAGTAACGAGTTCCGTGTCCTAATACTTAAAAGCGCACAAAATGTTTTGGAAGGAAAAAAAAGCATTTTAATGCGTTTTCATGTTAAACTCATTTAACTGAAATTATAAGAACAAAAGGAGCATAATTATGATTTAGATACTGATAAAAATATAAGCCTTTATAACGGTCTCTTTTTTAATTTATAGCTACGTGGCCGCATATTATCCAGATTAAAAAAGCCAAAAGATCACTATTACCAAAAAATGTGTTCAGAACGCCGACGTCAGAGCCAGGTCAAATTGACCCTTGGTTTGTTCCAGGTCAAAATGCCCCCAATGTGATCAAAACGTACCCTTTCAGAGTAAAAACGTACCAACCGTTGTGTTTTCTTTTTAAATTTAGTCTTTTCTTTCAGCAAAACAAGAGATTAAATCCAGTACCTCAATTTATTTTCTCTTTGATTATAGACAAATAATCGAGCAACCATGCAAGTTATAGTATGTTTTAGACTGTTGGTGAATCTGTTTTAGACTTAAGTAATTCCTATGGACCACAAGTAAAATTCGTAGTACGATCTCTGTTTCTGACCTGACCTTGGACCGGGCCTGTCTGGTACCGACTCCTCTTTATACCCAAAATCAAATGTGGCCGCTCAGTCATGTTAATTAAACACAACTCGCGCGATCAACTTTATATTATATATAACAATAGGAATGTCACACAAAACGTTGCGAGAAACGAGGTCTTTATGCCAGATAAAGCCACGCATGCCAAAATAAAGTCTCTATTATAACGACTTCAGTTTTTTTTGTATATCCATAGTTTAAAGTTGAACTATAATGACTGGCAAAATCACAAGAGTGGGCTAATTATATAGCATTGTTATGTTCCAAAAAAGCCTTTCTTTTTTACCGATCTAGACTCAAATTTCATTTTAACACAAGATATGAACTATTTAGTTTCACAACATTTCATTCATTTATACAGCATTGATTAAAATTATGTCAAAGCAAAGATTGCACAATAACCTTATCTTTGAAACAAAATATAAAAGGAAACCTGAATGAAAGAAAAATGAAGGTCTTAAATTGTTATGCATTCATATGTGCAGAAAGGAAAACCTCAATCCATTCTTCAGTGCAAAACTATTGCACTAGTCTGTCAAATTTCACGTTGAGATATTAGAATAGCTGCGAAACACTGCTTGTGGGTTACCATGTAGGGTTTTAGCTAGAAGGTTTTGGGAGGGGGCTGCACCCTGTCCTTTTTTGGAGATCAGAATGTGTACCCTCCTGCCTTCAAAAAGAAAATGCTCAAGATAATCTTTTTTTATATTAAAACTTGAAATAAGATTATGAATTCAAGTAATCTTTACATATTTAGTAGTTGAGACTTGATAATACTTTAAATTAACAAAATTTCCAATATGTTTGATGAAACTCATAATGCTTTAATTATTCACTGCCAGATAAAATGTCCCCTTTTGTCCCCGAGCAGCCTGTCCCTTTTCTGCAACACTCTGTCCACGGGTGTACATGTATGTGAGTATATATGTGGGCACTACTTTCTGTCCCCTTCATCATCCAAGTATATGTACATTGTACAGTACATGTTTCATTTTGTGTATAATAGCACGAGAAAATTGGTTTATGCTAGTATAAGCAAGTCTACAAGTACAAGTTATAAAGCTGCACTCTCACAGATTGAACGTTTTGACAACTTTTTTTATTTTTTGTCTTGGAACGAGCCAATTTTTGCGAAAATCCATAGAAACCAGTTATATTAGACTGCTGACAAAAAATTAGATGTCAGATTTGTATATTTAAGTTCAAAATATTATGTTTAAAGCATTTTTCTTAAACCGTTAGTAACAGTTTAAGCCATAAAACATTAATTTTCGAGCGGAAATATGAAAATCTATGATCTGATTTTTTTGTCAGCAATCTTATATCATTGGTTTGCAGATATTTACGCAAAAATTTGCTCTTTCCAAGACAAAAAATAAAAAAGTTGTAAAAATGGTAAATCTGTGAGAATGCAGCTTTAAGTTAGTTATCACTTATGACTTTTAAACATAACTGTAACTCGTATATGCACGTGTAGATGTACATACAATATGACGTACATGTCATGTGTCACAACCTTGCTGTTCTATGGCTATGAAATAATCATGTGACTCTTAGATCAAACTGAAGTTTTAAAGATTAAACATTAGATCAAGGATTGTTGTATTAACATGAATTTTGAATGATCAATATACAAAAAAAACATCACATTTATTGAACATCGTATGTTTTTAGTCTTTTAAAAGCACATTTTCTCACAGAATATGTTGTTTTAAATGTTGGTCAAGATCCTATGAGTAATTTATTATACAGGAAAAATGTCAGGGTTTTTTTTAATTTATAATGCACCAGTCAATTTTAACCACGGCCCCCCAGGTCCGGGGAATAGCGGGGACTTTGACTTTCTGTCCAGCCAACCCCGGCTAAAATACCCCCCCCCCCGCGGGGACGAACAAATGGTAAAATCCCCACCAAATGGCCCCGCACGCCAGGGACCCTAGGTAAGGCTCATTTCCCACTATATTTAAGCGAAGACAAAACCACCGCATTCGGGGGGGGGGGGGGGGGGGCGTGGTTACAAATGACTGGTTGTATAACACTTTATAGAAATGACAAAAGGTTTTTATCAAAATTAACATCAATATACATAATGATAAAACTTTATATAAAGAATTGCATAAGCAGTCAAAATAACCCAAATCCATTGCCAAAAGAGTGTGGACACCTAATTAAAAGAATTGCAATCTAATTTATGAATAAATAAAAGTCCCGTTACATGATCCTTGACGTTTGTGGAGTTTTACCCACAGAGAGGTAAGGCACCATTTCATACAAGACCTCACCCATTCCCCAATATTTACGGGTCAAATCACAGATTTATTAAATCTTCAATATGTGATAAGAAGAATCAACCTTATTTCTTCAGACAATAAGGAATATAGGTTATATACATGACCAGACAATGGAAATCATCGAGCATTTTCATAGGATTTCAACCTACTGATTTATCAAGATGGGTAAATACAATAGGTATTAGCACATACAGGCAGATTGGATTTCAATAATGTTAAACTCACACACTAATTAGAATTGTCTTTGTGTTAATGAGCGTACAACTCATTAATGAAGTTTTTATAAATGGGTCAGTATGAAACAATATAGATCATAATTCAGAACAAAAATAATGCATTCTTAACACTTAACACAATTATACCACAAAACATGTTCTCTGTCTTATACTTACATTGCGCCACAAAACATTGTTTGCTTTAACTATTGCATTGCACCGCAAGACATGTTCTTTCTTTAACTATTGCATTGTGCCACCAAACTTGTTCTAATTTGTCTTACTATTGCATTGCATCACAAAACATGTTCTTCTTTAAACTAATGTTTTGCACCACAAAACATGTTCTTTCTCTGACTAATGCATTCCACCACAAAACATGTATCTCGTCTTACTTTTGCAGTTCACCACAAAACATGTTCTTTCTCTGACTTATGTATTCCACCGCAAAACATGTTCTTTCTCTGACTAATGCATTCCACCACAAAACATGTTCTTTCTCTGACTTATGCATTCCACCACAAAACAGGTTCCTCGTCTTACTTTTGCAGTTCACCACAAAACATGTTCTTTCTCTGACTAATGCATTCCACCACAAAACATGTTCCTCGTCTTACTTTTGCAGTTCACCACAAAACATGTTCTTTCTCTGACTAATGCATTCCACCGCAAAACATGTTCTTTCTCTGACTAATGCATTCCACCACAAAACATGTTCTTTCTCTGACTAATGCATTCCACCACAACACATGTTCCTTGCTTACTTTTGCAGTTCACCACAAAACATGTTCTTTCTCTGACTAATGCATTCCACCGCAAAACATGTTCCTCGTCTTACTTTTGCAGTTCACCACAAAACATGTTCTTTCTCTGACTTATGCATTCCATCACAAAATAGGTTCCTCGTCTTACTTTTGCAGTTCACCACAAAACATGTTCTTTCTCTGACTAATGCATTCCACCGCAAAACATGTTCTTTCTCTGACTAATGCATTCCACCACAAAACATGTTCTTTCTCTGACTAATGCATTCCACCACAACACATGTTCCTCGTCTTACTTTTGCAGTTCACCACAAAACATGTTCTTTCTCTGACTTATGTATTCCACCGCAAAACATGTTCTTTCTCTGACTAATGCATTCCACCACAAAACACGTTCTTTCTCTGACTTATGCATTCCACCACAAAACAGGTTCCTCGTCTTACTTTTGCAGTTCACCACAAAACATGTTCTTTCTCTGACTAATGCATTCCACCACAAAACATGTTCCTCGTCTTACTTTTGCAGTTCACCACAAAACATGTTCTTTCTCTGACTAATGCATTCCACCGCAAAACATGTTCTTTCTCTGACTAATGCATTGCACCACAAAACATGTTCTTTCTCTGACTAATGCATTCCACCACAACACATGTTCCTCGTCTTACTTTTGCAGTTCACCACAAAACATGTTCTTTCTCTGACTAATGCATTCCACCGCAAAACATGTTCCTCGTCTTACTTTTGCAGTTCACCACAAAACATGTTCTTTCTCTGACTTATGCATTCCACCACAAAACAGGTTCCTCGTCTTACTTTTGCAGTTCACCACAAAACATGTTCTTTCTCTGACTAATGCATTCCACCGCAAAACATGTTCTTTCTCTGACTAATGCATTCCACCACAAAACATGTTCTTTCTATCACTTTTGCAGTTCACCACAAAACATGTTCTTTCTCTGACCAGTGCATTCCACCACAAAACATGTTCTTTCTCTGACCAGTGCATTCCACCACAAAACATGTTCTTTCTTTTACTTTTGCATTCCACCACAAAACATGTTCTTTCTCTGACTAATGCATTCCATCACAAAACATGTTCTTTCTCTGACTAATGCATTCCACCACAAACATGTTCTTTCTCTGACTAATGCATTCCACCACAAAACATGTTCTTTCTCTGACTAATGCATTCCACCACAAAACATGTTCTTTCTATTACTATTGCATTGCGTCACAACACTTGCTTTGTCATATTGTTTTTTGCATGATTTTTAATGGGTGTTAATTTTTTACAACTAAAACATGTGCATCAAAACCAGGCTGATTGTTGCATTAAGAAAGCAAAACCATAGCTCACTCATGGACAATGTTGTATGCAATAAAATGCATACTTAAAAATGCAATTATCATTATTAATTTGGATATAAGGATAAACAATACACTAAAAATTGCTTTCTTAACTTTCTACTATAACGTTCAATACAAGGTGTAACAAATGGTTTTCAGTTCGGCTTTCTAGTCCGCTATTCAATGATTGTAAGTACATTATCTGCAAGCAGTGTTATATGTAAACTCCATTATAATCCTATTCAAATATGAGAAATGATGAGTTCTAGTTTGGAATGTATTAAGTGTATTGAAGCTTACTAAAGTAACATTGACTAAGGTCAAAAGGCTGTTTCATTCCTTTGGAAATTTATAAGCGGTCTGCAAACACATGTAAACAGAAAAACCGTTCAATAAATTTTAAAAGTGAACACTTTGGTATTCTGAAAGCGTTTCAATTTGGCCTTAATACCAATGTTAAAAGTTATGACTGTAAAAATGGGAATAACCCAAGATCAAATGTTAAGTCTTTATACAAATACCATTCAGCAAAAAACTTATTTAAAATTAAATTTGTCAAACAGTTTACAGTCAAAAGACTTTTAACTAGTTGGGAGGAGTTATATTCTTAATTATAGCTGAAGATGTTGCCCTTTTTTTTACTGTAAAATATAACTAGAAGCGCCGCAATGCGACGAAACTAGGTTTTTGTTATGGGCAATCAGAAATTATAGCCGTATGAGCAAGTTCAATCTGCAGCTTCATATAAGCTATATTCACACTAAGATTCATCACTATCCATCAATTCTAACTAAGTTGTTGGGCAGAAAAACATTTTTCTATTTTTAGGAACAGTGACCTTGACCCCACCTCCCAAGCTACCTTCGCTCTAAGTTTCATCAATATCTATCAATGCTAACTAAAGTTATTGGGCAGAAACCATTTTTCTATTTTTAGTAACAGTGACCTTAGCTCCACCCCCCTAAAAAGCAATCCCAAGCTAGCTCTGTACATAAGCTACCTACACACCAAGTTTTATCAATATCTATCAATGCTAACTAAAGTTATTGAACGGACACCATTTTAAAATTTTTAGTAACAGTGACCTTGACCTTAGCCCCACCCCCCTCAAAAGCAATCCCAAGCTAGCTCTTTACATATGCTACCCACAAACCAAGTTTAATCAATATCTTTCAATGCTATCAAAAGTTTTTTGGCAATTTTTTTTTCTATTTCAAGTAACAGTAACATTGACCGTAGCCCCTCCCCACTCAAAAGCAATTCCAAGCTAGCTCTTCACATGCTACCTACACACCAAGTTTCATCAATATCTGTCAATGCTAACTAAAGTTGTTGGGCAGAAACCATTTTTCTATTTTTAGTAACAGTGACCTTGGCTCCACCCCCCTAAAAAGCAATCCCAAGCTAGCTCTGTACATAAGCTACCTACACACCAAGTTTTATCAATATCTATCAATGCTAACTAAAGTTATTGAACGGACACCATTTTAAAAATTTTAGTAACAGTGACCTTGACCTTAGCCCCACCCCCCTCAAAAGCAATCCCAAGCTAGCTCTTTACATAAGCTACCCACAAACCAAGTTTAATCAATATCTTTCAATGCTATCAAAAGTTTTTTGGCAATTTTTTTTTTCTATTTCAAGTAACAGTAACATTGACCGTAGCCCCTCCCCACTCAAAAGCAATTCCAAGCTAGCTCTTCACATGCTACCTACACACCAAGTTTCATCAATATCTGTCAATGCTAACTAAAGTTATTGGGCGGAAACCATTTTTCTATTTTTAGTAATAGTGACCTTGACCTTAGCCCCTCCCGACTCAAAAGCAATTCCAAGCTAGCTCTTCACATAAGCTACCTACACACTACGTTTCATCAATATCTATCAATGCTAACTTATGTTATTGGGCAGAAAACATTTTTCTATTTTTAGTAACACGCGACTTTGACCTTAGCCCCACCCCCTCAAAAGCAATCCCAAGCTAGCTCTTCACATAAGCTACCTACACACTAAGTTTTATCAATATCTGTCAATGCTAACTAAAGTTATTGGGCAGAAACAATTTTTCTATTTTAAGTAACAGTGACCTTGACCATTTTTCTATTTTAAGTAATAGTGACCTTGACCTTAGCCCCTCCCCACTCAAAAGCAATCCCAAGCTAGCTCTTCACATGCTACCTACACACCAAGTTTCATCAATATCGGTCAATCCTAACTAAAGTTATTGGGCGGAAACCATTTTTCTATTTTAAGTAACAGTGACCTTGACCTTAGCCCCACCCCCTCAAAAGCAATCCCAAGCTAGCTCTTCACATAAGCTACCTACACACCAAGTTGTATCAATATCTGTCAATGCTAACTAAAGTTATTGGGCAGAAACAATTTTTCTATTTTAAGTAACAGTGACCTTGACCATTTTTCTATTTTAAGTAACAGTGACCTTGACCTTAGCCCCTCTCCACTCAACAGCAATCCCAAGCTAGCTCTTCACATAAGCAACTTACACACCAAGTTTCATCAATATCTATCAATGCTAACTAAAGTTATTGAGCAGAAACCATTTTTCTATTTTTAGTAACAATGACCTTGACCTTAGCCCCACCCCCCTCAAAAGCAATCCCAAGCTAGCTCTTCCGATAACTACCTACACACCAAGTTTCATCAATATCTATCAAAGCTAACTAAAGTTATTGAACAGAAACCAATGTTTGACGCCCGCCCGCCCAACGACAACTTCATTCTAATAACCCGGTTTTCGTTGAAAACCTGGTTAAAAAACAACTTATATTAGAAATTAAAATTGTAGCTTGGAAAGGTCCCTTGCCTGGCTTAAGCTGTATTTTTTTAAGCTCAGTATATTTCCACCCTTTTTATTGGTCCAGAGGCTGTCATGTGACAACCCATAAAATGTGATGTGCATGAACAGCAGGAAAAAGCGATATTTGTGTAAACAAATTAATGAGTTATCAGACTTTATTGACATCGTTTATTTTAAGCATCAAGCATTTGGCCTTACTACAGAACAATTATTACTAAAAGCATAAAATAAAACACCAAGATTGATTACGGGGTTTATTATATACCAATTTATTATTTACCCTATTTTATTGACCATCAAAAGCAATATTCACCTTCATTTGTTCATGGTGAATACAACTTCCTATGATCCATAAAACGGAATTGTTTATCTAATCACCATTTAAACACAAAAGTGTAGATTATATTTTGAAGAATCATTTGTGAAGTAAATATGCATGGTCAAAGACCCCAAACGGTCCGATAATAAATAACAACTCTGTGGGCAAAATATTGGGGCAAACTTTCCATGGCTTCTACGAAAACAGTTGTAATTATTTTTGTCAATTAACCAAACATAGTGACAGAGCCTTTAAGAATGACCTACTTTAAAGGGCATTACTGTATACAAACAGCGCTATAGAGCTACTCTGTTTCAAAAGCCGTAACTTCACTGCTAAATATTGACAAAATATTGTATTACCAGGTGATTTTAATAATAACTGTGTCAATATATTCTTTTAGTAGCACAAGGCTAAATTATTTGTTATGGCTAAATTAGAAACTATGTTCCACTTTTTAGGTTGCCAGAATAGCTTAAATCATCGCTGTTTATTTATCTACATTTGAACCATGGTTATATAAAAAAAAAAAATTCAATTTGTTATCATTTATCACTGTAGAAATGCCAATAAGGGTGATTAAGTGTTTAAAACAATTGATCTCTTCGTAGTTTCAACAAGACGAGGGTCAATAGTTTTTATCAATAAAGTCTGACAAATTAATAACCCTTGTTATAAACAATCTCATGTTAACCCAACTGAAAGCTCAGAACACCATAACAATACAGATAATAAACACAAACTTTTTAAAAGGACCAGCTTTTTTTCAATGAGAGGGGAATTCATTGTACAACACAATGTTTATTTTTCTTTCAAAAGACTGACTGAATCATTCCACTCCTAGCAGCATGATTCACATTGTTTTTATGACAACAAAATAACATGGGGAATATTATGTGTTTGTGAAAATGTCATAAGTATAACTAAAAAAAACTGTTGAAAGACATATTTTTTGGTTTTAATACATTTTACTAGTGTAAACAGCATAACATTGTATTTGGGCCACCACAGACATTTTTGGACCTTCAAGAATACATTTTTATTTTTGACTTAATAGCAGTGGCATTTCATGAAGAAATCTTGAAATGTGTAGATAATATCTTTTATATTGACAGATATATGCTTTCAGAATCATGACCATGTGATGCCAAGTTTTACAAGTGCCTAATTATATGACATCACAACAAAAAACATGATATTAAAATAATTTGGTTAACAATAGGATCAATATTCAAACTGACTTTTATTATAACAGAATCATCATAAATGAAAAATATAGTTTAAGACAACAGGAGGACACTCTACCACATCGCTTTAAAAGTTAAAGCTCTTAAGCGAGACAGTATAAGAACCTCTTTATAATTATCGTATACCCATTTTGAAATTTGTTCTCGTATTTCGGAGACTAAGGTCAATTTGCAATGACCTTGAGGCTTATCATGCAGCGTTGGTCCCTTGTTGGGCGCCAAATGTAACAGACTGCACAAATTGCTATGTGCACCAGTGTCAGGGTTCGAACTCATGACCTCTCGCTCTGCAGTCGGACACTCTACTGCCTCGTTAACAAAGCTAGTTATCGTATACCCGGTTAAACATAGGTTATGTAATTGGTATTAATTTGTGAATAAATGAGGTCATACTACCTTTTTATTCAAAATCAGAAGTTTCAAAGAAATGTTAAGACAATATTATTTATTTTTTTAATTTTTAGCAATTCTTTTTTTTTTTCAATCATTTTAATTGCAAGAATTATGTTTAGAGGTCAAAATTTGGAATCAAAATGCAGCTAAATTTTGTCGTTTGTCATACTGGTGATATAAGACTGTGTAGGTGGTTATATAATGGTGAATTTGCAGCACAAATCCATTTTAATTCATACAACTATGCAATAATTCTTTCCTAATTTGTTGTAATTAGGAGTGCAATAGTTCAAATCAGAATAAAAACTTAAGTAGGAAAATATATATTTCCCCTTAGAAAACAAAGTATTTGATCATAAGATCATTTTAATAGACTTATTGAGAACCAAGATTTACAATTAAATAATAAGATGCAGTTTACTTTTTACAGAATAATTTGCAAAAGACTTAAGCATAATAGTCTAGTTTGTTCAAATATTATATCATAGATAATTTTCATATACTTGACTATTTACAATAGGTTATATTGGGTCCTATACACCAGAAAAGTACAAAACAGGAACTCTAGACCTTTCAAATTTAATGCATAAGAACCATAAAAGATTTTAACAGCTTTTACAATTTTTAATTCCTCCATTTTGAATGCTAGTTGATTTGAATGGGCATATTTACGTCAGAAAGTATTAAACAAACACCCATGTATTGAACTTTTTTATTGATTCTAAATAAAAATTCATTCAGAACAATAAATGGTAATTGAAAATAATTATAATTTTCTCCCCATGGAGGTGAAATACAATGTCGCTAAAAATCCATGGTGAAAAAAAATGACATAGAAGTACAATGGTGTATAGAAAAGGCATAATGATTTATTGATGGTTGCATTTTATGCCTACAATGAAATTAAAGACATTAACACATGAATTGATGAATGAATGATGTTTTCTGTATACAACGGACACAATGGTTTGAATACAAAACAATGATCATAATTTTATAATCCTTTAACAAGCGGAAAATGTAAGAGATGTACGTATTTTTCCGGCCATAAATAATAAATTATTATGCATTTGAATGATCAATTTATTTTCATAACTTTATGAAAGATTACTTTTAACAAGGGCTTAACACATTTTTTCATTAAGCCCTAATTTTATACTACACTTTTATCATAATTTCATGAAAAGACATCAATAAAATGAAACCTTAAATGCACTTGAAACACCTACAGAGAAAGATTGTTATACACTATATATGGTAATCAGACTGATTGTGGAAAGTCAACACTTTAAGATATCATGATAAAGATATAAAAATTCCAACACCTTGTTCCAAAATCAACATGACCAAAAAGTTGCTGAAACAGCATAAGAAAATAGAAATGGGGGGAAATATGCCTTGTAAGTTTTATACCGAATTCCACCATATTCTTTTTAGTGAATATGCATGTATCATATACATGTATTTATTTCATTTCTTTTCTGCTGCTATCCGGCATGCAGATGTGTTTGATATTGAAATTGCAATACAGAAATCTTCACTCTTCTGTGCCATAAAGCAATGTCTGTTTTTCTAGGATTAAATTGCATCCCCTTAATGAAGAAATACCACTTAGTTTAATGGAGAAATACAATCATTAAACAAATGATTCATGTAGAATATCTGGAGTTTCCATCTTCACATTCTCATGAAAGTGATTCTCGTCATGTGTAAAAAACAGAGATGTCCTTTCCAAGTCACCATCTGTTTGACCTTTCCAAGTCACCATCTGTTATGGGGTAACATCCAATTCTGTTCCCATGGCATCTATCTGAAACAAGAATGGACAGGGGTTATACAAACTCAAGGACGTCTTCTTCAAAAAGCCTGTGACTGTACAGACATGGCTAGCATGCAGTTCCTGTGGCGCGCATTTTAGACCTTATTATCAAACATGGAGGCCCCCAAATTAAAATTCCATGCATTTTTATCATTCTGAAGCTTTTTATGACATTTGTGCGGAGAGGGCATGAATCTCCAATCATGCCCTAAGATTTTCACTTTTTTAACATTAAGTTTTCCAGGATTTTGCCCCTGGAAAATTTTAACTATTTTTTGTAGAATAAGCCAGTTTTTTTATACAAACACAGTAACGAATGATGCAGCATTTAACATGATTCAATTATACCAAATGTTTTTAATTAATATAAAAACAACATATTATGATTGTGTTGTTGCCTCCAGCAATAAATAATATAAAAAAAAATTAAACAGACACTGTAGTCACAAATGATGCAGAATTAAAAAAATATTCAATGTCTAGAATATGTCTTATAAACAATGTTTTATGCAATGTTTTAAGCAATCTTGTAAATTATAAAATATTTTTTGAAGAATAATTCAGGGCTTTTTAAAACGAACTCAGTCACAAATGCTGCAGCATTAAACATGATCAAATTACAGCAAATGTCTTAAAAACAATGTATTAGGTGCTGCTGATTTATTAATAATTTAGTTTATCAGAGGTTTTTTTTGGATAAAATAGATTTCAGACTTGTGACTATTTCAGCCTTAAACATGTTGAAAAGGACATAACTTTAGGGACGAAATAGGTGCAAATCCAAAATCTGTTTTTTGAAAAAAAAATTGTCCCAGGCAATAAACAATTTTATGTTTACATAGTTTTTTGTATACCTTTTCCTCATCATTTCAAATGAATATTTTCAAGAATAATGTAAATTGTTTTCCCAAGTAATCTCCATTTAAGTGTCCACAGTATAAATTCAACTACTGACTCCCTTTAACATGCATAATCTGAGCAAAGAAGTTCATCATTAACAATTTTCAGTCTTCCTGTCCTGATTGTGACATTAGCATATTTTTATAAGAATTACATTTTCGCCCTTCAATTACCTTTCACAGAATTCACAAGTGTGTCCACTATATAGATTTAACAATCCATGTTAAGACATGAACAGAATCGATTTACGTCAAATGAGAACTTTTGGTTCAAACCTCTTATCACGCGTACTTATTTACATCACTATCAACGCAGCAATTTATCGGCATTCCGAGACAGAGGTATTTGAACAACGCTCTTGCCAAAAAAACAAAAAGTTTAATTTCTAAATGTAGCGGTATTTAAATTATGATGATTGGGTCAAATTCTTTCTGCCGTTGTTAGGATTAAGGTAGTTTTGTGCAGCATTGAAAGATATTAGAACTCCTGAAGGCGTTTCAGGTTGAAATCAGTTACGTAACTAGCAAAAGAAGTGAATTCTATTGAATGAATTGTTTGTGAAAGGTTATTAAACCATCGACATCTATACAAATTTACACCAAATTTCAGATAAATATAAAGCCTGCTGAATCAAGAATTGAACGGAATCTTTGAACACATATTCAAAGGCCATTAGACAAGCAGAAAAGTAAAGCAACCAGTAATGTTTTACAGCCTTTTAAAGCTTTAAACGAGATGGTCATTAATGTGGGAGGGTAAACATTTTTATTTGGTCACAGTTGTAGACAATGGGCAGATTGTTCAGTACCTTGTTAAAGTTAACAACGTTGTGAACATCATAATTGTTAACTTTCAAATATTTGCTGCTCTGGAAGTGTTAATGTATACACTTGTGATCTGGAGTATTTCTAAGACAATTTGAGGCAACCATTTCAGCTTTAGTTCTTTTATTCGAATAGATGAGAACATCATCAAGTACTTCACGTTTAAAAGTTAGCAATAATCTTGTTAATTAAATTGTTAACATTACCAAAGTTCTGAACAATCGGCCAAATGTGAGAGAAGTCTTGTGATGTAAGTGCCTGCCTCTCACAAAAAAAGGTTTGGGGTTCAAACGATTAGCTTTTAATGGCCTCTCAAAAAGGAAACTGTCAGCTCATTGTATTGTGTTTAGTATTTATATGATTTAATACGAGACATGACTATACACTGCTTCAAGTCAGCATATTATAATATCACAACTAGCAATCCCATTGGTTAAGTAAAAGCACTCCTTCCAAATAGTATCTATATAAGACACTGTAAATTAACACGGAAGAATCCTTAAATCACAACCTGTTTTTTTACGTAAGTAAGTACAAAAATAGTTTGACGAACATGTTGATGGTACTCTCCTCAATCTAAAAGGTTTTTGTATGCATACACAACTGAAAAAAAACACCTTCCTCTTTGCGTAACATTATGAACATGAACACTACCAAGTGGACACCAATGCCTGTCTGTCTATCATGTTACGGGCCCTACTACATGGGTGTGTTGTCCCTGGCAACATGAATGTGTACTCAGTGTCATGTGAATGTCATTTGAAAACATTGCTATTTTTATAGCCAAGGTAAAAGTTTTCCTATGTAGTAGCCCTCAACAATGAAATCATCAAGGGTTTTTATTTTTTTTAAAAATGGACAGCTACAAATCACAAAAACATGTTGGACAATGAAAAGTACAAAGATTGAACATGTTGAGCACATCTAAACAACAGCAACAGCTAACAATGAACCAGAACATAACATTTGTATTATGTTGTATTTACACACACAGTAAAAACCCACATGTTCAAAACATAATCAAGATAATGGCATTTTAGAGTTTAGTGTTCAAATAAGTACTTCAATGCTTTCATATATCTCCTTAAGTCTCTTTACAACGTATGAGAAAAACTAGAATTATCAATTAATACAGTTAGGATGGCTTTCCAACAATAACTGGCACTCTATTTCAATTTCTGATTTTTTTTATTAATATTGTGATCTTCTTCACTCATATCACACGTGATATTAACAAATTTGTTGCCTGCTTATTCCTGTAAAGAAAAACCTCATCTTGCTCCCAAAAGTGGACCAAGTGATAAAAGGGCATACTCAGGGCAAGCAAAGCCAAAACCTCACTCAGGTGGCCACAAGATTATTGAAAATCCGAACAATCTTGAGTGATCGACATTATGCTGATTGTGTATATGCTTAATGTATATATTATAAAAGACGCTCCTTTCATTTGCATTTTTTTCAGACGAAGCATTCAAGTTCTTTGACAAAATTGTCAGTAAAATCTAGTGATTAGGTTACAACTGATACAATCTAACCCCATTCGCTAGAAACTCACAGGGACTGACGAAAAATACCTTGAGCAGCAGGAAACTCAAGCCAAGAAAAAAATGCTTACCTTCTGTTGAAAGAAATTTACATCAAGTTCAAGCTAATGAGGAAATCGAGCTAAGCGAGTTTAAGCCAACGGGGTTTCATTGTTTTAAAGTGGAACAAGCATTTTCAGTGAAAAGATATCCCCCGCCAACAATGGCTTGTTTGTGCTTGATGGCTTGTTTGTGCTTGAAGGTTAAAAAAAATCTCAGAAAGAATAAGATAAGCACATTGGTTTTACTGAGAAACGGCTGCAAACAATGATTTTCTAATAAATCAAGGGCAATAACTCTAAGGAAAATTGACCAATCCAAAAGAAAAATAGACAGGCATCATCACAGTATGTTGGTTCTTATTTATTCCAAGTGTCATGAAATTCTACCAGCTAGTTGCATAGAAAAGGCTGCAAACATGGATCTTTTAATAAATCAAGGGCAAATAACTCATATAGAAATTACACAATCCAAAATATAAATAAACAGGCATCATTGCAGTATGTTGGTTCATATTTATTTCAAATTTCAAGAATTTCTACCAACTAGTTTAACTGAGAAATGGCTGTAAATGAGAGTTTTTTTCAAAAAATCAAGGGCAATAACTCCATGTACAATTGACCAATCCATAAAAAAATGAACAGGCATCATCCCAGTATAGTAATTCATATTTATTTTAAGTTTCATGAAATTCTGCCAGCTAGTGACTGAGAAATGGCTGTGAATGTGCATTTTTCAAAAAATCAAGGGCAATAACTCCAAGGACAATTGACCAATCAAATTTTTTTTTGGACAGGCATCATTCCAGGATAGTGGTTCATATTTATTTAAAGTTTCATGAAATTATACCGGCTAGTTACTGAGAAAACGCAGGTGACAGACCGACGGAAGGAAGGACGGACGGAAGGAAAGACAGACGGACGGACGGAAGGACAACGCCATTTCAATATCCCCCTCCCTATTTCATAGGCAGGGGATAATAAGCTCAATTATTATGTAAACACATAATAAAGTTCATATAATGAGTAAAAATGCCAGGTAAAAGATCCCATGCATGTCTTTTAGGGCATGCACTTATTTTAGTGCATGTGCGTTTATAAGGACAACTATGGTACACTGATAGTGGGAGCATGGTTAACCAAATATGGCCTCATATCGCTCTAGATGTTGTGCAAATAAATGCACACTCAAAAGGCACACTTACAATACTGATAGGGATTAAAGATGTTTACATATGGGCATTTGAGTTGAAATTAAGAGTAAGCGAGTCCTTAACTTATCAAGTAAATCATTCTTATTCTGGAAGACATTTTAACTCAAATGGTTACTACAGCAACATAATTTTGTTCAATCTCATCACCATTTAAGACATATTTATAAAAAATAATAAAGGGTTTACATAAGAACAATCCATGCTGTTATGAAACATGATAGCAACATTTTGAAATGTGTGGAAGCACCGATCCTCCACCATAAGCACTGGTTTCTCAGAATTGAGCACATCTTGATTTAGATTTTTGTAAGACAAAGCCAAGGTCACTGTATTACATAACATTGAAAGCAAAAAATACATTTTGCTACTCTTAAAGGGGCTACACACCAGATAATACAATTGCAAGAAAAATGAAAATTGTCAAAAACTAAGACATATGCATCTTTCACAGTTTTTCCAATTCGAAATTTACTGGGGTTGTTTACCAGTTTAAAAATAGGGTAGGTATATTTATCTGTACTCATAAACAAATATGTTTTAAACTGGGAAACCATTATGCACTATTTTAAACAGGAACACAGATGAGACAGCAACATGATTGTTGCATTTATTATTTTAACCATGTAAAGTGATGTATTATCGGTGTCCTAGTAGTTCATATTGACAATTCTTGGTTTGTTTTGATGAAATACGTCATTTGCCAATTTTTGGACCATTTGGTGTCTAGCCCCTTTAAATTCTGTTGTTTTTTTCTCTAAAATAAAACACCTATTTAAATGATGCTTTCAATATCTATTCTATTGATTCAATCAAAATATATTCACAATATATGATTACGCTATTCAGATATATTCATCTTGTGATTATTTTCAATGAAAGGAATAGGTGAGTTAAATATTCATTGAATCTATTTCCTACAATAATGATCATGATTAAAGATAAAACAATCGTGCAACCTTGAGACACTAATGAATGAATCAGCATCCATGAGCATGAACATGACATGAAATATGTCAGCATTGAAACTAACACTCAATTGTAGCTCAGGGAAACAACCGCTCCTTACAAACGATTATAGCATATATAACTTAAATTGAATGAGGTTCATTTTTACGTTGTTTTTTTGTGATTGTATTTTTTTTATTGGTGTAGAAGGCTTTAAAGCTGCACTCTCACAGATTTACCGTTTTTACATCTTTTTTTATTTTTTGTCTTGGAAAGAGCACATTTTTGCGTAAATATCTGCAAACCAAT